>NC_039265.1:16939712-17282212 GCF_003368295.1 Carassius auratus
TCATAAGTCAGCGTTAAGAAGCTCTAAACCCCACTTTGATTACTGGTTCGCGTCATCTGTCACAACAAATGAGGAAACAAATAGATTGTGACCTAATCCAATGTTCTGCATCCTAAATGTCATTCAGGAGAGTTCATTTGTTCTCATCTTTACATATAAGTAGCCATGAAAATATCACTGAACCGATCATTTAATCTGCTGACTCGAAAACACCTGCAGTCTGATCAGTACAATTCTGAAAATAAAACGTAAAGCATGATTTGAGACCTCAGTCAATATTCTTTCAAAAGAATCGTCACATTTACAAATGGACACCTAAGTGAGAATGTTCTCCAAAATAAAAATAAACTGATAAAGTAAGCTTCTTCCAGCTAATGTTTTCAGAACTTTTGCTCAGAATGTTCTGCTGAGGTTCTCTCAAAGTTATGAACAAATGTTCTTCCAGTAACATTAATAGAACATTTGTTCAAAGTTGTCAGGTGTTTAATAATGTTCTATTATAACAAAAATATTATTATTCATCGGTCATGTAATGTTTTTTTCTTTAAATGTACGTTTGAAAAATTATCAAATTGAACTTTTCCAATGTTTCTCTAACGTTTGCATAACCAAGAAAATAAATGTGTAAAATGTTTAATAATCAACATTTTGAACTCTTAGAGAACATTGAGAAATAATGTTTACATAACTTAATGGGAACATTAGCAACATATTCTTATGACATATTTTTGTTAGTTCAAGTTGGCTCAAGTACAGTAACAGAGGCATTTTATGCAATTTATGAATTGCAAATTATGTAGGCCAAACCAGTAAATTTAACTGAAATATCTGCCCTCCATTTTTTTTCCAAGAATTGGGCGCACACACACTGGCCCTTCACAAAAAGATAGACAGGATTTCATGGAGACATGTGACCAGTTATATAAGCACCCAAAGCTTTATAAGTCTGCAAGTGTCTGAAGAGCAGTGGCAGATCCGTCTGGTGTGTGTGTGTGTGTGTGAGTGTGTGTGGACGGGAGCTTCTCTGGCAGCTGAGATGTTCTTCCGCATTCCTCTCCTGACGCCTGGATACATTCGATACCTGCAGGTGAGTGTCCAGTTTCTAACTGAGCAAAATAAATGAGTTCACAGTTCTCCAAAATGGTGATTACTGTTTATGCAAATATAATAATGCTAGTCCAAAACCAAATACAAATCACTTATAGTTTGACTGTGTGTATGTATACATGTTTATATATTTTTTATCCATATCAGAAAGATCGTTAGTGACATTACCCTTGTCTATAGAAAGCATACTCTAGCAAAAAATATTTTGTAGAATAACACAATAAAACAATTTATTGTATTGATTCATGTTTTAAGTGGATTCTACTCCAAGCAAAATTTTCTATGGAGTCTGAAATTCTAAAAATGCTTTTGTAAAATCTCCTAAAAGGGAATTTCATTGTTCTTCAATGAATGTTCTTTTTTTTTTTAAAGGCCTTGCACCTCTTAGACCCCAAACAAACATCCAGCATGTATGCCTTGTATTTTTTGTAATGGTTGTAGTTTTATACGCAAGTAAACATTTCAAAAATCTAAGTGACTGAGCATGTAAAAGATATAGGGAATGAATAACAGTAAAGTTGGCAAAGAACAGAGCCAATTAGACCAAGTAAAATGTATTAAGTTTTTACAAATACAAACATTATTTGTTATTAATTTATAAAGCAAATGTTTATCACTTGATTTAAAATCCATAATAATATTTAAAAAAAAACTGAAATACAATATTTGCAATATTCTGATAATATTCTTCCAGTCGTTTAACTGTGGGATTTTGGATCAGAATCGTGGTATCCACAGAAAATTGAATACCAAGCCCAATGACATTAGACGCCTGCTCCAAATCTCGTTTTATTACTATTTTTGGAAACAGATTCAGCTGCAATTAATCCCCTTTGGCATTTTGGTGTTTGTTTCCATCTAATATGTTTTTACATTATATAAAATTATTCTTTCCTTTTTCAGGGAAGATTCAAAGTAGAAGCACTATAATTGTGTCTATATATATATATATATATATATATATATATACACACACACACACACACACACACACATACACGTTTTTTTTGTTTATCATGATAAGCTTCTTACAGGTCTTAATCTTGATCTAGGAAATTCACTAATACTTTTCAAACTTGTCTGATGTACCAAGTGTTTCTGAGAACTACTTCCTGGATGGATCTTCTCTCATCTCATGCTCATAGAAGGGCCATGAACACTGACCTCTGACCTTTTGCTTTTAGACTCAAGCAGCGCGGACCGGCCTGCAGAGGGAGGGCCCCGCTGTACCCCGCTTTGCCATGTTGCTGGGCCTTGTGGGTATTGGGATGTCAGGATATAGCTCTCGCCAGCTGACCTTGTACCACAAGCCATCGCCACATCTCCTGCGGTGAAACACAATGCAGAGAAAACACATCGCTTTTGTTTAGAGGTGCGTTCTTTCTTAAACGGACTGAACAACCCAAATATCATCATTATAGTTTTACCAAATCATGCTGAAGCTCATAGTCTTGCTTTGGGTGCGAGGATGGCCGATCCTCAGCCAAGCTCTCCCAAACTTGTTCTCTGGCAACAATGGAGTGAATAAAATGCTTTTACTTTGAATTATTTAGTGAGCATCCTTCTGAATCATAAAATGACAGAGGGGATAATATATGGCCTTTGGTGGACCTCAAGGATGTCTCAAAGGCTTCTTCAGTTCACCATTTGGGACAGGGGTCCACTTAGCACTGGGTTATATTTTTGATATAATCCCATTTATGCACCTAAAGTTCATAGACCACCACAAGCTCCACAGTCAAAAAATCCAGCAGCCAACAAAACTAGCACAGCTGTCACAGCACAAACATTATGCAGAAGTATGACTTCAGTTTATTGATTTTCTTAAAGTAATCTTAAAAAACATATTACTCTAATGAAGAGAGCGATATCTGCAGGTCACCTTCATAAGCTGTGAGTCACTATTTACAAGACAGGGCGTCATCCTTAAAATACACTGAGCATTTAATACCCCATTTGTCTAAAGCAAACATGCAGGAAATAAAAGATTATATATATATATATATATATATATATATATATATATATATATATATATATATATATATATATATATATATATATATATATATATATATATATATATATATATATATATATATATATATATATATATATATATATATATATATATATATATATATATATATATATATATATATATATATATATATATATATATATATATATATATATATATATATACACACACACACACACACACACACACACACACACACACATAATTTATTATATATTGTCATACTTGTTTTTTAGTTCAAATGTACAGTACATATAATGTAAATGTAAATAAGTTGTTTAAATTCATTTATTTATATTTGAAATGTATTTCATGCTATATAAATTGCTAAGTATATATGTGACCCCTGGAGCACAAAATCAGTTATAAGCAGCACAGGTATAAGAGTTGCAATAGTCAAAATACATTGCATGGGCCAGAAATAGCTATTTTTCTTTTATGCCAAAAATAATTCTGATGTTAAATAAGGATCATGTTCCATGAATATATTTTGTAAATATACATCCCATAAAAATATCAAAATGTAATTTTTGATTAGCAATATGCATTGCTAAGAACTTCATTTGGACAACTTTAAAGGCAATTTTCTCTCTTGTTTTTTTTTTTTTGTGTGCAAATTTTCAAATAGTTGTATCTCATCCAAACATTGTCCTATTCTAGCAAACCATACATCAATGGAAAGCTTATTTATTCAGATGATGTATACATCTCAATTAAAAATAAATAAATGGACCCTTCTGACTGGTTTTGTGGTCCAGGGTCACATGTTTAGGAGTTCTTTAGCTTTGAGAGTAGGACAGTGTTTTTTGATGGGCCTCCAGGCTTTCCATTCACAAGCGTGTACAGAAATCCTCACCTGGCTTTTCTCTTCCAATATGGGTCTGGCATTCTGGTTTGCCAACCTCAGTGTCACCCAGACAGCAGGAGTGAATTTGCACCACCAAAATAGCCCACGAAGGACACTGACCTATCAGAAACTCTCTCCTAACTAGACATCTGATCAAAACAATCTCATGAAAGTGTTTATTTATGGAGGAAAACAATGTGTTTTTTGGCATTGATGTATGTAATGAATGTCTCACCGACAGCGAAATGTCATTGGTTTTGTGAATGGGACAGGATTGATGTGAACTTGAGTGCTGAGTGTAATGATGTCATGACGTCTCAGACAGACACTCAAGAAGAAGAAGAGCTTATGTTCTTAAAAGGGTCTAATCGGCTCATCCAATTACAGTTGGCTGTTAATGTAAGGTCAAAGGCTTTTATTTAGCAAACAAACAGTTGGCCACTCAAACAGTGACATTGTGTGGTTTAGATTCGTTGTGAACGCTCTGACTGATTTGCAGTGATTTGTTTTATTGTTGAGATTCTCTACAATGACTGTTAAGATTGTGACTATTTTTGCACTTTGACGGCAGGATTGATTGTATTTTCAATGCTCTTTTTAAAAGAAGAGAGAATATGTTATGTTGTAATATATCTGTATTTATTTACAAAATAAAATATTCAAGCACTTAAAGAGACTTTGCATGGTTACGTATCCTACCTACTGTATATAAATGAACACAGTATAGATTTCTGTTCATTTGATGTAAAGCTAATTAAAAACAGAGCTATGATTTCGAACCTTGTTTATTTATTGGTTAGTTTGTTTAAGTGAACGCATTCATACTGTATGAACAAAATATGCACACAAATGTAACTGATAGTCCAAATATCAAAACTCCATATTCATGCAGTAGGGGGCAGCACTGCACCAAAACCTCTAAAAATAGCAATGACTTCAACTTCAAAAGTAGGCAGAAAACACCTATCCATTAAAATCTGATTAAAACTGTTTATGCTTGTGTTTATGTAAAACAAAGAAAACGCTGAATAAGAGTTGTTTATGAATGTCTGATCTTCAAGACAATCACCTGTGGTCTTTAGTAGCTATGTTGCAAATGCACTGACCCACTTTAGCTACTAAGCTCTTCAAATCCAAACCAGGATCAGCTTGTCCGAATTACTTCTCCTTTATACATGCAACCACATACAGCAAATGAAGGGATACACGGACCTACATAAATGTGTGCCTAAACAGTCTCTCTCGTGTTTGCACACACAGATGTGTGTTAGGTTAACAGTGCAACTTTCTCGAAGGCAATCTGATTGTGTTTGTTTGCCGGTCATTAAAGATAACTGGTCTTTTGCCTTTGCACTTTATGTGTGTAAATAAGCAGCTGTGTATGCAGAAAGAGAGAATAGGGGTGATATCCTCAGGATGAGTCAGCATGTGATCAGACTTGAATCCTTGATATGGGTGTTGGCCGGAAAGAAGATTTATAAATGAATAGAGAGCTTTCTCTTACGACTCTCTCCCTCAAAATAAAATGCAGATTCATAGGCCTGGTTTAGAAGTCAAAATGAATGTTAAAGCAACTGTATGTGTGGGGTTTTTTTTACCTTGAAATATCAGTTTTTAAATGATTATGAAGGTGCACTGCATTCTAATAAAGCGAAAGACTTCCGTTTCTTTCCCAAAAATATGTTTCTGCGTAATTTGCGGGTATGAAATTCCACGAATAGAGCGGATTGGTTTACGGCAACAACGTGCACTGCACATGAACAGCTATCCCATAGACATATAAATAATAATAATATTTATATGTCTATGAGCTATCCACTCTATTTACGACAGCGAACTTCACACAGACTGCTTCAAAGTGGCAAAAATACATTAAAACCAACATACAGCTGCTAGCTTTCTTTTACTGTCTAATATGCTGCTAGCGCTAATCGTTGTTATATTAATGATTCGGTTATTTGCCAGTGAATAAAATACGATCCAAACCTACTTGCTGTCTTGTTGAATATCTTGTTTCAATTTCTGAAAAAAAAAATTCAAGAGAAAAAAAAATCAAAGAGTTTCTTATGATCGCCGCATGGTTGTATTTATAAAATTAAATTGTTTATTAAAAATACAAAACCATAAAATTGTAAACTATTTTTCTATTTAACTGTTTTGTTATAATATATTGTAAAATGTCATGATGACAAGGCTGAATTTTCAGCAGTCTTCAATGTCACATGAACCTTCAAATATCAGCTGATTTTTATTATTATTAATGTTGAAAATGATTAAGTCTCTTAATTGTTGTGCGAATTTTTTTAGGAAAATATCATTGTATTTGAAATATATATATATGATGTGACAAGACATACAGTCAAGTATGGTGACGCATACTCAGAATTGATGTTCTGCATTTTACCCCTCCAAAGTACACACACACACACAGAGCAGAGAACACACACACACAGCAGTGAACACACACCCAGAGCAGTGGGGAGCCATTTGTGCTGCAGCAACCGGGAAGCAGTTCGGGGTTCGTGCCTTCCTCAAGGGCACCTAAGTCGTGGTATTGCCAGCTCAAGACTCAAACCCACAACCTTAGTGTTAGGAGTCAAATTCTCTAACCACTAAGCCATGACTTCTCCTTTTAGTCCCATTATTATTATTATTATTATTATTATTATTATTATTATTATTATTATTATTATTATTATTATTATTATGTTTTTTGTAACATAAATGTATTTTAATTCCATTTTATAAATGTTCTTGCAAAAAATTCTTGCTGAATAAAAAAATAATACAAATCTTACTGAACACAAACTTTTGAGGGATAGTGTATACAGATGCATACCTGTTTGTTTGGTTTAACACCTTTACACCTCGCAGATCAGTTCTGTTCACATCTTTAATCAGACAGGACTCTTATCACACCAGCGCTCAACACAGGTTCTGTTTATGTATTTACTGTAAACATGCCTGTATAAAGATGATGTCTGATGACCCTTCTGATCTGTAGTTATTTTTTGGTGTTTTCTCAGATAAGGTCAGCTTTTCTGACTTGTTTGTTGTGTGTAAATTGTAATATTATAGCGTAAGCTGCTGTTTTCCAAGCTATTCTTCATATCTGCCAGAACTCACAGAGGGAAACACGGTCAACTTCTTAAACAGCTTCATAACCCTCGAGTTCATAATCTCCTTAATGAAGACCCCGATGAGACGTTAGAAGTGCTCTGCATGTGTTTGAATTCTTTAAGCAGTTAACAAAGAGTATATTCATTTAAAGCATGGGAACATTCACATCACATGAGCACATTTATATATATACATCCAAGTTATGTCTTATAAGCAAGACTATTGATTAAACAGGCTTATTAAATGAAAAACTTTACATTGGAGTCACATGGATATACATGGAGTATTGTATTCTTCACATTTAGAGTGAAGACATCTAAAGTATCTATACGCAAAACATTTATGGATGTTTCTTCCACTTCTGGCATTTTTATTATCCAAAGAATCATTTTTTATTGAAAAGTTTATTTTTGTTAAATAGAGGTTATATTAAAAGTGCAATATTCGTTTTAATATGTCTTGTTTAATAGTCAATTAAATCCCAAATCACAACCATCCCTCATGTTTCCAACACGATTAACAATTTTACCCCTAATGATATTTAATGAAAATATTTTTGTACTTTATTTACAATGTCATTGAAGTGCTTGAGATGAAATATGAGACACAACAAAAAAAAAAAAATCAATGTTAACGTCACTTGAATACAGTATTTTTATTGTGTAATTTCTAGTTGTAATCAAGTTGTAAGTTTGACATACAGTCAAACCAAAAATTATTCAGACACCAGATATAATTTGTTATATTTTTTACTAGTGGGCGCATGACACTATAGTTCATGTAAGTGAGTATAGAAAAATAAAGTGCATTTTGATATATTATTATTATTATTTTTTTTATTATTATTGCTAATGCAACATTTTTTCACCACAGACAAATCATAAACTGCATTACCTTATATTTACTTATTCATTACATACCTTTCTATCAAAGTTATCTGACATTATCAAGATGATGATTTGTTCTGACACAGTGTAACTCTGAGTTCTTGACATTTTATTACCATTATTTAAACTAGTGAATAAACTGTGATAATGTGATAAATGTTGAAGGTATATATATATATATATATATATATATATATATATATATATATATATACATGTGTGTGTGTGTGTGTGTGTGTGTGTGTGTGTGTGTGTGTGTGTGGCCCATAAGAAACATCTATACAAAGTGCCCCATAAAAGTATTTGCCAGACTTTAAATGAATGCTTTCAGTGCACTAATACAAAATACCAAACCAACCTGTGGCTTCTCAAACAAATCCTTGCAATTTTTGAAATTAGTTTTATTAAATCTTTTTATTTTTTACTTAAAGAGCCACCCAATTTGATATTTTATCATTTATGCTATACCTAGCTTTTGAACTCTGGGTAAAGTGTCTAATTTTGCAGGCTCACTAAAGTCTGCTTATGAAAAGCTTCTACACTGACTGAACCTCTAAAGACATATTTGACTGCTCGTGATAAGCCTCCTGTCCGGGTGGGAGGGTCCGAGGGGGCCATCGCCCCGCCCACATTACCATGACAACCAGCTGATCAGCGGCAATCTGATCCGCGATGGGAGGAGCCGCGGTCCAGGTGCTCCAGCCAACCGTGTTCTCAGCCGTTCATCAGAAGAAGACAGTGGCCCGGAGGAAAGTGTGCGTGTGGGGTATCGCGATCACAGACGGGTCATTGTTCTGATTTAACCGCTGCCTCCTCGCGATCACCTCGCCCTCAGTCTTCACTCGCATCCCATGGGCTTGGAAAACCCCGTGCTTCCGAGATACAGCTGAACTCCCTAGGCTCATAATGTTCAAGAAGAGCAAGAGCAAAGTTCTGGTGGATGAAGCGTCAGAGGAGGAGGAAGACGTGTCGTGGCATCACGAGCACGCGAGGAAGGTAAGCTGGGATGTTGCCCGTGGGCTCCAAACCTGAGAGATCAGATGTGTTCGAGTCGAATAGTTTGGCTGTGTCGCAGCCTGTAGCGTTACAGTAACTGTATTGTTTACAAAGCGGATGCGCTCCCGAGTCAGTAAATGATAAAGTCAGATTATAAAAACAGCAGCGAAATAATAATTATCTCCCCCTATAATTTAATCCCCTTATTAATGTGCCACCCTACTTTTGAAATCGCTCCTGTTTGACAGTATGAAGTTCTGGAGGTATTCAAGTATGAAGCATATGGATCATGCGATGAAGGGAAAATTGAAATATTTTGATTATGCAAGTAGAGGAAAAAAGACTTTAAAAAAATGAGAATATACATAGGAATGTGTGATTAAAAATATCTGCCTTTAAAAGCTTTTGGTGGTCATATTTTGGATATTTAAATGTAATTTACATTAACCAGATTTCCGTATCTAGATAAGGCCACATTTTGGTTTTATAAATTAGAATAGAATCAGATGGCCCGTTTTAATCCGAATTTGGGTCATGGAAACGCATTCCGAGAATGGCAGAATGTGATGAGTGTAGAGAACACAAGTGTGTTTTTGGAATATACACCATAGCTGAACGTTCTATTCTTTTTGCTTACGTCATCGGCTATTGATAAACCCATATCTGTTGACCAGTATGAATATGGGAGGAGAGAAATGGAAAATGAAAATATAGCAAAATGAGAGTATTTGTATTTATGCAGATATAGGAGAATGAGAATATAAATTGGAATATTACAATAAGAGAACTGAGGGACTGAGCACGTGATACAGTATCTGTGTTTACAATCTGTTTTGGGTTATATTTTAGTTATTTAATTGGCTTTTGGTTTTAGAAATTAAAATAGAATCAGCTGGCCTGTTTTAATCAGAAATTTCGGTCATGTAAACACCTTATTTGCATATGCATCATCTGCTTAAGTCATCGACCATTAATATCTGTTGAGCAATATGAGTGTGGAATGAAAGAATGGCAATGAAAATATATGTAAAATACCAGCAGAATTGGAGTCTACAAGAGTCTGAGAATGGCAGAATGTGAGGATCACATGAGAAGTGTATTTATTGGTTCCCACTGGAGTTCAGATCAGTCATGAGAAGTGAGTGCATGACATATCATACCATACTTTGAGTTTTATATGAATGTTTCTCTATTTTTCTGAGCCAGTGCTGCGATATTAATGATCATGTAGTTTGATTGTGGTGGATTAAATGTGGCTTTGCTGTGGCTGAGTTTAAATACAGATTCATGGCATTTCAGATCTAATGTTCTGTCAGCTGTATGACTGCAGGAGTCAGATAAGGTTTCTACAGCGTAACAGCAGGAGACGGTTGCTGATAAGCATTCTGTCTCTCCCCCTCACCCTTTTTTTTAAATGTATTTTAGAAACTTGCAGTAAAAAGTTAAAGATTCCCAGTTCCCACTGCGTTCTGTGGCAAGTGTGGTTTTAGACGGCCTTGATTGAATAAGAACACTCATGTTCTTATTTAATTAATTTATGCAAAAATTAAGATGATGGGATGACTATCACACGTACCAAAAATACCATGGAATTTTCAAAGTTTCATAGTATTTTATATACATTTTATAAATATTTGATAACATCTGATACCATCTCTGTACCATGGCATTGCAACACTAACGTAAGTAAAGGAAAAGGCTTCAAGGAACTCCATTGTACTTTTATATAAAGGAAAATAAAAATTTTAGTAGTATTAAACCATATGAATAACTAAAAACACATTATTACCAAGATAGTGGCAAAAAAAATTAACATTTCCAAAGATATTGCAATATCTTGGTATTTTAGTGTTTATACTGAATGTTTACCATTGGTATTTACACGCTTTTTAAAAAGTACTGGAAACCTACCATGGCACTATCATGTTATTCGGATGTGTACCATGGTTTTACCTTGGAGTACCATCATTCTATGATACTTACATTTTATTTGATAGCATCAAATATGCATGCGAGGTTCTTCAAAAAAACATCATGGTATTATCATAGTACCTGTCCACTAAAACACAGTATTACTGAGGTAAATATTCAAATAACCATTATTACCATTTCCAAACATATTGTACTTTGCAAAAAATACTGAAAATGGTTCTGAATTAGTATTTACACAGTATAAAAGTAAGGAAAATACCATCATAATTAGTATTGTTGGAACTACCGTGGAATACCATTATGCAACAAACCAGGGTACATTAACTTATGGACCTTAAAATATGTCAAAGTACCATAGCATTACCATTTGATACTGTACCATGTTCTATCACAGTAGTTTTTTTGTAGTTTATGCAAGGTACAGAGACTACCATTGTGTACTATCAAAGTACAAAAACATGATATGGCTGTTGTAAACTATTATTTCTATGGTAATTTGTTAGTGAAGCTTCTAGCTCATTCTAACAGTGGTACTAGGCTTGTGGATTGTGTGTTGGAGAGGGAAAGGAATGTTCTGATGTTGTTCGCTCTACAAAGGGATATTTCGGTGAGATCCGACCGCTTCCTTCAGCTGCTAGTCAGTTTGTTCACCCAGAACTTGGTATGTAGAGCAGGAAGCCCTACGGATGAGGACAAACGGACCTGCACTTACAATCAGATCCTCTCAGGACTTCAAATTTAGTAAAAAGTTTAGATTATCCTTTGATAAACAAGGTTTCCTCAAGATGAACATCCCTCTCTGGTTTATATGAAGCTGTTTCACGAGTGCCGGTTGTATTTGGTTGCCAGTAGGTAAACATCTTTATTCTGAGGTACAGTCTTGATGATATTTTGGTTAGTTCCTTCATAAATCAACTGATGGCAGAATAAATGGACTCCTATGACCCTGTGTTCTTCAGTCACCGGCTTGTTTTCAGTAAAGTCAGGTCTGAGCGTCTCTAATATGCCACAGTCATAGTCATAGAGGGTAAAAGACTTCAATTATCCCATATATTGCTCTTTGCTCAGTCTCAGCTTCACTCTTTCATTTATAAATGAGCACTCGAGAGAGTATTCGCACTGTAATCAGGCCAAGCGCTTTGGTAAGATGGGGTGGAGGTGTGTGGCAGTGAGGGGGAGTCGAAATGAAGGAGGTAGAGGGAGGAATGACATGGACACTGCAGAACAGAGGTTGATCTTTCTCTCTTTCTCTCTGTTTGTATGAATCATATTCTGCCTTCAAGCCATTTCAGAATAAAAGTGTTTCCTCTGGATTTGCTCTTTAAACCTTGTCTTATTGGCATAAGTGTTGGCCATAATCAAGGGGTATATATTTTACATTTTAAAACATTTTGAGTGTAAAATTATTTAAAATTTTTGAAATTAGTTGCTTCTGCTCACAAAGTCTGCCTTTATTTGATCGAAAAATACAGTAAAGCAGTAATAATATGGAATATTATTACAATTTAAAATAAAATAATGTTTTCTGTCTTAATATATATTAAAATGAATTTCAGCAGCCATTACTCCAGTTTTCAGTGTCACATGATCTTTCAGAAATCATTCTAATATACTGATTTGGTGCTCATAAAACATTTCTTATTCTTATTCTTATTATTATCATTGATGAAAACAGTTGTGCTGCTTAGTATTTTTGGGGAAACTGTGATAAAGTTTTTTGTTTTGAGGATTCTTTGATGAATAGCAGTTATTTGAATTAAAAACCTTTTGTAAGATTATGAACGTCTTTGCTCTCTATTTTGATTAATTTAATGCATCCTTGCTGAAAAAAAAAACTATGTATTAATAAATACAAAAATGAAATTTACTAACCCTAAACTTACAATTATTTTCATAATATTGTTAAGTGATTGACTTAAAAAAGTAGTCAGATATATTATTAAATATCCAGATAGTCATAATTAGGTTTTCATCATGAATGTGTGTTTGTATTTTGTGTACTGTTAATGAAGAATAATGATAAAACATTACCAAAATATACATCAGTTCATGAGAGTGAAAGTATTGTGATGACTACATTTCCCATAATTCCCTATGGTGGTAAAGCATCATTTACACACCTAATGTGCATGCTTTGCTCTTGGGTTTGTAGGGCAGTGAAAATGTGAAGTGAGTAAGAACTTTCCAAAAGGCGGCAGTGGTGCAGGTGGGGCAGGAAGGAAGGGGAAGAGGTCAGAACCTTAACAGGAAGTTGAATGCCAGAGCAGTTCTGATTGATCACCCAAAATAGACAGCATCAATGATTACATTAACACTAATAGATCGGATTATTAGAGGGACATCCATACAAGGAGTTTATAATTCCTAACCATATTTGTGTTTATGACAGAAAACAAGATTATTTTTAAGTCCCTCCTCAAATGTACAAGACCTTGTTAAAGTTAGCTTGCTAAAAATATTCCTTGCATTTGTGTGTGTGTGTGTGTGTGTGTGTGTGTGTATACATTATCAAGTGTGTGCGCATGTTCTCATTGTTTTGTTCTCCTTGGCCTTTGCTTTTCAGGATAAAGACTCTGAGGGAACAGAGGAAGTTCTGAGTCCCTCGACAAAGGTAAACACACACCTATACACACACGCATAACATTTTGTTGCTTTGAACAGAAATGCCAACATTTATTGACCGTGTCAGAAATAAAACCATTGCAGCATGGTTAGGATGTGACGCGAAAAGCCTGCTATGAAACACTGAGTTTCTGTTGTCTTTTCATTTTTGGTAGTTCTTAGTGAATGGACGGATTGAATGACAAGAAGTTAAACATGAAGAGAGGATGTGACGCATTCTTTCAGAACAATCTGGACAATAGCAAAAGCCGTCTTGAGACTAGCAAACATTCAGTGGCATGCTTTCCTTCAGTGGACTGCTGCTGTCATCTCATATTTTGAATTGTCAAATAAATATCTGAACTATTCTGTGAACAGTAGAATTAAACAGTTGTGAAATCAGGGGTTAACCTTTGTATTGTTAGCATGAGCAGCTGGTAGATAAATACCAAATATTTAGTTTATGTTATAGTGAGTGTTTATTTATTTATTTTCATTTATTTCAATTTTTTAATTGTATTTTTTTATTTGAATTTCCATTAGTTTTTCCCAAAGAGAAACTGATTTCAGGATTCCATAGAATCCCAAGTATTTAAGTGTTAGATGAACATACTATATAAAAAAATAAAATAAATATATATATATATATATATATATATATATATATATATATATATATATATATATATATATATATATATATATATATATATATATATATATATATTTGTAGCACCATTCCATGATTTTTTTATTTGCTAGTCATATGATTGTAGTTCATTCCTTCATAAAATATTTTTCTCTTGATTTTTAACTTTACCCCTTAAAATCAAAGGTTGTAATGTTGATACATTTTCGGTATGTTTATTGAGCTTGACAACATATAGAGATGTCTTCCCAAAGAAGATTTTATTATTATTATTATGCCCAGGAGTGAAAATGGCTAAAGTAATAGCTCTTTTTGTGAGTTTTGTGTTCTGAAAGTTACAGTATGTTTTCACAGCACAATGAACTCTTTTAATCCCAGTGGATCATGAGAAATCAGTTTTCCTTGATATGAACACTTTATAGAGGATAAGAGATAGAGAATTTCACAGTTAGCTTTGCAGAGAGCTTTCCTCCAGCGACGGCAGGAGCTCCGTCTCAAGTTAAAGCGACAGTTGTTTATTTCCACTGCGTGCTTTACCTAACCAAGCAGAGAGAGAGGAGGACAAGACAGATGGAGCGAGTGTTGTGCTTTATTTGAGGTCAAAGACGAGTCCGATAGTAACGTCTGTTTACCCGATGGAACGAATAATGTGCCCTAAGACTCCTAATGCTCATAGATGCTAAATAAATGTGCTGGTACACATTATAAGAACCGGTCCCGACATATCAAGCGTTTATGTGTTAGTGCATAATCAGATGGCATGTTTTAGCACAGCGGTGTGACCTAACACAAAGGTCTTTAGTTTTAGACAAGACAGAGACTGCCGAATAAAAATAACCACATGCTTTTACCTTTTTTTATGTTTGGTACATTTTAATTCTTCCAGACAAGCAGCACAACTACTGAATATCTGGATCATACACAAATGAATGCAATGTGACTTGTAGATCTTGATTGTAGATATTTCAGAATCAAACCAACTTTTTTAATTAACATAAACAATATTGTAGCTATTTTTATGCTACAATACAGTTTAAATCCTACTGTAAATTATAAACATGGGGGAAAAATTTAGAAATCTGACAGGGAATGTTTTGGAAACATTTAAGAAAGTAATCATTTTAGTCACATTTTAGTAAGTTGTTAAAATATTCTCCTTTGGATGTTTGAATGATTTAGATTTTTTGTTATTTTATGTTTTTTTTTTCAAAGAGGTTAATGATTTACCATATAAAATTTGAAACTTGTTTTTTAGATGCACAGCAAAACATTATGATAACCATAATGCAGAAAAAAACTCTTATTTCTGTAAAGAAATATAAAATAATAATAATTGAGTGCAACTATATATATATATATATATATATATAAAAAATTAATGCATTAAAATAATTGTCATTAAAAGTATATCATATGCAAAAGAAAAAATGTCTTAACCAACGTATTCTCTAAAAATAAATTTCATTTTGATTGTGGAGTCAAATATGGCCCAATATATGGTGTGATCAAATATTATTTACATTTTGTTTTCTATTTAAATCAAGGGAGAGCATTCTGTACGAGGCCAGGTCAGAAAAAAAGAAAAAACTTATAAAAGGGAGCAAGAAATTGTGTCAAAGGTTCTCTCCTGTATAATAAGCTGCAAAGCTGGGCCGGTATTTCAAATCCTGAGGGTCACACTGAACGCAGGCAGGAGGGAGTCTGAAGGAATGTGTCAGATTGCCAAATGACCCAAAACATGCGCACACACACACACACACTGCTCAGAGATCTGTCCATGCAGCCAGCTGTAATCAACATGGGCCTTTCCTGTTTTTACTGCATGATGCCTTCTGTCCATCAGAAACAGCTTTTTGCTCCTGCGTTCAAGATGAAGTGTGTCTTTGTGATTAGTTTTCTTAGTTTGTGCCAGGCCTAAGCCTGCAATCATCTCTTACCATCTGTATTTCTCTCTCACTGAGAGTCTTTCTGACACATAACACACTAACAGTTGTTTTACCGTGCGCAGAGCCCCGTTGTATAAATAAACAAGTGATTTCAGGATGGTTTCTGACTCTGTTTTTGACCTTTTGTAGGATTCAAAACTAAAGAAGGTTAAATCAAAGCGAGAAAAAGGAGACAAGAAGTTGTTTCCATCTCAGGACGATGAACACATCTTGCTGACAGGAGTCACGGTCTCTCACAGAAGAGGGTAAGCTTAAGCTAAATGAAGCATGTCTTGCAAGCCTTTAGAATTCCAATATGTATTTTTTAGATGATTACAATAATTTTAGATGATTATACCCAGTAAGTAGGGCTAGGTGGGACAACCAAAATCATATAATTTAAATGTATGAGTAATTTTATATTACAGTAGCAGTATGCCATAGTTATCTTTTCTGAAAGTTAACCTACATTTTGTTTTATACTTAATCATGTTTTGATTGCTTTTTTATTGTTGTAGTTATTATAAGTATTTGTATTTTTTTCATTACACCTTCCAAATGATAATATAGACATGGGTGAATTATTATTATATTGTTTTAAATTAATTATTATTATTTATTTTTTACTTCTAGTAATTTTAGTAGCTTAAATATGACCCGTTGGTGTTTAAATGATGTTTAAGAGATCGAATGTAAGTCATTTCAATGTTTTGAGATGATTATCTCACACACACGCACACACACACACACACACAAGTTCATGCCATTTTGGGCTGCTGAAACAAACAAAGCCATGTTGTAAGTGCAGCACAGGGCCGCAGTGTTTACAGTCTGTTTTTGGGGGAAATGAACCAATGGCTTGCTTATAGTTGACTCTGCATATTAAAGTTAGTTTAGGAAGAAGTATTTTAACACCAGAGATCCACACACTGCACCTTTGAGTGCCTAGAAAGGAACATATCCATACTTTCTGCCATAAAAATAGAGATAAATATATATTTACATAGCAATGGAATATCTCGCATATATGTTTTTGTACATAAATATAGTGTAACTTTAAATAAGCAAGTCAACCAGCAAGTAAGTGTCTGAAATGGACACCACACCCTGCGGCCCGGCCTCTGTCCTTCTGCTGAAGCATATGTGACTGCATTGTGCATTATGACACAAAACTAAACACCATAATATACGTACAGATAATAAATTCATATCTTTTCATATAAACAAAATAAATAAATATATGTGTATAAACTATATTGCCAAAGGTTTCGGGACACCCCCTTTTAATGAACAGGTTTGACTACTTTGGTATATTCCATGTGTACAAATCTGAAAGGTTTAGTTCACCCAAAAAAACAGTGGAATTTGGAATGTTGTTCCAAACCTAAGACCTTTGTTGGTCTTCGGAACACAAATTAAGATATTTTTGATAAAATCTGAGAGCTCTCTGACCCTCTGTGGATAAAAATGCAACTGCAATGTTCCCAGGTCTAGAAACGTAGCAAGGACATCAGTAAAATTATCCATGTGACATCAGTGGTTCAAATGTAATTTTACACAGCTAGGAGAATAATTTGTGTGCAAAGAAAATAATATTAATTTATTCAGCAATTAATTATAAATTAGAATTCTATTTTAATTATAAATGAATTATATATTATTATTATTTTAAAATTACTAGTAAAATTATTGTTGACCGATTATATATTATATAAATATATGCATATGTATTTGCAGAAATTTCTTGGAATTCGTTTAATTTGTTTAATTATATATATATATATATATATATAATTTTTTTTTTTTTTTTAAGTCATCCAAGCAGTACCAGAGGTATTAATACTTTTTATGGTAAAAGATTTTCACCTATAATAAATCAGGCTTCTTCATTGTCTCTAAGGTCTGCTAAGAAAAACTGGGAGGACGACAAGAGTAAAGTGCACCCAGAAAAAGACAAAGCACACTGTCTGTGGGACAGCATCACAATGACGATGAAGCAAATCACACCCACAAAGAAGATCGACAAGATTGAGGGCTGGGAACCTCCTCAGCTGAACGACGGATTGGAGGAGGAAAACAAGGAGCCAGAGAAGAAGAGGAGCGACTCGTCCCCGCTGTCCTCCCCTCTGACACTGTCTCTGCCTCATTCTCTGGGTCTGCCGTCCTGGGTCGGTTTGGGTTCGGAGGAGGACTCGTCTCGTTACGCTAGTCTGACTGAATCACAGACGGGTGGCCCTGCCCAGTGGGCGGCTCGGGCGCGAGATAAATTAGCAGCCGTTCGTCGCCGAAGTCCGGCCAGCCTATCAGAAAATAATTGGGAGGGGCTAAAATGATTTACATATTAATGTCTGTGAGGATGGCCAACCAACTCTAATTGGACAGCCCACCTATGTGAAGATGTGAAGAGTAGGACCCTCAGACCAAGAGTGCCTGCGTCAATGATTTATTGTCACTTTTTCATTTGATATAAAATGCGTGTCCAACTTTTGAATGGAGCTCCTTTGGAAAAATCACTGGATGTACTCAGTTAATAACCACCCATTACCTTTAAAGGCTATAAAAGACATTTAAACACTCAAAGGGAGAGTTCAACCAAAAACGAAAATCATTTATTCAATCTCATTCCAAACCTTTTTAATGTTCTTTAAACCTGTCACGTTGAACACAAAAGATGAAGAATAGCAGAATGTCCCAAGAACCATAAACCTCAGTCAGACGCCATATTGAATTTAATGCAGATGATGATGTGGCTGTGAGGGATAGACTTTGCAGTCTTTACAATGGTATGTACTGTATAAAGGTCCTAATCGCATTAATTTCACATCTTTCAGAACTGGTTTATTACGTTTTTGTCTACCAAAAGTTTTTCAGAAAGACATTTTGAAGGCTTTACAATCGGCATTTTTTTGTGCTACTTCTATCCCTCACAATCCCGTTTTTATCCCCGATAAAAAAATTAATATGGCACTATCCTGACCAATGTCTATTCGCTTGTTAAGTCCGACGTCACGTAGCAGCGCTTTCGTGTCCAAACGCTCTATCAGTTACCACGAGAAAACAACAAACAGTGCTAATATAAACTCACAATGTGATAGAATACTAGCGAAAAAGTTATAATCTTAACCTTTTACTCCATACCGAAGTCCCAGATGGGCAGAAAATGAAAATTTAAATATAAAAAAATATATATAAATATTATTTGTGTTTGGGACGCTGTGAGCACGGAGACTGTAGTGTATACCGTAAGTTTGAAAGCGTTTAGCTTAAATGATTAATATGAATTAACAGTGCTCATAAACGGCTGCTGAGGTCGTATTCTCAAGTGAAGCGAGTTGAGGCTTGGACCCAGAAACAGCGCTTCTTACGTCATCACTTAACAACCGAATTGTCCATTCAGTAGACATGGTAGCTGCTAAAATTACAATAAAGTATCATAATACATATTTTGTAAATTACAGAGAAACAGCAATAAGTCTCCATTCATCCTTCTCCAGTCATTGTATGAAAAGTCAGTCAGGACATCCTGCCAAACTTCTCTTTTTCACAGAATAAAATCAAACTGGTTTTGGTTGACATACGGGTGGACGACAGAACATTATTTTTTGTAGGGGAACGCTGTGTCTTTAAATCAATGTTTTATTAGTGCACCCTTCAGTACCCATCATCATAGACAGAGGAACTCACTCCTGACAAGAGAGCGATGCTTTGAATGAAGTGCTTGAATCTTCGATTCACTTGTGACTTGTGGTTAATTTATTCTGCTATGTAGTTGAAGGGTGAATGTGAAATGATGTAGAAATGCCTTCCACTGCTCAGTGTAGATTTACTGCCTGCTGTTTCACAATCATAATGCACTGTAATAACTCTATGCAATGATTTTCTTACTATAATCCTAAACATCATGCTTACAATTTAAGCCACTATTTAGTCACAAGAAGAATTACTGTGACTTGAGACATACAGGGAACAGCTATAAATTGAATATGTATGTGCTCGGTCCTGTCCTGTTGCTGGAGATTTTGAGCTTTAATCAAACAGATTATAGTTATTGGATTTATTTGGGAAAGACATAGTCTTCTAGGATTAAAACTAAATTCTGAAGCCGGTTGGATTGAGGATCCAGATTTCTTATGGTAACGATTACTGATACAAACCTTAATATTTGAATCCTTCCAAAGACCTCAAGAGCTGTGCCATTTTATCATCTTTGCTGTGCCTCGATTTAAAATTCATTTTGTAGTGTGATCACCACATGTTAATTACTTAACCCCCAATATGATAAAAATGACAATCCTCATTTACAAGTCCAGTTTTAAATGTATTTTCTAACCCTTTGGCTGATGCCATTGATCTGCCTAAGATCTTTGGTTTCTAGAGGAACATGCCTGAGTGTCTTATTGCTGATTTTAGAAGATTATTTATAATCGCATTCTGAAAGTACAGTGTGTTTGCTGCTCTTAGTTGTTCATAGTAGCTTTATATAATCGGTCTACCAGTGTGTTTAACTTTGAAAGATGATTACAAATTGTTAGTTTCAGATTTTGCTCTTTATATGTTGGGCCTTTGCAAGAATCTTATTATCTCGATACTACTGAATGATTTATTTTTTCTGTATTATGATTTTCAATGTAAATGATAAAATGTTGTTCCAAGGGTTCAGAGAAGTTGGTGAATCTGAATAAAAAGTTACTTTGTACTCAACCCTTTTTCCCCCCATAAAAAGTGTTAGTTCGGTAAGATTGTTTAAAATGTTTTTGAAAAACAATATCCACTTATTTTATTTAGAGCTATTTTGGACTGTTTTCCCAGTTAAATCAAGCACGGTTTGTTCAAATTTCTCTCCTGATTCAGACAACATGACATTTTCACTGAAGAAAGCAATATTTTGGATGAACAACTTGAATTTTAAACAACTTTTGACAACAAGACATTCATTGATGGACTGTATTGATGTGGACTATCATGATGTTTTTATCAGACTCCCGTTCTGACGGCACCCATTCAATCTGTTCTGATGAAGAAACAAACTCACTTACATCTCGGATGGCCTGTGGAGTTATAAATGTTAAGCAAATAATCATTTTTGGTGAACTATTTCCAGACCTTGGTCTCCATCAGCATTTTTTCTGGGCACCAAAAAAAAAAAAAAAAAAATCACAAGACCGAGGCAATTTCCCAAAAGTTTTAATTATTTTAGGTAACGATGTTTCTTGCAAAGGCTTGATAGTACCAAACACATCCTACATTTAACCCATTTCAGTGACATTTATATTACTGGAATAGTAAAGGAATATTACAAAGTTCAAAGAAAGGATATAAAATACATTTGTTCATAAATAGCAAAGCCTACATTAGATTTTACGTCTGCCCTCGCAACAGATTTGACAAAAGTGTATCGTAAAAAGTTGTTTTGTGCAGAAAATGTACACTTTAGTGTTAACGGATCAAATATACACGCACAGCATGACAAAAAACCACGAGAACCCACGTAAACATTAACGTACGACTACTTCTGACGTGCATTTCATTGGTATAGAAATGAAAACACATACATGAATAGACAAGATAACCTCTGCTTAGGATCTCCCACTTTTCGCTTCAGTTCTTCTTTCCCCTAAAGCAAGTTTGTTTTTCTTTTCTTTTCTTTTTTTTTAACAAACAATCCTTCACATATACTGTACCACCTCTTTGCTGTTCATCTTTCTGTGCTTAAAGAACAAATGAATGAAACAAAAAAAAGAGGACAATACAAAATAAACATTAATATTATGACATCTTTCCATAAGCCCTTAAAGTTTTGGTGAGGCAACAGAAAATTCAATTATTAGTTACATTTTCGGGTATTTGAACGTTGACTGTCTGGGCAACGTAAAAGAAACGCACATGGTTTGGAGCACAGAGTTGAAAAGTCGAAAACATTTGATCAGTTCAGAGTCTTGCTTAGAGGTGATGGTCAGATGTCCGAGAACATTCTGAATTTCAGAACTTGAAGAGGTCTATGAAGTGCTGAGGAGAGACGGGGGTGAGGCAGCTGTCTGGATCGTTCGCTGTGCAAGGATGTCCCGAGTCCTAAGATGGAAAGAGAGAATCAGTTTAAAGGGGGGGTGAAATGCTATTTCATGCATACTGAGTTTTTTTACACTGTTAAAGAGTTGGATTCCCATGCTAAACATTAAGTTGTACGTTTGAAGGAGTATTTATGTTCCAAACATACTCCTTCCGGTTTGTCACAAGTTTCGGAAAGTTTTTTTCGAGTATGGGTCTGTGTGACGTTAGATGGAGCAGAATTTCCTTATATGGGTCCTGAGGGCACTTCTCCCGGAAGAGCGCGCGCTCCCGTATAGCAGAGCACTGAGAGCACAGACATTCACTGATCAGAGCGAGAGCGTAATGTCACAAAAGAAGTGTGTTTTTGGTTGCCAGGGCAAGACAACCCTGCACAGATTACCAAAAACATTAAGGGACCAGTGGACGGAGTTTATTTTTACAGAGCATCAACGGAGTTGTGCAAGTTTTTTGTTTGTTCCCTGCATTTCGAAGATGCTTGTTTTACAAACAAGGCCCAGTTTGACGCCGGATTTGCACATCGTTTATTTCTTAAGGATGATGCAATCCCAACGAAAAAGGGTCACGATCGTGTGTTGGAACCGTAGGCGGTGAGTAAAACTGCTTAAAATATCCCTGCCTCCTTGTTAGTGCGTCCGCCTCCCATGCCGGAGACCCGGGTTCGAGCCCCGCTCGGAGCGAGTCGTTGCTGCTGCTGCTCTCGTTCAGTTTCAGCCTCGGGATCTGATTCTGGATCATAAATAAACGGCTGAATCTGACTGTTAGCCATGGTTTGTTTTGGATGATGTTTTTTTTTCCTCACGGTAATGTCACAACTTCCAAACGCTCTCAACGCAAAAGCCTACTCGCGCTCGTGATTCTTTAGCTCCGCCCACACGTTACGCCTCCAGCGGCTCGTGTTTTTCCGAAAAAAAATCGGCACTATTTTTCTCTTATAAATATAATAAAACTAAAGACTTTTTGGAGTTATGAAGGATGCAGTACTACTCTATAGGTACTCAAGATTAACAGGAGATTGAGTGAAAATGAGCATTTCACCCCCCCTTTAAAACATTTTCTGATTAAGTCGCTCTAACATTGGTTGGTTGCTAATGTCCTTTCTTCTCTCTTAAAAATAAACAGTTCCAGTGAAAAACCAGTTTGGGTTTCCCGAAGAGGATTTCAGTGAACAGTTCTTAAAATAACCTTTTTTTTCTTAGTGTGACAAACATCTTAATAGTCTAGAAGATGAGTTACCAGTGCTTGGTAAATTACTCACAAATTGTAGCCCATTACTGATTTGTACTTAGTAAAATTGTAGTAGATATTACATTGCACATTTTAGATCATGTATTTGGGCTACTTTTATATTATTTTTGACAAATTACTTTATATTATTTAACAGACACTGTAACAAAATCCAGATTACATATAACCAGTTACTATCTAGCACTGTAAATTACACACCGCAGTGTAATGCATGAGAGGTTTGTTTACATTCCTAATTAATAAATATTAGCAAGAATAATGGTCACTGTATGTATGTTCATGTGATTAGCATTAGTGTATAACGTTGTGGAACATACTGATGACATAAAAAAAGCAAATGGAAAAAAAGAACACATTTGGATACAAAGGTCCACACAAAAGACAGATGAAGTGCAGCTGATTTGAATGGACTGGAGTGCAAGACAGAATGATGGACAGAAACGGTGATGAGAAAAAGAAAAATATGACAAAACGCTGGCACACTCATATAAGATTTAGCATGTACCTTAAAGATCAAAGCCAGGTGTCTGTCCTTTAGGAGATAAGGGACCAGGAGGAGAACAGGAAAAAAATAAAAGGTCAAAGGGTACAGGTAGAGGGCTGATATTACGGAGTGTAAACAGAATAGAAATAACCCATTGAAATTCATCTTTTTCACCTGTGAGCCTTCCATTTCTCAACTTCTGTCATTTATGTTAATTCTATTCTTTTGAATACCCTACTGTTCAAACGTTTGGGGCAGCGTTTGTTGAACTTTTTTCAACAAGAGATGCATTCATTTGACCAAAAGTGACAGTACTGACAATGTTACAAAAGATTTCTATTTCAAATAAAGGCCTTTCGTTTGACCTTTGTATTCATCAAGGAATCCTGAAAACATATCACAACAGACATATTAAATGTTTTCAACACTGATAATACTGCAAAAAGTTTCTTGAGCAGCAAATCAGTATATAAGAAGGATTTCATTGCTTCAGTCACAAGGATTTGACACTTATGACTGAAGCAATGACTGATTTTGCTTTGACATCACATAAATAAATGGCATATGAAAATATAAATCAACCCTTATTTAAAAATTAATTTAAACTTTGCAAAATACTACTTCACTTTTTTGTGCCCAGTAAAAAGGCTTATAAAGACTGAGGCCTTAAAGGAATAGTTCACCAAAAAATGAACATTTGCTCAGTCTTGCTAAACATTTCAAAAACATTTAACAAATCTTACTGACCCCAAATGTTTTAACAGTATAAAATATACCGGTCCCCTATATTTTAAATAAAGATGACTGGAACAAACTGATGCTTGTATGGTGATAATTGTGGCTATAAAACCCACAAACTGCAATTATAGAAGATATTTGCACACACAAAAAAAATCATGCAAGTGTGGAAGCAATCAAGTGTGCACATACTGTACAGGGCTTCAACAAGAGAAGTGTTTGAGAAGAGCACTTAAATCTAAATAGTAACAACAAGGAGGGATGTCTTGCTGTTTATTTTCAGACCAGAATATCTGACATTTACATAAGGATTTCTTACATTCCAGAAGAGGATGCTACAGTGCTTGCAGAACTGCAGCGTGTCTCCGTACTGTTCTCTCTGAGGGTAGTACTTCTGAAGTGTGAAGAACATCAGCTTCCAGTCCACATGGCCCTTCTCTGACATTATCAAGTGCCTGCAGAACTGAACACACGAACAGAGTGCTCCGTGAGGAACGAGTCTGACTGCCATCTCGTGGTCAAATTAGGTCACTGTCCCAACTTTCACTTATTTTTAATCTCCAAACAGATTCATAATAAACAATCTCAGATAAATGATTATTATTAAGTGCTTCAACAGACAATCATATATGGGCAATTCTACAATTTGAAGCACAACTACTTGAAATATTGATATAGTATGAGGATTTGCGTGTGATGGTAAAGACTGTATCTCTACTTGATGAATCATCCCATTAGGCCTGTTTATGAGTGACTTCCTAAAGTCTTATTCCTCACCTGTTTCTCAGCAAAATGAAACTTGCAGAGTTTCTTCCACAGTTGCCGGTCCTCACTGAGCATGTGCAGTGTAGGTGTGGCTTCCCCCAGATTGATGATGTCACAGGCATCACTAAACTTATACAGGATGTTGCTTTGCATGTGCAAGGGGAGGTCACTCAGTGTCATGCCATTTGAAACTTGCTGCAACAAAAAAAGATTTTAACGCTACATGACGTACAATAATAATTTAATCATACAATTTATTATTATCATCCCACTCCTCACAACTAGATGAGTGTTGACTGTGAAACTGATCTGTGCATTTATACAAATTCATTTATTTGTATTTTTATTGGTGCTCATTCAGCAAACCCACTGACCCACTTTTTTCCCATGCCGATCTCTTAAGAAAATTAGGAAAAGACTACCTTTGGAATTTGTAAGTTGTTGAGCTGTTGCTGCCAGTTCAAGATGGTTTCTAAACGGCAGACCCAAATGTTGATGTTGCCAATCAGCACAGACTTCCCAACTTCTCGGATGAGGATGCAGAGTGTGGAGCTTAGATCCTGCAGCAACGCCTTGACCAGTCGTGGGTTCTGATGGTCATCCAGAACTGCTCGATTCAAAACAAACAAACAAACATACATGTATATTTGTATAAGCACATATATCAGGACAACATGTCTTCCACATGTTCTATGCAATTAGATAAAGTAAAAAAAAAAAGATCATCTCACCTTTTCTCACAATCTTCTCCAGGACATTGAAATAGTTTTTCTGAGCAGCTCCGCTCAAAGACGTCAGCTGGGATTTGGCAATCAACTGCAGAAGCTAAGAGAAGTAAACAAAGTGGATTAAGTGAGAGAGGATACAGAAGGAAAGCAGAGTACGTAAATCAAATAGAGAGAGGCATTCTTGCAATTGTTCAGCGAAGGGCGGAACTTTCTTACTTTGACCACATAGTCGAATCGCCTCACATCCTGAATGGCGCTGGAAAAGTCTAGACGATTGAAGGCCTCACCAAGCGTACAGTACCCATGCCTCTGCAACAACAAACACACGGTTCACATTTGACAAAAGATAGAAAACACTACCGATGGGAAACTGTGGTACTGTATATAAACAATGACATTAAATGTTCTATGACTCATGTTGTTTGTTTGCTTCTCTTCGAGTCTTGTACACGTTGATGCTATGACATTATTCATCTCACCTCTCGCGTACTCTCCTTCTGAACGTAGATCCACCTCTCCTGGAACAAAACTGAGAGAAACAAAAAAAATACATTTCATCTATATGCTAGAACTTTAAAAGGTGTGTGAGTCTCTCACTTATTCACCCCTGTATTGTTCCAGACGTGTATGGCATTCTTTTTTCTGTGGAACGTAAAAGAAGATATTTTGAAAAATGTTGGTGACCAAACAGTTTCAAGTTGGGAACTGCAACTGTGTGGTTGCCAAATGTCCTTCAAAACATGTTCTTTTGTGTTCCACAGAAGAAAGAAATGCACAGTTGTCTAGAAAAACTTTAGGGTGCTTACATTTACAGTACATTTATGCATTGCACAGCTCTCTAGAAAACTTGATTCTGATTGGACACTTGTAGCATTCTGTATTAAGGCCCACTGTCTAATGAAAACTTTTGTTTTGATAATTAAGTGTTATGTTATTATGCATAATGTGAAAATGCTTAATAATGAGTATTAATTACACGCCTATGGAAATATGTGGTATTTTGTGACAAAATGCACTACATAATTAAATCTGACTAGTCTTTTAATTTGGTATGATTGATTATTAATAATTACACAGCTCTAATGAAGAATTAATTCTGAGTGGTCAGCATTTTGTTGCATTTCATAATTCACAACATAATTGTCCATTCTCCCAAGAATCTCCGATTGACTGTGACATTTGAGATAACTGTAGTGATAATTAAGTGTGATGTAATGAAATATTATATCATTTTTACACTGTGACTTAGTGTTGTTGTTGAAGAAGTCTTTTTTTCTCTTCTTGGCAGCTACTTCACAGACATCTCCCACGAAGACATTCTCCTTGTCATTGTCCAATCTGTTAAGTTAATAAGGTAAAGTTTAGTATGACTATAACAAAATTTGCTTCAGACATTACATTTCCTTTTCAGCCATATTATCCAGAGTGACCTACAAATGGTATATGATGAAGTATATGGTTGCGTGATTAACAGATGACAACAAGCATGCAATTTAGACTGTTATCTGCTTGGAGCACTAACTAGTACACATAAACTTGACTAAAATGGCAATAAAACCTACAGCAGTGCGAAAAAACAAACCAATGCAGATTCTTTTTTAATTATTAATCCAAGTACTGCTAAATGAGTTCTGAAGATCTGAAGACGTTTTAGCTTACACAGATCAGTGTTCGGTCTATTGTCGAGTGAAATTTAACCCAGAGATCACATGTGATGCAGAGGAACACTAAAACTATCCAAACACCTACTTGCGTCTTCACACATCCAGACAGTTTCAAGTGTTCACGTTTCCTTGTAGTCTGTCTGACCGACCTCAGGTTTGTTTCCATGACTGCATGGTGTTTTTAGCTCAATTGTCTGAATACATTTAAAACCAGTTCACAGCTGGCTATTATTCTATGCTCCTCCAGACAATAACCACAGACGCTGAAAATAACACACTAGCTCTAAACACGGATACCTGACTTCCCACATGCCACATACACACTTCCTTTTTAGATGGTTCCTCAATGCTTTTCTGAGGTAGTGTAGCCTTGTGGTTAAAGATCGGAGGTGGTAACTGAAAGGTTATAGGTTTGAACCACAAAACTATCACCCTAGAACAGTCGCTACATTACACTGAAATATTTCAAAGCATTTCTTACTCTTCCAAGGAAAGTTCATTGAGGTTGTCTCCCAGTTTGTGGTTGAAATACTCAAAGCGTTTCCAGCCGTCCTCAGTTTTGATCCAGCTCCAGCCTGGTGATCTCCAATCTTGGCCCAAGAACGGCATCTTCTTCCACCTGCTCCAGAAATCTGAATACAAGAGACTCTTATCTCAAACCAATATAACACAACAAAGGCTTATCACATATCACGTGATGAAACAATATCATCCTGATCTGATCAGACAACACACAATAACAGCCATTCAAGGCTTAAGAGCCTTATTTAATCTTGATGTAAAACATCATCTTTGTAAAAATAAAAATGACGCATTTTAATGTTAATTTGTAAATTGTAGATGAGCTCTGGCTTCTTGAACAACTAAAGACAATAAATTTGCTCAGATGCAAACCTTGCCAAGAACCTTATCTTTTTAAGCGTCGACAAAACACTAAAGACAGCTCAAATATCTACTCCTATCGTTGTTTAACTTGCAAACTCCTCTATTTGTATTCATAATAAACGTATATTTAACTTTACTTACTGCGAGTCCTTTGTTATGGTGATAATTTTCTGCTTTTCTTTTGATATTGACGGAAGTAAACATTCAGAAAAGCGGAATGTAAGTCACGCCCCTCGTCGATTGTGATTGGCCGCCGTGTTTGTATTTATTTTGTTGCTACCCTGAATTCCCAAGCTGATTGGTTCTCTGCCCTGTCGATCACTGACCGATTTATTCCGAGCTCTCTGCTGCTGCAGTTTCTTACACGTGACACAGACGCTGCACATGTTGTCATGTTTTGATTTTGTGATGGGGGAAGGGAAATGTGGAGAATGAATGATGGAATAAACTGAAGTAAACATTACACTGTTAGGCTTTATATAGAAGGAATAAATAGGTTTATTTGTAAACCCCTCAGCCAGCAGTAAGTACAATGCTTTGTGAGATAAAAAAACAAACAAACTAATAATAATAATATTAATAATAATAAACAGATGACAAAAGACAATGAACTGCAGCTTACATTTTTTTAAAGTACATTTGTAATTGTATTAGTCTTTTTTCTAATGTATTCTTGTATTTTATTTTATTATAGCCTATTGCATTTTAATACTTATTACATAATATTGTATTTTTAATTTTAGATTCATATTTTAGTTTTTAATTTATTTGATTTACTATTTTGTGTGCATAGATGAAGTACATAAGATGAAGTCTTACCTAAAAAAATTTTTTTACCTTTGTCCTAAAAACAGTTAATCTAAAACCTATTTTTATTATACTGTCTAGTTAACCTTTATCTGAATGTGTGTCACTGTGGTTTCATTGTCTTCACTCAACAGTTATTACCAAATATGGCAATATTGGATAGATTTTATGTTTATTTGAAGGACACCATCCAAATCAATTTCCTAACAAGGTCTCTAACGATCTGCTACAAAAAACATTATTTGGTCATTTGACTTAGAATAGATAGTTCACCCAAAAATGAAAATTCTGTCGTCATTTCCTCAACCTCAATTTCTTCCTATCGTGCATCTGTTGAACACAACAGAAGATGTTTTAAGGAATGCCGGTAACCAAACAGTTGACCAAACAGGTCCCCATTGACTTTTATAGTATTTTTTTCTTCCATATGGAAGTCAATGTTTACCATCAACTGTTTGGTTACCAACATTCTTCAAAATATCTTCTTTTGTGTTCCAACAGAAGAAAGAAACTCATATGAGTTTGGAACAGGTGGAGGGTATGCAAATTATGAGATTTTTTCATTTTTAGGTGAACTGAGTCTATAAGCCTTGTGTCAGTTTCCTTATGTGATATCTGACTCATATTTGTGTCAGGTAAAGCCCCACCTAGATGAAAGTCCACACCAGGCTGCAGGGTATTAGAAGACATGTCATTTAAACCAGAGAGAAAACCAAGCAGAAAATGACATACTGTGCACATAAAGGCATGTGTGTGTGGTGCCAATAAATTATTATTTTCCAGTAAGTCTTCATGAACCCTGATTAATTTGTAATTTTTATCATCTGAATAGAATGGACATCAGCTAAATTGTTTATTACTTCATAATTTTTGTAAAAGAGACAAATGCCAACAACAGTCATGCATGCTGCTCTTTTGTTTTTGACATGTTTAGAAAAACTTGTCGGTTTGTATATGTAAAACAAAATAAATCTGACATGCATCCACAGCTGGAAGCCAAAAACCTTGCATTTCCATAAATAAAAAAAAGTAGTGTAAAGGCCATGAACACTCCCTCTACAAGATCTAACCTGCCACAGTCTGCATTTGAGAGGCCAGAGTATATATATATAAAACAAGAGCTAACCCAACAGATTTACACATTCTAATGTAAACTGCATACACTCTTAGATAACAGTAAAAGTGCTAGAATGGTAAGAAAATGTTTTATTGACTGGTACATGATCATAGCATTTTTGCATATAGAGTGTCAGGTTGTTTGACTCAACAATGCATACACTTTATTAAGTTACTTGAAATACCATTTTATATTTGCAAGGCATATTGAGTCAGAGAAGATATGACTAGACAGTCAGCAGTCAAACAGAATAAACACAGACACCTCATCTTTGAACTAAAGTGACAGTGGCACAAATTAAATACACCCACATTGGGTGTGAATGTACTTGCTTTTTGTTCACCGTTTCCGTTGTTGCAAAACAATGGACAGAAGTGCTTGTTGGAAGCCATATCTTTCCATATCTCAGGGCCAGAAGCTACCCTCAGCATTCCATTGCTGACAGGCTTGATGGCCTGTTTGGCTTGAACGTCATTTGTCTCTGTAAACTATACTTTATCCATAGATTCCAGGATCAAGTTCCAGGATCAAGTACTGTCATGTACAAAAGGCTTAGCCAAAACAGCGAAACCAGTACAGCAGTTTGAGGTCCTAAAACCAGCAAGATAATTAGCCATTTTTCAACCATGTGCTCTCTTTGGAATTTCCTATGGGTTTTTAGAATGGTGGTTTTGGATTTATGAGTAAAGTACGGTCTGTACTTAGCATTCCCTTAAGAAATATTAATGTCAACATAAATTGCACACTAACAAGCTGCTAAATAAAGACTAAAACTACCAGAAGGACATGTATGCCTGACGGAACTGTTGTTGTGCCTAAATAGAAATTTGTACCAGATGCTTTCAGGTGTAAGGTTTAAATGTATGCAATTATACAACAAAACATTAACCACAGACATACTCATAAATCTTAAACCACCATTCTAAAACCTCATAAGAAATTGATCAATTAGCCAGTTAGTTGAATATGAAGGAAATGAACATGTCAGCCAACTAGATGTCTTCAAGATGTTTATGATTTAGAATGTATTTAAAACTGACATTTTACAGACGTCTGTCAGATGTTGTACACAGCAGCTTTCCAGATCAAGTGATCTTTTACAGACATCTTGCAGACGCACGTGCTATAAGGTGGCGGGTCATTTTATGCGTGCTACTGGCCAAACCAACGCTTTTAACATGACCCAAATCAATCCAGATCTCGAAGAGTCTTCCCCGACTCCGCCGCATTTCTGCAACTGTAAAGCCACTTGATGATCCGAGCGTTGCGCTCGACCACCGACGACCCCTGACGCACAGTCTCCTGCAGCTCATCCTCCTGCAGGCCGTCGCTGCTCCTCGAGAACCCGTCATCTGAAGTCGAGGCACTGATGCTCCGGATCTTGGAGCCGAGGTCTTCTGAGCGCGCGGAGAAGTTCTCAGTGCCCAGGGACTCGATGACGTCACCATCGAGCCCGCAGTATTTGAAGAACGCGTCGAAGTCCGCGAAGTTTTTTGAGTAGCGCGAGCTGATGTCAGAGCTGGAGCGCGCCACCCCCCTGCGGCTCCTGCGCTCCTGCTCCTGGGTTTCAGTGACTTTCCTGTGAGGAGGTCCTTTCGGCTCACCGTTTATCTCACCTGAGTGGTCGTTTGAGGCGGGTAAAGTTACCCGAGTGGCTTTTCGTGTGGCGCATTCACCACCGCGCGCCTCCGAAAACGTGTTTGTCTTGTCTTTAATAGTGAATAGCGACTTTTTAATTAATCTCCTACTCCCACCAGGCGATCCTCTTAAGAGTTCACACTTTTGTCTGTATAGTAAAATCGAGTCTCGTTTCTTCGAGCTGCTCCTTCTCGCCACATTACTATCGCCTTCAGGCGACCGTGTATCCTCAACATCAACGTTAGCGGTGTTTTTAATGGAACCGTGTCCGTTCGAAGACCCTTGGCTGCTCACGGAGGTAGACCCAACGCTGATGACAGATACCTGAGTGGAACCGACCACTTGTTGGCTTTTCACATATTGAGGTTTACTGGCTGCTAGCCTCTCCACCGCACTGACGCGTCCTTTATTCGCCTCGCTTTCTCGCTCCATCTGTCTCCTCAGAAACTCGGGACCCTTCACAAGAATGCGCGACGCGTCCACGTCGGCCGGGCCTTGCACTTTCTTCAGCATTATGCAGGTTAGATTAGTATTTCGTGTTAAGTCCACAACAGTTGTGTTGCTTAATCTTTTGAGGGGTCCGATAGTGAGTAGATAGTAGATGAGAACGCACTGACGTAACGTTACACCTTTACCTGTTCACACTCCTCATCAACTCCACCCAAAAACAGGTCAAGACAACAGTCTCCAGAGATGTGTAGGCAGTGAGGAAGATGTGGAAACGTAGATTGTGACTTAACCTCTTCAAAATAGGTTTTTCAAATACTTTTATATCTCTATAGAATATTTTAATAAAAATGTTTTTAGAATCAACTCTCATGTCATGTTCCAGTCGTTTTCACCCTATATGGTTTTATAATGTTATACTAAAACTAAAGTTAAAATAATGGGAAAAACCCTTAAGATAGCATGTAGAAAGAACGCATCTAAAGGAAGCAGAATAACATAAGTGGACTTTGAACGATTATGTAATTGTTGCATCCATAATTGTAAACAAATTTGATTAATTGTGCAGCCCTAGTATATATGTATATATATATATTAAGTAAAGGAATTTCAGCACAGCACAAAGATTTAAACAATGAAGCCATTAAAATCGATAGTTCACCAAAAAAAAAACAAAATTATGTCATCATTTACTCACACTTCTGTTGTTCCAAACCTGTCAGACCTTTGTTCATCTTCGAAAAACAAATCTGAGAGCTTTCTGTCCATGCATAGACAGGTATCTTTTAAAAATGATTTTATTCTTGACCCGTTTTTTTTTTCTTAACATCTGTTTATGCATTGTGTGGTCTGATCCAATATTTCTCCCTGTGTGCAGGGTTGTCGTGTCAATCAAAGTTATTAAAAAATGCAACACATCTTTTCACATCTGACCTGCTAATTTTTAGTTTTTTGGTATCCTTGTGCATATGGGACTATCCGGTAATTTCACAAGTGTTATCATGTGTCTGCACTTAATAAAAAGCAAACACATGCACTACACACAAACTTTAATCGGCTTCCACTTGTGCAGTTTTTCTCAGTCTCTTTGGTGCATTTCTTGAATCATTCTTACTATTTGCAAAGAAGTATGCGCATTTCTCAAAACAATTCGTCCAAAAAGCACCACACAATGGACTACATGCAAATGCCTGTAACTTACTCAAAATCTTTAGTTCATCTCTCAAAAGCAAGTATTTATGCCCCAAATCATTGCCATCAGAATGAAAAGTCTTTGTGTCTTTGTTCACAAACAAGATAGTCAAAATGCTTAGTCGTGTTGTCAATTTAACCTGATTTAAAGTATTAGTATTACCTGATGTAAACTAGGGCAACATTTTGGATGACAGTTACTGTACTGAAATGCAGAAACCTGCACTTCTTATGTATGCCATATATCCATTTCAAAAGTACACATTTACACATTACTGTATGTGAGATAATGATTGAAAGAGACTGCATAGGGTTCACAGTTCAGTTTTTTTAGTGGTCTGATGAAAACAAAAAACAAAAAAAACACTTACACCTTCATTGAGATACAGAAAAAAATGAGGCAAAAATACAAAGTTACGTATATGCTTTCCAACTGAAGATTCATGAGATGAACCTTTGAGCTATTTCAGAGAAATGGTTTATCATTGATTGATCTACATTCTCTTTATTAGTCAAGATTCATTTGTACAATTCTTGCCAAATTTACCAAAAATCTAATAATAATGTGTAAAAAAAGTGCTTGACAGTCTATGACATCTAGATTAACCATTTTGCATTTAATGACTTACACTGAACTAAAGACTAGATGTTTTGAGGGGTAAGACTATTGCACAGAAAACTATATAATACATTTTGAGCAACATGACTTTAGCAATTGATAATGTATAGGAAACCACAGATAAAGTTATATAATTGCATGTAAGTACAAACTGGTTCAAAATAATGAGAATCTGCTTTTCATATGTGTATGAATGACTAGATGATGTGGAGGTTGTACAAGTAGTTGTGAGAATTTCATTTCTGAATTGAGAAATGCACTAAAGCGACTGAGAAAAACTGTAAAAGCATTCAACTGATTTAGATTTATGGCAGAGACATTGGGAGGGGATTTAGAGGAATGCAGGATCTCCATGAATCCAGTAGATGGCAGCACACTTGAGCAGGTGATGCACTGTTTGTTTATGAGAGAGATAGAGTGCATGATGAGCAGTTACTTCATAACCTCCAATCCATCATATACCTCATTTCTGAGCAGTAAAATCATTTAGAATTGCTTTGACTTTTATAAGCCATCGGTCATATGATTTTTATTTGGTGAACAATACAACAAAACAACTCCAGCCAGTAAGAAACCAACCCACCCAGAGTACCCTAGCAACCACATAGCAACCCCATAACAACAACATCCTGGCAAAACTTTTTTCCAGACTGGATTCCTGTGGAGTGTTTGTGCATTGCGCAATGTGCAAAATGCACTAAACTGCAGAAAGCAACTGACCACTTAGCGTAACCCAGAATTCATTTCTTCACTCAACCCAGAGTCAGAACCAGGAATTTGTGCGGATATAATTTATGTGACTTAAAGTGCCTGCTCTGCAGTTAGCTGGAAAATATCCAAGGCAATAGCAGAACGCTAAAACCAATATATGACTTCTCTGACCTCAGAGCCTCTAGAATTGTACGTAGATCCAGATGAGATAGGGTGAGACTCATTATCATGTCAGTCTGGACCGAAATATGCAAACATCTTTACATTTTCTGCACCCCACTTATGAATCTTAATAACTATAATTGTATATCAGCACACTTATATTGGTATGGAACTGTAAGCTCAATCCAAATCCTAAAAAGGCCACAATGAGCTTTTCTCCAAAATGCTCTCTTCATCATGAATTATTATAACATGTGAAACCACAGCATGACAAATTACTACCAAAGCTGTAACCTTCCATTAACCTTGTTTACACATCTCACAAAACAAATGGTTGTGATGTGCCCGTTCCATACATTTGAATGATCACTTAAAGTCTTTCTGAACAAATGTTTGAGTGATTCCAGACATGATCTCTGATAGGAAACAGCAATGTGATTACACAACCTTCAAGATTAATCATATAGGTCTGGAGTGAGGTATGAGGTATGATTATGTCAGACTCTCTGCATAACTTCTACTTGATTAGCAAGGGTATTTAGGTCTTGAATAATGCGACACATCTTTTTTAAAGACCTTGATCTAAGATTTAAAGGAATAGTTCCCCTAAAATTAAAAATGTTCTGATAATATATTCACACTCAGTCCATTCAAGATGAGTTTGTTTCTTCAACGGGAAACAGATCAGGATAATGTTTTTGCATTGCATCACTTGCTCACCAATGGATTCCTCTGCATTGAATGGGTGCCATCAGAATGAGAGTCCAACAGACTCCAGTCCATCTGCAAAAACAAATCCATCATTAAGGTATTTTAACTTTAAACTGTCACTTATGGGCACAATAAAAGTGCATAATCTACAATAGAACTTTCTCCAGTACAAAAAAAAAAAAAATCCCTGTTGTCTTCTTACTGAAATATTCCTTACTAGAACTATTATCTTGGAATGCCTGAGGGTGAGTAAATTTCCAGCAAATTTGAATTTTTGGACTATTAGAAAGGTTTAAATTATGAAACAAGTTTATAATTCACTCAAATCTGAGAAGCTTATTCTGCCAGCAGCATATTGTGTCCGTATGCAAGGCTGAGAATGTTAATGTGAAGACATACTTAATGAAAGTTCCCAGATTTGCTCATTACTGAAAAGTAAACCAAGAAGATTTGTGTGCGGAGCAGCTGCAAACCAGCTGAATTTCAATTTGTGAATACAGCATGTAAGAGCTCCACGCAGTTCAATCAGGATAGATCAATCTCTGGCTCAAGCACTGATAGTAAAGGTCAAAGAAAAAAAGTAGTTGTGCTGCGTAACCCAGTTAGTCAAAACCAATAGAATGACTATGTCAATGGATATTAGTTTTGTTGTCGTAGAGAGAAGATGTGCTGGATCTCTCAGTGAGTTGGATTCATACATCACCTCCCTTAAAGTTTGGCACAGCTTGAGCCACTGACCCTAGAATATGGCTTGGGTTTCATTATATCGCTTACTGGTCATTTTCTTGGACAGTGTTACGCATGAAAGCCGAAAGAGGATGATGAAGCTGATAAACCTTTTAGTATCTGATAGGTGGAGTGAAATGATTTGCCTACAAATGCTGACATGTTTCTATGGAAGTCATCAAATAGTCAACATGCATATGAATATGTTTTTGCACAGACACTACCTTTCAGACATTTGGGATTGGAACGATTTAAAAAAAAAAAAAGTTTTTGGAAGACGCCTTTTATGCTTACAAAGACTGAATTTATGTGATCAAAAATACATTAAAAACCGTAATATTGTGAAATATTATTGCATTTTATGATAAAGGTTTTCTATTTTACTATATTTGAAAATGTAATATATTTCTGTTACAAATAACAATGACAAACAAATATGTCGGCAGCTTTATCACCCTGTAGCCCAAGACAGGTTGTCGACTGAAGCCAAGCAGGATTGAGCCTGGTCAATACCTGGATGAGAGACCTCCTGGGAAACCCAGGTGCTGCTGACAGAGGTGCTAGTGAGGCCAGCAGGGGGTGCTCACGCTGTGGGCTGTGTGGGTCCTAACGTCCCAGTATAGTGATGGGGACACTATACAGTCCTTTGAATGAGACGTTTAACAAAGGTCCTGACTCTCTGTGGTCATTAAAAATTCCAGGATGTCCTTTGAAAAACATTAGGGGTGTAACCCCGGCTTCCTGGCCAAATTCACCCATTGGCCTCTGAGCATCATGGAGTCCTAATCATCCCCATTTCTGCTGATTGACTTCATCCCTCTGTCTGCTCTCCACCGATAAGCTAGTGTGTGCTGGCCATTCTGGTGCACTATGGCTGCCGTTACATCATCCAGGGGGATGCTGCACACTGGTGGTGGATGAGGAGCAATACCCCCCACCACAAAAGTGTCTACCAAATGAATGTATTTCAGCACCACCATAGATTTACGATGCATTTAATTTAGATCCTGTGTTAATTTCATTGGAATAACCCCATGTAGGCTCTATGAGATCCCTTTGTTGACTTTGTCAATATGCACATATTTATTGTGCAGTAAATTCACTCATCAGGTGCACACTATTACTACACTGAATAGTGGCATGCATGCATGGGAGGTGGAGGTGGGGTATATGAGCCACTGCCGCATTAAGTGACAATGCTAAAGTGCCCTTTCAGCCTTATCGAGGCGCCCATACAATGCGATTTCTACCAAGGGTTATCCCACCTGCCCTGGGAGCGTGATTTCTCTCCTGCCCTTGCAGAAGTCTGTGCATGCCTGACACTGAAGTATAATCTGGTTTCATAACAGAGCAAGTATGTCTAAGCAGACCAGGCAGCTGACTGAAAAATATTGCAATCTAAACTTGTTCTAAATATGGTCTGGAAAACAGCACTTTACCACAACCTGACCACCTAGATCTGTATATGCTCTTCCACTCTTAAAGAGGATAGTGATATCAATTAAAGCCCCCAAGAAGCCCATGGTTTACAGTGAATTTATAACAGCTAGTGTTCAGCAAGATGTGAAGCAAAGACACGAAGACCCCTTAGCTGTTATAAAATCACTGTAAACCACGGCTTTATGGGGCTTATTGCTTTTATAAAACGGTTATTCAATATATGTAGTAAGGTTTCACAGAATAAAAGAGCAAATAAAGTGTAATGATATTAATTTAAAAAAAGTATTCTTCCAGCAAACAATGCTTGATTTATTTATTTATATTGTAACTATTTATTTTATCCGCTGTTTACTCTATGTATGCTATTAAAATCAAACATAGACAAGGTGAATCTTGTTTAATCTAGCTGCTACCTTGATGAATTTGGAACAGGCGGTAATTTAGACAACCCTTAGTGGTGGCTCGGGGACCTAGATTAGTGACCAATATGGCGACTCCCAGTGGAAGGTCTGTGTTATTCGTGTGCTTGGGTAAGAAAGTTTATGAAATATCATCAGACCTTCTTTGATTTGATTGTGAGGTTTAAACGGGATGTTTGATAAGGCAACATTATAGCTGTAAGAAACGGACATGACTGGTTCAGTCAATGTTCGCTGTTTCACTGGCCTCATTCAATGAATAAAAGATGTCATCGTGAGTTCACTCGCCGGCATGCTGCAGTCACACGCATATCTCATCCGTTCATACATTAATGAACACAATAATATTGGCGGTAGTGACATGGACTATAAACTGTATATATTTTTTTCTATAATTGATCAACCATATGTTTATTCGCTGAGTACTAGTTTGGCCTTTTTCACTTTCACTTTAACGGATAACGTTAAACTAACCCCGTTTAGAGAGCTTTCTTATTTTTATAATGGCATTAGGATATGTTTTGATATCATTTTGCATTAGATGTTATATTTTATTGTCTGTGGATTAGTTTTTTTTTGTTGTTGTTGTTTTCAGCATGTAGTAAAACAATAAAGCCATAATCATAAGAGTGTGTAAAATGTATAAATATACACTATCTGTAAAAAGTTTGGGGTCATGCTTACAGTAAAAAATATCTATGTCTGTGTTCTTTTCAAGTTTCTATTCAGCAAACAATCCTGTAAAAAAAATAAATGTATCACAGTTTAACAAAAAATACAATTAAAAATAGTTTTCAAAATTGATAATAATAAGAAATCATACACCAGCAATGTTACACTGATGGTGGTGTGTACTGTGTATATACATTTACAAAATGTATAAAGTAAACAAGAAAAAAATAAGAGTGTAATAAGTCAGTCTTAAAATATAGAGAACGTGCTTTGCTTCGCTGTTTGTCAAGTTTAAAAAAAAGATATTGTGTATGTTTTGTATAATATATTATGCCATTTACTCAGAGAAAGACAGAATAATTAGGTGTCATATAATCCTTGTCTACTAAAATAATACATTGCTTCTCCCCTTTCCTCAAAACCCAGGGAATATCTGCAGATCCCCAATCGCTGAGGCTGTTTTCCGGAAAATGGCCACAGACAATGGGGCGGTGGACAAGGTAAGTCACTGCATGTGATGCTACTTTTACTGAATGATGCATACATTAGCGTTTTCTCCAGGCTTACTAAAACTCATAAATAACTCACATGTGCTTCACTGAATTGTGAAATCAGTGCACTGTGCATCACATTATGGACGAAAGTAATTGACTGGTCTTAAAGTTTGATAATAATATTAAGTGTTATAGCAGGTATATAACAAATCTGCATTCCAGTGCCAAAGTACTAAATATTTTGAAATACTTTTAGCCTCGCACCTCATCTACCCTTTGGTTGAGAGTATCAGTCTCAAGATCATGTTACACATGCTCATGAGGAGATTTGATATTTCTAAGGTTGCACAAGAGTTAAACATGAAATCGTAAAAAAAAATTCTGCTGTTCAAAAGGTTTGACAAGAACAATAAAAATCCAAACCTTATCCTCATGAGCCAAAATACAAAGAAACGGTGTCAGATTTATTCCAGCCTTAAACTTTAAGGCCAGAAGTATTTCAATATAAATGCTTGGCCAACACGGTCCCATTGTACATGCTTAACTTGCATTTTTGTGGTAGTAGCAAACCGCTATATCATAACATATAGTTCCAAGTTCTTGAATAAATATTTATGTGTACTGCTGTGATCATCATAATGCTTTATGTATGTGTGTCTTCAGTGGAGAATAGACAGTGCCGCCACATCCACCTATGAGATCGGAAACCCCCCGGATCACCGCGGCCAGGCCTGCATGAAGCGACACGGCGTGTCTATGAGGCACGTGGCGCGGCAGGTACGGTGGGGTCCTGATTAGAACTCGACGCTAGAACCGTGTTCTCTGTGTGTTACAGTGGGTTATAGACTCTGGTGCCACCTCAGATTGGAATACTGGCAGCTCTCCTGATGCCCGTGGTCTGGCCTGCCTCAGGAAACATGGCATAGAGACAGATCACAGGGCACGACAGGTACTGCAGATGTGGGATTTTGTGTGTTATAGAAAGAGTGCAAGAAGTCGCTCGTATGGAAACTTCAAACATACACAAATAAAAGCAGTTTTGGCAGGAGAGCTTGTGTGAGCATTATCTAATCACAATTTACAGCCAAAGGCAATTCATCTTTGTCAGCCACCATAGACATTTTATATTTTTCTGTTTTTTTAACTTCTTTCCTATAAATTGATTTTGAAAGGCATCCACTGTGTATCTGCTGTTGACCTATATTCTCCATCTCCCTCTGCGTTTTCTGCTATTTTTCATCTTTGTTTGTACATTTCCTGAGGAAAATTCTCCACAGAGTTTGTTGTTTTCAATTGGCTTCTAAATAGTGTATGATCTGTATTTTGGTAAAAAAAACAGTTGCTCCACAATGCATCATCAACGGATCCTTCATTGCACATACATAAATCAAAAATACATCATTTCTTTCCATGAAAGCCATACTGGTGCAGGACAGGAAATGTAACCGTCCCACAAAAAAACATAGCAGCTTTTTCTTTGTTAAATTCTGTTGGATAGCTAACTATAACGATAGCTATATTATATTTGTTCACCGTGAGCGCCCACTGCTGTTATGTTGTTTTAGGTTGCTCAAGCACTTTAAAGTTTTTGGATTCTGATTGGCTGTAGATGTTTTTTATTGTTCATCACCTGGAAAGTCATTCCAACTATGTCGCTTCTTATAGCTGTGCTATGGATTTTCCTATTTTCAGAGATTTAGAACAATTGTTAAAACGTTATAGTTATCGTCACTGTGAAAGTGCCTTTAGTAGTGATTGTTTAGCAGATTATATAGTCATGCCATTAGGTGGTGAAAAATGATTCTCTTTATAAGTATAAAAGTAAAAGTCCTTGAATCATTGACTCAAAACACTGATTTGGTCAGGTACGTGACGAATACTTTCAGTTTGTGAAGAACTGTACAACAAAAACAGTACAAGAACAGACAAAGGCTGCGTTTACACTTGGCATTAACATGCGAACTGTATCTGGATTTGGTCCACATACACATTGAATAGATAAGAGTAAACTCACTTCTGATCGGATTGTTATCTGTTATCTGTGTCCAGGTCCAGAGGTAGTTGAGGACGCATTGTGATCGGATCTCAGTGTAATGTAAACGCAATCCGGCCACCGTTTCTGTATTCGCAGATGGACGTCACGCAAAACCCCACCCCCTCTCTTGCAAACTGTCACTGGGCCATTCTCAGCAGATTTATTTAAATATTGCTCGGGAAAGACAGTTCCGATCGGTTATCCATATAGAAAAGTCAGTTGATGTTGCCAAGTGTAAACGTGTCGTGTTCTGATTGACTAGTGATCCGATCTGCTTGATCGCGTGTTAATGCCAAGTGTAAACGCACCCAAAGTAGCTTAACTCAAAATAGTGTTCCCAAAAATGTGAAAGGGTGTCGAATTACTAGAATCACTGTTCATTAAATGTGCATATGAGAACATGCTTGGAAAAAGGTATTTGCTACTTTGTTCTGATTTTTTTTTCTGAGAAGCCAGAATTTTGAGAAGAAAAGTCAGAATTGTAAGATACAAACTCGCAATTATATATGTTAAAAAAAAATTGACTAATCTCAATAGTAATCTTAATTTCATGAAGGAAACCAAAAAACTGAATGAATTACAAAATGTAAACTCGGAATCGCAATAAAAAAGTTCAGAGTTCTAAGATGTTGTAAATAAACATATTCATGATGTCTGAACTGGTTTTATTTCCTAGAAAGTGCTTTCCTCTGATGTGAACAGCTACAGACATACAGCAGGTTCACTAAATCTGACAAGGCCACATTAGAGGTTACGGTAATCCATAACCCCCTCTATTTCATACACAATGGCTTCAGTGTTATCCATATTCACGCTGATGTCTAATCTCCTAGGAAAAATCTGCTTGGTCTGATGTGAACAGTTGCACACATAGAGCAAGATCAACAAATCTGACAAGGCTGCATTAGTGGTTATTGAAATCATTACAGTTTGACAATTACTCTTATACATGCAATACTCAACCACTACACATTGTATTTATGATATAAAAGCATAGGCATTGGCCGACTTATTCACTGGTGACCCTGCCTAAATCTACAGCTGTTTTTTCGGAGCAATATGCTTTCTAGGATATAAAATAAAGAAGTGTAGATATCACTAGTATTCATTTTGATAACACTAAAGCCATTGTGTGGGAAATAGAGCAGAATAACAGATTTTGGTAAACTTAAGCAATATGCATGCTAGGTTATAAAATGAATGAAAAATGAGTGAATTTAGGTAACCTTTAAAGTACAAATAATCAAAATTGACTATATTTAATTTGTTAACGCACATTGCTATTTTTGTTGTGAGCATTTCATCCGTGCAAGTCAATCCACAAAAAAAATTGTTTGCCTTCGTTTACCTATTTTTAATACAAATCTGAGAATGCTCCTCCCCTCTAAAATGAAAGGCCTTCTGTGATGACGTCGGTTTGACCTAAGGCATGAGCCTAAGCTCGCCCCTCAACTGTCAGGGCCTCGTAAGCGTTGACAGCATGTGGAGGAAAACACTCCTAACTCTCACAAATGGAGAGGAGGTGCGTGTTAGGATGTGGTTGTCCCAAAACCCTATTTTCAATCCCCAAAGCACCCTGGTTGCAGTCAAAATGGCTCGATTTTTTGCATTTCAAGAAAGGAGGAAAAAAAATTACAAATCTTCTCACTGGAATGAGACTGCTGACGGTGTGTCAGGTGGTGAGTAGTCCTCAACAACTGACTGTAAACTTGTGTTCAAATTTGCCTCCATTTCTAAATGAAATGCCTACTTTACTACATCCAATCAGTTCATGGAAGAAAAACAAACCAAACCCTCTGCTTTCCTCATTCAATATTACGTTTCTCTCGAAAGTATGCAAAATACGGAAGACGCAAACTTCTGGTTCATGCAGACTTTAAGCAATTTTATGTGAAATAGAAAGGGGTTAACAGATTTTTGGTAACCTTTAATGCGGCCTTATATGTTTATAGCTCTTTAAATCAAACAAAAATTATTTAATATTTAAAATGCATAAGTGAGAAGTTTAGACATCAACTGAGTTAATATAAGGAACATTACAGAAAGTCCATCCAAAACAATAATAATAATGAATTAAATTATTAATTAAAACTCGATAACATCTAAGGCTGGATTGTTTAATTATTATATTGTACAACCCCAAATCAGAAAAATTGGGACCTTTCTTAAATGCAATAAAATCAAGAATCTGTCATTTGATAGCACTCGTACAGCTTGTCTAAAAATATTATTTCATGAAGTAAATGAACCTGTTTTACCACACCACTTTGACAATTTTCAACACTTTCTATTGTTCCTTGTTTTTGTTAAGAAAATCCCAACCTGTCTGGCACTAGCTTCGTTGAAACTTGTCAAATGTTAAGTTGGCTGCTGCATCACCTTGCCTGAAATATACATGGTTTGGCCTATTACTATCAGATTAAGAGAAACTCCTAACTCGCGTGCTTTCCACCCACATTTTCCAGCCGTCAGTCAGATATTCCAGTCATGTGGGCAGGCTTTAGTTCGGCCTTTAGAGGTCAGGTTCACACGAGGCTGTACAAAGCTGAGCTCACACTAAAGACATCTTTGTCCTGTTGACCTCACACAAATCACAGCCCCCAATTATACAAGAAAACACGTGTAGCCAAGGCAGGCGTTTATTGTCCCCCCTAACTTATGTGTTGTTCATGATTTCCAGTTTTTGTGCTTTGTTGTTTTTGTAAATTGAAAACATATATTACTATTATGACTGTCTCTGTGCAGTAATGTCCCAAATGAATCATGTGCTCTTGCTCAATATATGCACAAACTTACTTGAAGCCACAGATGTGCTTTGATCCGTTTCTTAACTCTGTCTTGAGTGAGGGGAGCGAATGTTTTAACAGACAAAGACGGCACATCTACTCACTCTCTGGTCCTTTGCTCATGTTCCCTGGAATTTGTCCAAGCCAGCGCTGTGCTCTTTTGGCGGCAGATTTGCCTCTTTCGGTGAAAAGTAGGGTGGATGTGGGCCGAAACCACTGGCCCATGCTTTACAGGTCACTGCAGGACAATGTGAATGAAGTGTTACATGTGTTATTCATTCAGTCTTTCTGTTTGTTAGGTCACCAAAGACGACTTCATGACTTTTGATCACATCCTCTGCATGGACGAAAGCAACTTGAGGTACGTGCAGGGGTTCAGTTGGTGCTTTAGAGGTGAGAAAAAAACCATAATTCTGGTTATTCTGGTGCCTTTTGTAAGCTATAACATCCTCGCCCAACCCAAAAAAACACATTACCTTAAAATTTGTATTATACAGTATATTGTGATATATTAAAAAGTAGAGGTCGACCGATATATCGCCAAGGCCGACAAGTTTTTCTGCATGGCCGATGTGTTCAAGGTGGGACTTTTATTATGGCGGACTTGAGAAAGACGGCACCTGAGCTAGTCTCATCCTCAGACGTCATGCACATGGACTGTTGGCTAAACGTCTGATGCATATGGGACACAAAAGTGGAAACACTTCAGGAGTGTCGAAGTCGTCATCTGTTTGGTTGAATTCTACAAGATTTCCACGAGACGTGTGTCGCGTTTTTTAATGTTCCGCCTGGAAACAAAGATACCGTAGCACCAAACACCCTCACGAAAGAAGAAATCCACCGTGTTTACAACTATGATAACGAGCGCTTATCACGATCTAAACACTGGATTTTCAAAAGTATGTGAAATATTTAAAGTTCGTGGCATAGAATCTTTAAAATACATCCGAGAGTTTGTTATTGTGGTGACATTTCCACTCTTTGAAACGTGACGATGTACAAAACAAACTGATTGGTTGTTTGACCTGTCGGTCAAACGGCCTCATGGGTGGGGCTTGGCCAATGAATGCTACAATGAATTCCAGCTCTTCAGTCTACGTGAGACTATGCCTGAGCTCACTCGGCTTCCATTCTCCCTATTGTTCACTGTCATCATTAACAGTTCTGTCTAATACAAATAGAATGTTTAAACAAAGGAATTAATGTAAACAAAAAGTATTGCAACGATTGCTATTATATTATTAGTACTAGAAAGGCAAACATTATAATATTTTCTCGTTTGCTGTCAGCATTAATAAAATATGCATTCATATAATTTAAACAAATCTTTGAATGGCTAATGAATATTTAATTTCCCAAACCTTGGTAACTTAGTTGAATCCAGATGTGAGATCTTGTAAAGTGTGCATTTTTATCCAGCATGATTGCGTGTTCTCTGTGCGACGGTCTGTCCGTGTGAATTGAATCCTTTAAACATTAAACTTGTGATTTCAAATTATGGTGCACTTTATTCATTTGCCCACTGTCATATTCATGTCATTTTCACTGTGTGCTATATGTAAAATGAGGGTTACCCTGGCTTTATTTGAAAAATATGACTCCTAGTGCACACAAAATTCCAAGAATATGGAGTGCCCTGTTGGTTACAGTTTCTACTTTTTAATTATATTTTTAATGAATACTTACGAAAAATACTTTGTCATCTAAAGTATGTTTATTTTACACATTTATTTTTGTATCCATTGTGAAATGATTTCGAATTTCTCATATATATATATATATATATATACCAAAACTGAAAATTCTGTAATTAATTTTTAAAATTGCGATATCACTTCAACAGACTACTGTTTTTTTTTCTGTATTTTTGATCAAATAAATGCAGCCCTGATAGCATTAGAAAGAAGCATAAGAAACTTCCGTCAAACATTAAAAATCTTACCATCCCAAACTTTTAAATGGCTGATAGATAAATGCTGCCTTTCAAAGAAAAAACAAACAAACTTTTGTTCAGCTAGGACACAATAAATTTATCAAAAGTGACAGTAAACACATTTTTACATTGACACATAAGATTTCTGTTTCAAATAAATGTTGTTCTGGTAAACTTTTTATTCATCAAATCGTCCTGCAAAGGGATATCATGGTTTCCTCTAAAATATAAAACGGCACAAAAATCAATCTTCAAAATTTATAAGAATAAGAAATGTTTTGAGAAGCAAATCAGCATCACTAGAACAAATTGCATTTTAAAATCTATTAAAATGGAAAAGTTATTATTTAATTGTAGATATATTTCACAATAATACTGTTTCACAGTGAGTATGTATTAATTATTTCATTCATTTATTTAACATTTTCAAAATGTGTTCCATTTATTTTTACATTGATACTTGATATTACTTGCTTCCTATAAACGTCCTCAAAGGAGATCTTTTTAGAGGATGTTTGATGAGAATTTAAGAAAAGTGGGCTTGCTTCTCATTGTGTTTACTAGTGCAAAAGCTATGAGCAGCAATGAGGCCCTTGACATTTGCTGAGTGTAGGAATCGACTCCCAGTTTACTCCTTAGCCTTAGTCTTTCTGACATGAGAATGATGATTGATGTCGAGCGAAACTGATTGAATGAATTATGCATTAAATAAATCTGTCAACTCCGCAGAATGCATCAAACATTCTGATTCTGATATGGATAAGACGCTGAAATAAAGGGGGCAGGAGGGTCTTTTGTTCTACCGGATGGGGTGGGGGGGTATTTTCAGGATCACATGTTCCTGCTAGATCCGGTGCTTTTTAAGAAGATTACTGAGTTCTTTAGATTCCTTGTCTTTGCTCTGTGATTCTAGGTCTCGCATGGCAGACTGATGTAATATCATATCACAGTCATGTTTATGTCTTGGGTTAATCGGGGTTAGAAATATACATGTGAGGTCACCAATTGTTTTTTTTTTTTTTGCATCTGTGTTGTGATGTTATGTGTTTATGTATGTGTATGGGTGTTAATTGTTTGAGGTCTGAGCTGGTAATCCTTCAGGTCATAGGTTTAAACCTGGAAGAGATGATCCCTGAACTGAAGAGTTAATGAGACCCCCTCTTGATTAAGGTGCCGAACCCTGGGCACAAGCATGTGTTGAAAGTGTCTGAAGGTCCTTGAAATTCCTGTTTGGGTCTGAGTTGGAATTAAGAGGTCTAATATATGGTCAAGCAGAAATAAGTCTTTAATATGTGTTCGATAAGTACTAGTTAATAAACAGCCAAGTATGCATGCAAGGTAATAGTTAGAATTGGTCCTGAAAAATGTTGCTATTTATCTCTTTAAATAATTTTTTCACACTGATATTCTCTCCTGGCTCAGTCAAACCACGACTTATCTGAAGATATGTAGTTTTGTACATCCTTGGTAGTTATTGTTTGTTTTTAATATCCTTGTTGTTCATGATCAGCCACACCAGCTGTCACTACCTAGGCACTGTTATGTGTGTTGTCATAATTTTTTTTTTCAGCTGCTTGGTGTGTGTTGCAACTTCTTGCTCCTGGGATAATGTTGCAGAAAGAACAGTCAGATCTTAAGATTCATTGCTGCTTAAAACATATTCCTGAATTAGTCTGGAAGAACATAAGGGAATCACACCATTGACATGAATCAGATTATGATTCAGTCCATTGGCTGCACAAGATCTGAAGTGTGTGTGTGTGTGTGTCTGGTTTTCTTACAGAGATCTGAACAAGAAGGCAAGCAGCGTGAAAAACAGCAAAGCCAAGATTGAGCTGCTCGGCTCCTACGATCCTGAAAAACAGCTGATTATCCAAGACCCGTACTATGTAAGTGTACACACATGCACACAGCAGGACCAGCCTCAATCCCTGGTCGTTTATTGCCAAATACTCAATCAAAGTGGCAAAAGGCCCGAAATAAAATTTATATGATGTATTTGGGCTCATGTCACACTCACTATTCCAGCTCCGTCCAACTCCAGCTGTTACCTAGTGTGGGAACCGCTTTAGATCTATCTTGCTTCGGTAGATTATTTCGATGTTTCCCACAATAATCACTCCCTTTTAACATTTATTCTTGTATGATTCACGATGATTCATATTTTCAGGTTTTGGCTATTACTTATTTGGATGTTGAAATGCTTCTATCCAAGCTTAATCTGACAACATCTTTTTTTTTTTTTTTTTGACAAATCTGACTTTGACAGTCAGCATTAACTTGACCAATGGTGTGAGTTTCTGGGCGGTACCAATGATTTGTACACCAGTCGTCATTATCGTTGCATTTAATGCTAGTAGTACAGAAATAATACACATTTCACATTTAGGATTACAGTCTTGTGGTTAAGGGTTGTGATTTTGTCGAGAAAACTTTTTGGGGAATGCTGCAAGCTGCTTAATTGGTTGTGGTGTGCTTGGATAAAGACTTAATCATATACTTAGCCAATAAATCATGTCCTCTGTCCGGGGTCTCTGCAGAAGAACTGAGAATCTGATGCGTTGTGTGGTCGTGGCCCCCGACTGATGTTTGAGAATGAAGATTCCTCGGTGGATATCTGTGTGTGTTTAAGGCGTACTCCTTTTTCAGAGTTTCTTCAGCTGTCAACACGCATTTGATATGAATGCCTTGTGGGTGAGGACAGCTTTTAATGGAAAAAAGGAACATTTTGTCCTTGTGTCATTCAAAGCAGGTCCGACTCCAGGCATGGATGATTGTCTTGCCCACCCAAACAGAATTAGATAGATTATTTTTTTTGTGCATAGATTAAAACTTATCTGACTGTATTTTGAGATGTTTAAGATCTAGCATGAGACTCGTCAAACAATCATAAAATAACTCCAGAAAATCGCAGCTTATTTATTTTATTAGCTGAATGTAAGGCGCTGAATTGACATGGAGGCTTCAGTTCGAGAAAGAAAAGCAGTGGCTGACAATGAGCGAAAATGGGCGGAAATATTTGCGTGCTATCACGGGGAATTTGTGAGTTATGAGGAGTTTAATACACAAATATGTATCATAGCCTATCACTGAAATGACCTGATCAGTTTTGATGAGTTACAATTTTAAATTGAAAGCTGAAATCGGTAAAAGATTGAGATTTTACTTTTTGCCGTATTTCCCATCCCTAGCTTTAGCACTCCTTCTGTTGTTATTGCATGGAAAATAGTCCAGTACAATTCCTTTTGTGTTTCATGGAGTGTTTGGAACACGAAGGGCAGTAAATTATCCCAAAATTGCACCCTATAACAATTAGGTCAAAAGCTCTGGATGAATCTGTGTGTGCGTTGTGGTCTTTCAACGTCTGTTAATGTGAAGCCAATTTAAGAGTATTATTTAGAGTTTTAAACAGAGGTGCTTTAGTGTCACAAAGTGTCACTAACGCTCAATTGTGATAGAACGGTTGATTTAGCCAACTTGTAAAACCACAAAACTGATGTTTGGCAGGGAGCAGTGCCGATTATGAGAGGGAGGGACTGGGTGAGTGTGTTGAGAAATAGAAACTGGAAAGAACCTGACAGGCCACCCCAACTGAGATCATTAGCATTCCTCCTCCAGGAAGTGTCAGGTCGTCCCGCTCACACCACCAGCTCTTCTAAGACACATCTGTGAAGATCAGAAAACTCGCTTTTATGTGAGAGGGTGTCTTAACTCTTAAAGACTGATTGAAGACACATTCTGAAGATGTTTCCTAGGCTGAAGGCTTCCAGCACATGTGGGTCACAGCCACATTGAGATCGTTGAAGATAATCGTGGAAGGTGTAAAGTTGGATGTTTCTTAATGAGAGAATACCAGCTGGCTGAAGTAGGTAGGCCTTTGTGCCACCACAGAATAGGAAACCGGACAGTTCGTCAGCCAGATGCTTTTGTGGTGATGATCACTCTTCAGATAGCTGAGATTTCCTGTTTAGTCCCTCAGGATTCAAGTGTTAGAGGAAGTGTGGTCCTTTGAGTGCAGTTTCTTTTGATGGAGGTGGTTCATTGTGTGTCCAAAGATGAGATCCATGACAATATAGCACAGCAACTTCTCAAAATGAGCATATAGAAGAACCTGATGGTTACATTTTTTTATTAACAAAAATGAAACCATTAAACATCATTTTTGGTGACTGAAATAAAAATATAAATGGAGGATTGAATATAAAAATGAGCCAATTCAGAATATGAATAAATACTGTATTAGCATGTAAATAATATTAAAATAACATTGGTGTGAAACCTTTATTAGTTTTTTTTAGTGTGATCTTTATTAATATTGCAGTCTGTAGAAATGTATCTATTTTTACAATGCTCATAGTTCTGAAAAAACGAACAAAGCTTTTACGGGTTTGGAATTACATGAGGGTAAGGGATTAATGACAAATTTGGTGGTGTATCGCTTTTAGACTGTTCCACGCCATCCAAAAACGCATCATTCAACACACGCCCCCACAAATCTAAGTTACTGTACTAGTATATATTACTAATACTAGATAAAGCACATCATTTTGAAAAGCGGAGAGTGCTCTGATTGGCCAGCTATCTGTGCTTGTGTTTGGCCGATTACCTTAATCGTGTGATGGAATGTAATGCTGCTTACCATATATGGAAGCACACCACATCTCAATAGCTGTGTTTCCACTGTCGGGCCAAAAGCGGGGGTGCTAGGGTCAGTCGCGTTTTCGCTGTCACTTCTGGTTCTTGATTGTGCCTCTTCGGTGCTTCCTCGGGGCCAATGGCTCGGGTTTTTTAGCCTGAAGAAAACCTTGGGCCAAAGCAGGCCAGCTGGAGCTAGAGGAGTGGTTATGAACAAATGTGGAGTTTCTCCGCGTCTGGAGAGCATCAGCGCCACGGATCATTTCATAAAGCTAACATAACACCAGCATTAGTGAGTTGAGCTTAAAACACACTCTTAGTCAGCAGCGAGTGTTGTAAATAACTTGATCTGATGTGGATTATAATTAGTATACAAGGCAGAAATATTTTTAAAAAATGCAAAAGACTGTGCATGCTAAGAATTAACGTTACCATAGTAAACACGTTAAATGCCACCACTTGAAGAAATCAGACAATCTCTATCACAATCGTGTATTTATTTAGTAACATATTTTATCTGTCATAAGTCTCATCTTGAGAGTTTAGCTCCATGTAGCCTTTGTCATAAAAATATAATAATGTTTTTTGTTCGGGAGCTTTTATAAAATATAGAAATTATTCTTTCTAAATGTGATGTATATAGGCTACTGTGACTACAAATAAACAGAAACAGATATCAGTCTAACGCTTTATTTCTGTCTGACTCATTTTCTATCCTGATAAATTAAATCATTTTGATCAATGTATCACTTATTCTATAGTAAAACATCGATGCTTTTGTATTTAAATATTTAACAAAGCATGCAAACAAATAGCTGCTTTTATCGTGTTCGTTTTGTGATCACGCTAGTTCCAGTGACTTATTTGTTATTAATTTTCTGATAACTTCTCTTTGTTGGTGAAATGATGGGGTTGCGTGACGTTGTTTCTGAGAGGCTTGTAAAGGGCGGGTTTTAGTGAAGCGCAGCTGAGCTTCAGGCCCGACGGTGGAAACGCCACCTCGGTGGCCTCGGTGCTACAGGCTATTAGCCCCGCTCGGCCCGTTTGAAGGACTGGCTCGCACTGGCCTGACAGTGGAAAAATGGCTAATGACGGCAAAAACAATACAGTGAGAATAAAAAAGTTACGCCACCTTTGTGTAAACATTTGGGTTGTGTTATGCAAATCTTCCAACAAAGTAACTTAGTTATGTTTAGTCACACGGACAATGCTTTTATGGGTTTGGAATAACATGGGGGTACCGTGTCCATCTTTGGAACAAAATTTAAGATATTTTGGATGAAAATCGGGAGGCTTGTGACTGTCCCATTAACTGCCAAGTAAATTACACTGTCAGTGTCCAAAGTATGAAAGACATTGCCAGAATAGTTCATCTGCCATCAGTGGTTCAACTGTAATGTCATGAAACGACGAGAATACCTTTTCAAAAACAAAAATAACGACTTTATTCAACAATTCATCTCCTCTATATCTAGAATATGAGCTGAATGCAGGCAGCTTACGCTCTTCTGTGTCAGCAGTGCACAAGTATATGTTTTCTATGTGTATTTTCGCTTTGATTTGGATGAAAACAGCCCTTTAGTCAAAAATGTATCCTTTAAAACTCATCTTTGATCATAAAAATTACATATTTAAAAAATAATGTCTAATTTTTTTTAAATAATGCCTAAAAATAGCTTGAATGCAACTCTACACCCTGCCTCATTAACTAAACGTAGATCTATGAATATTCAAATTAGCCCCGCCCCCACTCAGTCACACAGCAGCCATCCATGAGCCAGCAAGTAAATGCAATGCAATGGCAAGTGGAAATATTGGTTTAATTAAGCCATATGTATTCGAACCAGAAATACCTTTCGATTTGTTAGAATTTACATGCAGGAAAATGTCAACATAAGAGGAAAAGCCAGCAAACAACACGGAGACAACACAACTATGGAGAGACGACTGCGCGGGCTGGTTTTGTCCCTGGCCATAATCTATTACATTGTTTGTATACACCACAATATGCAAACAATATATTTCTATAATGAAGCGCGAATGCGGCTTGAAAACAACCTTCTAATGCACTGCAAACGGCGAGCAGGAATCGCTCGTAACTTCAAGCGGAAGCGTGCATTAATTCTTTTTAACTCTGACATGCTCATTGTCATCAAACCAAATATCTATGAGGCTCCGCCATTCATCACTACTCCATGTTTGTCCACAAGCTACCATGCTAAAGCGCAAACTGTCAACAAACACTTCCTCATCCTATAATGCACAGCACAGCTGACTACAGCAGCTGGTTTAGTCCAAAAATGATCAGTACTTTTTGTAGTGGGTCTGTTCGGGGTCGGATCACATTCTCACCACAAAAGAACCACTCCAGAGTTCGTTTAAAAGCGTACCGAGACCACCTCTTCAAGCAGGTCTCGGTACGCTTGTTTGGTCCGCTTTTGGTGCGCACCCCAGTGCGATTGCTGCTTTCTCACCTGCCCAAACGAACCACACCAAAGGGGGAACGTTTCTGTGACTGTGAGAAAATACTCCGCAATGGTGTTGATAAATGGATTGTTGCATGGTTTGTCTAAAAGAATGTTTAAGACAAATAAACAAGATAAAAAACTTGATTTTCACCACAGGGGGACTTTAACTTTTGTATAGAACATCTCATTGGGTTTGAGACTTTAGTCTTTGCAACTTTATGGATCTTATCTATGCACAAACAGCTTGTAACACTCCAAAGAGAAAGGAAAACTTGAAATCGCATCATATGATTCAATTCAGTGTATTATGTGCAGTTTCCCTTACATTACATGTGAAAGTTGCTAGCAATTTCTGTGTGAAAACTGTTTAAAAGTAAGTGATTGGCTGAATTTATTTTGCTGCACAGCGATTATGATTCTAAATTCTATTTAAAACATTTAGTTTTTAGTGTTGGCGTTTTGTTTAGAAAGAATAATATAGAATTAAATCTGCTTGCATCTCTACTGGCAATATTAATATAATCTGGCAGCCATAGTTCATTGGTATTGCTTTAGCACAAATTAGACTGACAGTGTATTGTCTGGGTTCAATAATACTAATGTGCATAAACATTTTAAAGAAAAATTAAGACATATTATATAAAATTAGTTGATTTAGTAAATTATGGCAAAGTCTGCTCTTTACTTAACCAATTATCAAATCATTTCAGCTCTACTCTCTTTTGGTCATTCTTATGTGTCGCTTGCTGCTATGCTTGGCCAGATCATTGCTGTTTACAGTTACATTTTAATGGCTCCTGTTTGTTTTCACTTGCAGGGGAGTGATAAAGACTTTGAGACGGTGTATGAACAGTGTGTGAGGTGCTGCAGAGCCTTCCTGGAGCAGCACTCATAACACACACACACACCGCGACCATCCGCTGAAACCTGCAACGCCTCATCATGGATGCTCGAATGTAAATATTCATTTGAAATAAGTGTCTTCATAAGCAAAACACACAAACCAAACAGCGTATAGAGAAGCACTTTGTCTTTAATTGTGAAATGCGCTGTAATGAAATGTCATAGGATGCTTGTTTGAGCAGCTGTAGACTGCCTTTGTCGACCATTCTCTCTGAAGAGAGTAAATTCACCAAAATAAACCGTCTGAAAATGCTGAAATAACGTTTGCCTTTCCTCTTCTTAATTTTTAGCAAAATTCAAGTACATATTTATGTCTTTTCCCCTCATGTCTTTGAATAGGACTGTGGTTGTGCCAGGTGTTTTGATGACTTTTCCTCTAGTCCTTTCCTCTCCCGGTCATTCACTTGATGTTTTCAGGAACCCTCTGGAGAATTTTCCTCATCGCTAAGATATTTATCAACAGAAGTTGATCGTTATCTTTGGTGTGGTTACACACAAAAAAAATTCAGTACCTCTGAAGCATCCAAAGCATCCACCATGAGCGATAAGAGATCTTAAACTCCCTAAAAAATATATTTTCTGATGCCAAGATAAGCTGTTAAACTAGATAGACTACGTTTTATGCTTCAGAAGATTAACCTTAAAAAATTTTTGTCTATTTATACAACGTTCAAGACCACAGTGTGTAAACAATCATAATTTATTTAAATATATTTTCTTTTAAATATACACATCCCGTCGTACGTCAGACGCTTATGTTTGTTATACAGATTTTTTTTTTTTTAAAGTCTCATTTGTACAACATTTACATATCAAAATATACTGAATATATTCCACAGTCAGACACTCACAGTCTCACACAAAAACAAAAAAGCTTTTCACGGATTTACCTCAAAAGTCTACCTGTTTGCTGGCAAACAGAAGCGAAAGGAAACATTCATGCAGATAACTGGTTTTCAGTTCTAGCACAGAGAAAAGCAAATCTCTCTCTTGTCGCAGTGAACGAAGACAATTTGTGGTCACGGCTCTGAATTGTAACCCCATCGAGGCATGTCAAACGAAACATCAGCACTGACTGTGACGAGTCTTGATATCTGATGAGAACAAAACACAAAACCATGGCAATCCCTTTTATCGTGATGAAACGATGGAAAATGGTTTTGTTTTTTGGCAGAGAGGTTCATAACCCAATGCGCCAGATGCGTTTTCTGTTTTCTTTCTCTGTCATCCTGTGTTTTAACATTGGCTCCATGCTGAGTCCAGCAGACCATCCTTGGGCAAGTGCATCCCTTTATATTCTGTCCGTTTACTGCTATATCAATTCTTTCCCACATCTATTCTCCGGAGAGGCAGAGCAGTGTTCTGGACGCGATGTGCTGATTATGTGGAATGTTGCGTGTTGGTTTAAATTCTCTTCTCTTGTCCAAAGGCACTTTGACTGCTGTTTTATTTTTTCTGGGTCACTTTGGTTTGGCTTCAACCTGCTTGATAAAGGAAGTGAAGTTTAGTGCTGTTTCAGACTTGGCTGTGTGTGTATACATGTGTGCACTTGGATGCATCTGAAATTTTCCCATCTGTAATAAATTGGGAAGCAGGGTTTGTTACATGCTCTACCCTCCAAAGTGCTCTTAGAAAGAAAAAAAAAGCGTTGAAATGTAAAGGATTGCCTTAAGGTTTGCTTAAATCACATCTGTAATAGCTTGGATAAGTTATCTAATCCTGGAATGTGTTCTGTCATAAAACGTTTAAGTGCATGTGTCCTCTCTGAATCTGCAGAATAAATCAGTTTTGTTTTGCTTTCGTAATTTACCTACATATTTAATATCTTTCTGTGTCATAATCCAGTGTTCCCACAATTTCTGGCAAATTAATGTGTAAGTAGATAAATATACGCACACAATAAATAAATATATATATATATATATATAAATAAATGTTATAGTTTATACATGTGTGTGTGTGTGTGTGTGTGTGTATAATTTTTTTTATTTAAACCAATGCTTTTAAAATCAATGTTGTTTATACATAATTAGTAATCTAATAATTAACATTTTGCAGATTGTCTTCAAAAAATGTGTAAGTAAAAAAAAGAAATTTAATAATTAAATGTAAACTTTTGACCACAACTGTATAAATTAAGTAAAAATAAAGAAATATAAAAATATATGATGTTTTTTATGATTTAGAAATGTATACTTTCCATGAATTTTTCAGTTCTTTTAATTTTAATGACTTTTCCAATCCTGCATTCTCCCTCTCGTCTCCAATATCTTATTGTTTTACCTTCATTCAAAGAGAAAAATATTTAAAAAAAAGTTGCTTACCTGGTAAAGTTAACCCTCTTGACATCTCGGACTCCCTGCCAGTCGCGTCAGAAGTCGCGCGCATCTTTTGTAGTCTGAGGACAGGAGTAAAGTTGGATGAGTTAAGGGATAATCAGCTGGATGAATCCTGAATTTGTAGCCTATACTGTTTTTGTGTTAAAACTCCCTGTGCAGGGGTAAATCAGGGGCACCTAGCCGACATGAGACTGTCATGAATATAAAGACAGTTTGCAGAGGTTTGTGGTGCATGTGGGCAGAGATGTGATCTATATGTGGGGTCTAGAGAGATGGGAATGCTTGGCTGTACTCACATGCAGGGCTGGTGCAGTCTCTGGTGTGATTATAAAGCCTGTAGACGTGCTTCCTGCATTTTGGACTGAAATAAAGAGGACCTGGTGAAAGAAAACCAGCCAGGTTAAAACTCTCAAACGCCATTTTTGTTTCAAGGTCACGGAAAATTCAAACGTCTCTCACCTGTTAAGATCCTGATAACCTTCTTTTTCTTTTCCACGTCTCTGGGAAAGATTTCTACGAAAGGAAGGAAACATTCAAAGGTCAAACCCTGGATATCCAACGGTCCTTCAAGCTTCTGAAGCACTGACAAATCACCAGCAATGAATGAAGTGGCTTAGACCCCAAAACAAGCTTTCTGTACACATTATGATCACTTTGGTTTTTTTTTAATTCTACAAAATCTTATGTAGGCCAGAGATTACTTGACCTAGCTGGGAATCGCTGTGCACCAATACCACATTTCTGACTCGCCACACAACAGGTGCAATGCAAAACTATTTCACCTAATGCTTCGAGAGTTAAGACCTTGGCTGGTGCCCTAGTAAGTAAGTCACATCCCTCTTAAATATAGATCAAAGAAAAGGTAGGCACACTCTCACTGCATCAGATGAGCTTTTCTCTGACCTAAAATGTATAAAGTCTAAAGTTCCACAACCAAAAAATGACATTTTGGCTTAACTATTTTTTTTTTTTTTTTTACTTATTTTACTATGCATTATATTAACACTGATCCATGTACATCTGTGCATAAATGCAATGCTTACTTAAAATTGTTTCCCCGGTGTTCGTTTTGAGGTGAGTTTCCTCTTTCTTTTGCGCGCTTGGGTCGTCGGCGCTGTTTTCCGCCAGTCTCATGATGTCTTTTATCCTTCTGAACGTTTTCTCGACCTTGTTCACGCTGGCGTCGCTTTGTGCAGCAGTGCAGATTAACATGACGAGCCCCATTACTAGAACCGGAGCCCGCAGCGCGCGCATCGCTCCCGCAACCAGAGTGCGCGCAAGTCCCGCACTGCCCAAGTCCTGGATCACGCAGTCTGCGGAAGAAGTGACCGGGTTTATAAGATGCAATAGTCCACTTTATGTTAAAAATAAACTTTAGGAGGCTTTTACGATTTCTTAAAAAAAAAAAAAAAAAAAGAGCAATTAACGCTTTCCCTACCATTCAGCATGGACACACCTACTCTAGGCTAGGTCTTCAAAACTATTCAAACTATCTCTCCACATATTTTCTTCATTAAGAGATGTGGTGATTTAAACACCACTGAATGATTTCACATGAATGCAGGGCACTTGTTGGCTGATTCCTTCACTAACGTGGTCCAACTCATTCATTTAAAAATCAATCAATTAAAAATCAATCAAACGTTAGCTTTATTGATATGTAGACACTTTTTACATTAGTCCACAAGTCCATTTTTATCCTCGACAGCAATAACACTACATGAAGAGCACATTAAGAAGTCAAAAAGGGGAAAGAAACCCCAAGCTCACAAGTTACAGATTTCAACACAAACTGTGCTCACATTTGCATTATTAAAGTCTCAATATGAACTCAATAATTTATTAAATTCTTTTCAGACCAAATAACCTGAGATGCTCATGGATTTTATAGTCCACATTTTTACTCTGTTTACATGTTAATGTATTTTTATTGAGAAATCAATAAAACATGCGATAACCTATAAATTACTACTTTTAAACTATGTAAGAGACAGATATGTACTGGATGGGAAATATAAATTCAGTTGTGTATGTCCAAACTTTGACTCCTAGCGTGTGGTTAGACTACAAGACTAAACTACCAAGCGGTGTCCCATAGTCGCGCATTGATTATGCTGCTAATTTACAATCTACTTTGTGTGTGAAGAAAAAATAAATAAAAAAGCTTAGCAATTTAAGAGTGGTGTGATAAAAATGTTCAAAAAAAATCATCATAAGTCATAAATGCCTCTAGTAAACCTACCTGAGGACCCTGGTGTTGCTGCGTTTCTTTCCCTCAATCGACACAGCCTGAGGCGATTGAGCGCGCGTTGTGTTTTATTGAGTCTCGAGCGTCCGGTGTCTATATAACCCCACGCGAGGCTCGCGAGATAGAGCGCTATCCTTTAAAGCGAATCGTCCTTTAAAACGCTCAAGCGTGGGAAGTTTGAGAAGTCAGACTCCCTTCTGATGTCTCCGTGACTTGAGAAAACTCCAGTGAAAGCTCCTCGAAGACACGCGTCGCTCGTTTTGAACGTCTCCAGACATCCGCCGTCGATTCTCGCCAATTTATTGAGGTTCTCAGACGGAAGGAGTCGTCCCTCGAGGGCTTACATCGCCGTGTCTTTAATTAGAAACTCGTTGCACATACGCCGCACATCTTCATATTCCCGTTTCTCACATGCAGCATCCCATGGACTTTTTTTTTCTTGCCCACTATCTCATTAGAGCACTTAGAAAGCTGTGCTTGCAGGAAGAGATGCAGCTATACCAGGAACTGTCCCACTATTCTACAGACTGGAACTCCTATGGTGCCTGAAAGTCAGGTTTTTCCCCTCACACACCACCATAAGATCACTATTTCATCCCCTTGTGTCTCTAGAGGATTGATTCGAGTTACAGATCGATGCCTGGAAGTGGCTACAGCTGATGTAATTATTCTGTGTAATGGTAATGATAGTACAAGAGAAACAGTCAGCCCAACAGACCAGAGAAAAGTGAGTTCGGATTAGTTTATGTTTGCTTTCGTTCATACCACTCCCTCAAAGCAAAAAGAACATGGAGCAATCTGGCTCCTATCCCGCTCACGAATGGTGATCTGCATGGGCGGACACAATGCTAAAGGCAAAGGTAGGCAGCCGTCTAGGGTCCCTTAAAGTCAATTAGACCAACACCTAGCACCATAAGTGTATACTGTCTAACACTAAATTAAACCTGGACATTGAGGAGAACATGGAAACGAGGAGTGCCCTGCTTGCACGTGGCTTCTGAATCGTTGTGCTTTTTATAACAACATAACATTATCCAGTTATAAAGTTTGTCTTCTACTGTTTGGGAATGTTTACATGGAAACAGCTTAATGTGTGTGGTTATCTTATCAGTGAAGTGAAGTGCCCATAAAGGCAGGTACACCTGATAAAGAGATTACACTGCAGATCCCATAAAACCCTTTTCTTTGTAGTGAAACCTATATTGGTCAGCTTAGTGGTTGAAGAGTGGTATCTTAAAGGTTGCATGGGTTCATTCCATTCAAAAAGACATTTAATGCCATAGTTCACTCATAAATGAAAGCTAATTCTCCTCATTTACCCACTGCCCTGACCTACTCACCCCAATGTCGTTTTGAACCTATGTGACCCTATATATCAGGGGTCACCAGACTTGATCCTGGAGGGCCAGTGTCCTGCAGAGTTTAGCTCCAACTTGCCTCAACACACCTGCCTGGAAGTTTCAAGTATACCTAGTTCTGCTGTGTTTAAGTCCTCCTGGGATGTTTGTACTTACAAGTTGCCAACTGATGGCAGGTGTGTAAAAGTCACTTTGGTCGAAACACAATGGAAATTTAACTTTTCTGCAAAAAATTCAATATTTTTTTAACTCTACAAAAGGATGAATAAACAATGTGCATCATTGTGTTTTTGCTAATTACTGTTTTTATTCAATTTATGAAGGTGATGTCAAGTAAACCATTCTATATTCTATGGTAATTATACAGTAATATGCTATTTTGTATATGTAACCATTTTATTGTACATTACAAAATAGTAAGCAATTTATTAATTAGGAAAAATTTGCCATCAATACATACACTGAATATCTATAATATTTAACTGCGTCCATTGCATAAGACACGTTTTCTCACTGACACACCCCCAACTTAGAAACTCTGGGCTCAAAGAAAGTTTAGTTTCCTACTCGTAATACAAACTTTGTGGTGGTGTTCATGTTCATGTTCAACTCATGTTCGTGTTCAAGTTGTAAACACGATGTATCCGACATGACTTGAATGCACCAAAAGACATTGATCAGGTGTGTTTAATTAGGTTTAGAACTACACTTGCAGAACACTGGCCCTCCAGGACTGAGTCTGGTGACCCCTGCTATATATAATGTGAAACAAAAATAAAGAGAGATTTAGCAGAATGTTGATGTTGATAGAAACTTTATAAAACAGCTTCAAATAAATGAAAAATTAGTAACTTAGGGACCGGAATTGATGAAAATTATGCATATTTTAGACTCAACTCTTCTTTATCTGTGCTATTAAATAAAAAAATAAACCACGAAAAGGAATGTAAATATCTATAAATGTATAATTCAAATATACCACTCAAAGGTTTCCCCCATAAATCTTTGAAGTGTTTTAAAGGGCAAGCACCAGGCCTCATTAGAATATATTTAACTTTAAGCAAACAAAGCATGTAATAGAAAAATGACTTCATCTTAAAGGGCAAGTTCGCCAATTTTTAACCAGATTTGTATTGTTACAATATTGGTTAGGATAAATTAACAGTGTGTATTGTTTTTCTATGTGACTTGCACCAAGATCTCCTTTATTTTTAATCATTTGAAAAAATTTAAGTCCCATCTTGCCAGTGGTGGATTACCCCTTTAATTGAAATGATGGCGTTCTTACATGATGATACTTTGCATAAATTTGTTTGCACTGCAGTGTACCAAAAATGTATTTTTTCTTGATCTGAAATGTCACATAATCATCAGTATTAAATGGGCAAACCTCATTAAAGCATTTGGAATAATAAGGCCTAATCGATGAAAAGTCCTCAATCTCGCCACAGAGATTTTCAGCATTTCAGTTCTCTCCATTTTATCCTCATTCACCTTTTGGAGTCTTTCTCAGACTTCCCATCTGGTTTGTCTGTCCATTTCCCTTTGTCCTCTCGGCTCTGAAATAGACAAGAGCATCTTCTGCTAGCATTTGGATGCCGAAGTGACCACTTGGGGAATCTTTAAGTCCAATAAATTACTTTTATTGTGTTCTTTTATTTCGTGTTGGCTGAACTTCTTGGTGAAGTCCATAGAAATGTACTTTTCTGCAATAAACATGGCTCTGCTGGTAAAGCCAACATAAATTTTAGTTTCTAAATGGCTGCCATATTAACAGCTGATGTTTTGAAGTAAGAAATACATGACAAGTTATCCATCCATTCTTATTTTTTACTTAAATTTTCTTTAAGGAAGACCGTTTCATGTAGACAATGCCCAAAGCTGGCCTTGCAGACACTTTTGAAAATCGGCTTTTATTTTAGGCTTTGTTCACTTAGGCCTACACCTCTTGGAAACTCTTTGAAAAAGCATTTACAAGACAAATTAGGCTATATTTAGGTTAAATGGATGTTGGTGAGGATGTGTGGGTTTTTGTTTGCTAATTTGTTTATATCCTCAATGAGAGCCTTTTTGTAACCAAGGTAAAGTACACTGGCATCAAAACAATACTTGTCCCTAGAACCAGATGGATTATTCAATTCTATTGCATTTGATTGATTCTATAATTAACTGGAAACTGTCTAAAATGGAATCAAATATGGAAGCCCATTTCCACTACGGAATAAAAAAAAAAAAGGTAATTGCAACTTTTTATCTCACAATTGGGCCTTTTGTTCTTGCAATTCTGAGAAATAAAGTCAGAATTGTAGCGGAAAAAGTCAGAATTGTGAGAACAAAAATCTAAATATATAAAGTATATAAAGTTTATATCTCACAATTCTGACTTTATTTCAAAAGTGCAAATTAATAAAGTATATCAAAAGTATATGTCATAATTGCAAGATATAACCCATAACTGTGAGATACAAACTCACAATTCTAAGAAAAAGTCAGAATTGCAACATGCAATATCAGAATTGTAAGATAAATTCAGAATTGTGAGATAGATTAAAAAAAAGCAGAAATTGCAAGATATAACTATGAGATAAAAAGTTGAAAATACCTTTTTTATATTTTATTTCATGGCAGAAAATAGCTACCATAGTAAAATATTGAGGATATATTTAAAAAATCAAACTTAAATACAACTGCATGCACTTTTATAATCCAGCAGATAGACAGATTGAAGGATTGTTGAATGATGTCACACTGTCAGTTCGGCCTTTATCTGTGAATTGTCTTCATGCAGATGTGTGGTGCCGAGTGACAAAATGAAAGACAAGCTCTTTGCAGTTGCAACAGGGTTTTTTTTTTTTTTGTATCATAGTTCAAACAACATTGCCAAATGGTTTGTTTAAGAGTTTGTGTGCGTGTATGTGTGCACGGTTTCCAGTGGGACTTAGTGGCTGGGGAAGGCGAAACACATTCCCCATCAAAAAGAAAATAGCTATGATATGAAATGATGGAGCCGAGTGTAGAGGTCTTGTTTGCATGCACTCGCTGAGCAGCAGCCACTCCGTGCATGGGAAGCTTCTGGACGTGTCAGTGATGTTTCTCTCTCTTTCTGAAAAGACTGTAAAGGGTAAGTTAGGACAACAGCTACAAGCCAAAATCAGCAAGCAAGAGAAACGAGTAACAGATAGCCACCTGTGGGGGAGAGGTGTTGAAGATGAGCAGATTTCAGGCATATCAGTCTCCTTCTCACTGTCTGTCCATCTCTCACATTATATCTGACATCAGGAACAGGGCCTGATATGATTAAAAACATGAATGAATTATTGTTGTGTTATCACCAAATTCTGGGACATTTATCAGTTTTGGTCAGTGCTATAAACTATACAGTCTGCATTCGCCTGTTTTGGTCTCGAGTCTGACTTTAAATTTGAGGTGTATTTTTTTCCCCCATTGTTTCTGGATTGCTTCCTGTGTACTATTCCTATTTCCCCGTTTCTCTGTCTGCCTTAGTTCTCCTTGTTTGTTACCAGTGTTGGGGAAGTAATGCATTACAATATTGCGTTACTCCATAAAAGAAGTAACTAATTGTGTTACTTGGTTGCCGAAAGTAATGCGTTACATTCGTTTTGAACAAACAGGAAACTAATGAACAGGAGAACAAAGTAACTTGCATTATTTGAAAAAGTAACTCTTTATATTTTTTTTTAAGATATTTTCTTGTTAATATCAAAGTAATGAGTTACTTTACTAGTTACTTGTAAAAACTAATCTGATTACATGACTCACATTACCTCTAACACTGTTTGTTACCACCTTGTTAATCGCCATAGCTACTAATCACCCACACTAATCACTTTGTTTCCTTTATTCATTTATCAGCTGTTGTTTGCTATAGATACTCAAATTCCATTGTTCCTGAACTGTTTCTGCTCGGTGTCTTCCTGGATAAAATAATGTTGTTGGCTTTATTTTATTCAGTGAATAAACCTTTCTCTACTTGGACCATCTCCCTTTTGTCCTAGCATTACATTAAGCTTGTGCATTTTTTAAATATCCCAAATATTTAACAACATGTTGAGTGATCCTCTAGGTTCAGCTGAATGCTGATTATGGAACACCAAGATTTAAGATGTTGTGCAAGAATAAAAACATTGAGCTGCAGGAATGTTAGTCAACGCATAACCAGTATAATGAAGAAGAATGAAGAGAACACATATCAAAATCCCAGATGCTGTCAGAGGAAAACATGCAGGAATCCAGCAAACTGGGTCATTGCTCTTCAGCAAGCAAATGCTTTCTTATATAGTGTACATACACCCATCTTCTTTTGCAAACGCTACAGTATACACATATGGAGCCGTGTACATCTTGATCATTTTTTATGTTTTCTTTTGGTTCTGTGGTTCTTTTGTGCCATTTAGATTTTAAAGAGTGTATTTTTGTAATTTAATAGAATAATCTATGAATAACAGATTGTGTTTGTGTTTATTTTTAAAATATATGAAGTATTAAATTATATATAAATAAATATTTTCAATAATTTACTAATAAAACTTTATATAAGATGTGTGTGCGATTTTATAATTAAAATTAGCGTTACATTCTAATCAGCGTATTTGTTTTTGAGTTCTAAATAATGCATCATTGCACATTATTCCAAATTCTTTTAGAAAAAACAAACATGTACTTGCTTGGATAAAACTTTTCACTTTTCAGTCGACCTGTCATAATGACTCGTCAAGCTGTGAATCTTTTTCATTTTTACTGGAAACTTTCTTTTTAGGACTGTATTTACAATGCATTTGACTTTATCATGTCATGCTAAATGACTCTTAATGATTTGAATCCTATATCATAACAAGTACTTTGAAGTCAAACCTCTGTTAGCGTGTGTGTGGGCATTTGTGTGCTTATTTGTACAATTTTCATTGTGTGTGGTATTTGTGATTGCATGTCTGGAATGTCTGCCAGTGAGTGAGCGCACATGTGCGTCTTGGTAATGACCTAAACCGTTTGATCTGATGTATCTGTGGTCCTTGCTCTTGGACTCATTACTATCAATAGTAATGAGATCATCTAATTCGTCTCGGCATAATTCGTGTGCGCGATTCATCTTCCACACCCACTGTCACAGCTCTGTTTCTCTTCCCGAGCAAATGTCCTCTGATAGAACTAATGATAACGTCTAAGACCAGCGTTTAAGCTATCGGGAGAGGAGCGGCCAATGTCCGAGTGGTTGTTGGTGTGGTGGAGTTATTATTAGTGTGTTGGTGGTCCTCTTAAGTGTGCGTGAGTTTGAGGAAATGAAGGCAGAAACAGAAAGAGAGCTCTGTGATCCGTTTCTGATGAGGCACATCTGGTTGAGGCGAGAACATCTCTTGTGTCACAATATAGGGTTTGATTACAGCCAATTAGATTGCCCCTGCAGTTGCTTTAGTTTTTTTCTATTTGCATAAAAAACATGGCGGAAGTGCTCGTTTCTCCACAGCCACAAGCCACAGTCCTGATGGAGGGTTAAACATTTACTGTAACACCAATCAAATGCACATTCACACACCAGTTGAGGTCTTTATTGTTGTGTAATCCAGTATTCTGGCTAATTTTATACAATTAAAACTGTCTATCTCTATTAAAGCTGACAATCACCCTTTCTGTCAGCCCTCCAGTGCTTGTTTAGGCAAGTATTGAACTTTAGCGCGTAACTAATTCTACAATTGCTTTGAGAAAGAATGACAACTTAAATCCTGGATTTGTTAAGGTCAGATGTTCTGTTACTTCTCTAATTGGTCCTGAGGGCGATAAAGTGGATGGAAACTTACACTGCCTTTCAAACGTTTGGGGTTAGTATGAATTTCGCTTTACAAAGCTGCATTTCTTTCATAAAAATTACAGTAAAAACAGCAATATTCTAAAAAAAATAATAAAAAAGTATTATAGTTTAAAATCAATCATTATTATTTTATTCATGTGATGCAAATCTGAATTTTCAGCATCATTACTCCACTCTTTAGTGTCACGTGATGCTTCAAAAATTATTGTGTGTAAGATTAGTGTTCCTGCTGAATAAAATATTGATTTCTTTCTTTTTTTATGATACTCATCTCAACCTTTATGTATATATAAAAAATAATAATAAAATGTAAAAAAAAAATTGAAATAATGGTATGAATTGGAAATGCAATTATGCAGTGATGGGAATGGTTAGGGCCTTTTTTTTAATACATATTTTTACACTTTGGTAGACATTTCTATATTACATTGCATTGAAGGTATACATTTCTTCTGGTAATTAAACCCATAACTGAACCATTAGTCCAGGTTTTAGTCCAGACTTAGAATTTTATTTTTAGACTATAATTTGCATTTAACTTTGTCTTTTTTAGCCTCACGAGAATACACCCTTGTGTTTTTAGCAGGGGAATGGTAGTCTTGATATTCTTAATGTCATGTGCTGTTGCCTTTTGCACAAATCGGCATGCTTTGCATTTAGGTAAAACAGCTCAGCTTTAGTTCAATTGCATAAACATGTCATTCATTTGTGTGTTTTTGCATAGTTCAAAAGTGATTCAAGATGCTCTCCTTTACAAAAAGATGGCTGCCTCTAATGTACACTGCAAACCACATTTGTGAATTGCTGGGATTACCGAGGACAACTGAAGTTCTTCTCATGATTTTAAGATTTGTGCTTAGCTACAATTTCACACTCACGGTTGGGTGATTGTTAGAAGTACTCACTTAAAGGGGAATCCCAAGTTTTCTTCTGTACCGGGATGTTCTTTTACACTCAGTTGAATTTAAATAGATTTCATGACAACTGCTTAGTCATTTTTATAGCCAAAGTTCACTACACCCATATGCGTGTGATCATTTTAATATTACTCATAATGGCTAGTTGAAAACCTACCAAAAACATCAAAAACCAATTGTGCATAGTTCTTTAAACAATTATTAGATAATTTCCCTGGCCTTCAGTTGACATTTATGTTATATATTCATTTCATAGTGATGTATATTTCTAATATGGTGCATTTGCTATTGGGGAGGTGAACATGCAGGTAATAAATTTCAATTATTAAGTGAAAACTTGTCTGTAGTGTGGATCTTACGACTCAGACTTAAAGATTATTCCAACAGAATGTATTTGCTCCAGACGCATTTGTCAACTAGTTAGTATAGTATGTGAGTCGGAGATGAAGCATTTAGGGGGTCTTCCTGAAGCAGATTTTTTAAAGTAGTACTTTGAAGTAATTAACTTAACCTTAAGACAACATCTCACTTTTGATGTCACATTATGAGGGAGAGACACCTGGCATGGAGAAAGCCTGTAAGGCGCAATGCTTTGTCAGAGGGGTAAAGAGAGGCCTGGCTTTATCAAAAATTAATTTTAAATGGGATAAAGTGTATTATTTTATGTAAATATTCGCTAAATATAAAGATGTTTATCATTTGAATTTTAAACCTGCAGGAACACCAAAGGAAGGCTCACAAGATAAAGGCTTCTAGAGTTAGTAAACTGACCAATCAGAATTATTATTTAAATGATGCTCCACTACTATTTATTCATTATTATTCAAATTTCTCCACCAACGAAAATAGTTCTATACAAAGTCACAGCAGCAACATTTGAAACGCCAAGTAAAACAGAGTTGCATTCTTTAGTTATTCATTTGTTATGGAACAAATCGGTGGAGTGAATGAATAATGTCATTTGTAAATAAATCAGTGTCTTTTAACGAATTGGTTCTTGTTTAAAAATGTTTGCATGTTAAAATAAACATTAAGTATTTGCATAAAAGTTGTACTTTTTTTTGCTTAATTTTTTTTTTTTTTTTTTTTTTTTCATCAATGCACGTTGTTTTATTGTTCAATTTATACAGAAAATTTTAAAGTTTGTTCATTAAAGTTCATGTTATTTTATTACAATGCTAACATTTATAAATATGATAAGACAACTAATAACTTTAATGGACTATTTGACAAAAGTAGAGAATAGAGGTGAATAGTTGTTAAATAAAATTATGCTCTTTGTTCATTTAATGTGATCATAAGCACAAGTGCCTCTGCTTGAATTTGACAGGGGTTTTGAGATAGCCACTAAATATAATTCAATATTGCAAAAAGGTAGCTGAGAAGTTTTCTTCACTGCACCATGCCTTGTGAGAGAAAGGACATGTGAGATAGTAAAGTGACAGCATGAGTCAGGATCTCACCTCATAGGCACCAGGTGAGAACAAGGCAAGTTCATTCAAACTTTTCTTTATTTAACACCTGATCAGTATGATCCCAGACCAGCTTTCCATCACAAAAGTCTCTTAATGACCACTTTAGCTTTGATAGAAAACTGATCTCAGAACAGTACTCAAGCCTAATCACCACCAAAACCTGCGCCATCTACGTACACTCTCCATCAGTAGGTGTCAGTGCCTTTAGATTTAATGGTAAGAGCGTGACTCACACTGACGTTCGACTGCCACTGGTGTAAAGGGTTCATCTCACTTTCGATAGTTTGTCGTCTTTGATTAATAAGCTGAGTGTGGCAAGGCCACATCTTTTCCTGCAATTACCTATGAGCCCACAAACCTGAAATAATTGGTGAACTTTTCTACTTTCCACCATGACTGGATACATAATATAATATACATAATAAACTGTTAGTGTACTAATGCTGTGTAAGGCAAAATATTAAATAAAATAATAAAACACCAGAACTAAAGGTTTGCTGCTGAATCTACAGAAAGCACGACTAACGTAGTCTGATTAAACTAAATGACTCTTATGAGTTGGTTCTTTTTAGTGAATCAAAAACATGGACAAAATAACCAGTGTTGTTTGACTCTTGAACAAATGACTCTTATGAACAGGTTCTTTGAATCAAAAACATACAGAACAAACAGTGTAGTCTGACTCCTGAAAAATTACCCATGATTTACAAATCCTCAAGCCAGCCTAGGTGTATATGATTTTCTTCTTTCAGAAAGAAATCCTGCTAACTGTTGTACGTGTGTTCCAGCAGATGACGTAGGCTCTGAGCAGAGGGAAAAACAAAACATCAGTCATGAACTAGAAGTACAAAATGAGGATTTATAAAGGAAAATGTTGGAGGATTTCGATATAATCCAAGAGGACACTGGTTTTTCTTTACTGTAAACAAAACTTGTTTCTTTCAAGACTAGCATATTCTAACTTGAGTTTATGCTATGTCTACGTCCTACTTCATCCACTGGAACACCACTCTCTCTTGAATATACGTATATGACAATTAGAAGTTAGGGATTACTGTTTAATAAAGTATTAAATATGGATTTTGTTTTTTTACACAAAGTGGAGCACTTTTAATGGTGGATGGATGCACTTTTTTGGGCTTCAAAATCTTGACCCCCTCGTTTACTGCCTTTTTACAGCTTGCAAGAGCCAGGACATTTCTTAATGTAACCCAGATTTTAAGTCATATACACCTAGGATGGCATGAGGGTGAGTAAATCATGGGGTAATTTTGATTTTGGGGTGTACTAACCCTTTAAATTGGTTCATTTTGGTGAATAAAACTTATAATACCAAAAGAATTGGGACACCCCCTTCCAATGAACAGGTTTAACTACTTTAGTAATTTCCATGAGTACAAATCTTAATGTTTCAATATAAAATTATATTCTGCGGAATTGTGTGCTTTTAACTTTACAGTAACATTTTTGTATATAGTGTAACTACAGTTTATAATCATCTAAATAACTAATAATTTCTCAGTGGTTGTTCATACAAGACTTCCAAAAAAAACAAGGTGTAAACATACTTTTTGCTTCAAATGACTCTTTTGAGGTGGTTATTTTTAGTGAATCAAAAACATACTGAAAAACCAGTGTAGTCTGACTCTAGAAGGAATGAATCTTATAGGTCAATTCTTTGAACCATAAACATATAGAATAACCATTGTGGTTTGTTTGACTCCTTAACAAATGACTCTTATGAACAGATTCTTTGAATCAGAAACATACAGAACAACCAATGTATTCTGACTCCCAAATTAAGTTGGGTTCTTTTTATTAACCAAACACATACCTACAGTTTATAAGCCATGGAACAACTAATAGTTACTGAGTGGTTGTTCACACAGTGCCTCTAATTATGGTCTCAACATAGGTTTTTATATATATTTTATCAGTCCGAACCAGGCTGAGTTGTCCATTTATCTGATCACCTCTCAAGTCATTCATCACATACACTACCTGATTCATTCTCCAAGTCTTTCTTCATCCAATCAGACGGTTTCTTTCCCACGCTATTTCATCCAATCCGACTTCATCAGCCTGCTGCCTAATTCACAATTCCATTCATTAAAGTGGCAAAGTAGACAGACGAGTTTGAGACACAGAAATAGAAAGATAATATCTGACATTGTGACATTATCATTATCTGCCCAGAAAATCCTCATCTTTGTAAAGTTGGTGGGGTGTAGAGCAAGAGAGAGGATTCATTCATAATGTCCTGTCTGCAGCCCAAGTTAGTTTCTCTGCATATGTGTGGATTTATCCAGACCTGTTCCAGTTCTCCCTATTAGTTATTAATGACCACTCTCCATAATCACCATTGCGACAGCACTAACAATCAAAAAGTAGACTTAAAACTAAACCAGGGTCTAAAGAAAGCTCTTCTTTGAACACTTCTATGCATGTGTTATTAAGTCGAACCCATAAACATTCATACTGTAACCTTTAACCTTCACATCAACCCTCTCACCCTGACCACTAAAGATAAAAGCAAAAATTTAGGAATGCTTCAATCATACTCCTACTGTCATGTGTTGGCGTTTGTTGCCAGCAGGATTTAGTGAAGGTGGAGTGAAATCATCCGCTATATTTATAGCAGCTATAAAAACCCATAACCCTGGGTAACAAATGTTAACATGTAACTCATCCCATTTTATATGCATGTTTGTTGGTTTTATAAACATGCATGGTAAAGAAAATCGGATTGACCAGCAGAGATTTCTTACAGTTTTTTAGAAGTCATCAAAATTATGATTTTCACCTGTTGGACACTACCAAATAAATGAATATATTAATGAATGGTCAACCAGTGTTATACAGTCACAAGTTTGGAATAATTACATTTTCTTAAAATGTTTTTTTGTAGAATAAATCTCATAAGCTCACTAAGGCTGTGTTTATTTGATAAAATAAAATAAATAAAAGTTAAAATTAGTTCTTTTACACTGTAATAATATTTCACCATAAAAGTGTTTTTACTGTAGTTTTACTGTTTTTTCTAGCCTTGGTGACTTCTTTTAAAGTAAAAAACAAATTGTAATTATTCCAAACTTTTGACTGTTAGTGTAGCCTTACATTGATGGACATATCTAGAGAGCAGAATGCCATAGACATAAGTAAAGGTAGATTTCTCTCCAGAGACGTCTACTCATCCGCCCTCTTGCAATGGACAGTGTGTCATCACTCTCAGTAAAAATCAATGCCACAACATTGCACAACCTCTGGTTGTAAAAAACAAACAAACATAGCAATCTAAATTGCCTGAAAATGAGCTAAACTTTTAAAGGTGAGAATGTGTTGTTTGGGATTTTCAATATAAAACTCAGTATTACAGGTTTTTAAACTGTGGTATCTTTTTAGCGTCATATTAGCTAACAACTTCTTGTGTTGTGTTGGTTTGGCAAATTCATCTGCAGAAGTCTATTGCAGAAAGAAATATTCTTACATGTATATAACTAGATTTGTAGATGCACAGTCAGCTTGCTCTCAAGTGTTCATGGACTGGCTTTGATCGCTCCAATATGGTGAACGCCTTACATATAATGAGTGGCTGAGAAACAGCCTCTAAAAATGCATCTGTTCTGTTTATTGTCAGACAGTTTTTATGCCAAAATCCACCTTAGCATCCACATAGCAATACTCTAGATAGCACTCACTACACCCGAGCTAGCATCCTGGCTAGTACCTCATCTCCAAACTGTTAAAATGTAGCATTCTTCACATACTTGTTGGTCATAAATCACTTAAAACAGCTTTAATATATATTGGCGACCAGATTCGTTTTTGGGAAGTGAATGTTTTGATGAATTATTCATTAATTAATTCGCTCAGCTGATTCATTCAACAACATCGATTACTTCAGAAACTTAAATGACTGTCTTTAGGACTCTTTGAATTATGCACACAACTGATTCATTTAAAAACTCTGGCTGAATTCAGAATAGCAAACTAGTTTACTAGTTCTACTATTTCTGCTATATATAGATCAGTAGTATGCTATTCCGATTCTGGACACTAACTAGGTAGAAACAAGTTTACATCTTCATAAGAGATTCATTTATTTATTCACTAATTTAACAGAATCATTTTAAAAAGCTGATGTGAAAATGAATGTTAAAATAGTTTTAGCGAATAGCAGACTCTGCACCAGACCTACACCAGTTTTAACAATAACAAAACGGAGAAACTATATTATGTGCTATAAATAGTGCATCATCATGTTTTGGTGTGAATGCTAATATACTTATCTTTATAGTTTCAATCTTGGCGTGAACGGTACGTAACTAAATTGTTAATACTTGATATTAACGTCTGTTTGTTGAACAGTTCTATAAAAGCTCCCTGCTGCGTGTTTCCAAAATATATAGCAAACACGGTTAACTCAACTCTAGTTTTAGACAGAAGAATCACATTTATATTTCTTGCCAAAGGAAGACAGAATGTGTTATCATTGGCACTGTATAAAAACAATAGGTTCATGGAATTTCCCCACTATAATTATAAAGCAAACATATGTAGGTGTGCATTGCTGCATGTGCATGTTTTGATATCAGTAAATAATGTGCTGAACTGGGGCTTCCCCCATATAATTAAAGCACTATCACAGCTGATCCAGCCAAACCACGCTCAACATGCTTTCACTCGCACAGTACCTCCTGCACGCATACACATTATGATCAAATAAACACTACCTTATACAGAAACAACAGCCTTTAGGCCCAGAACAACCAACACTGACCATGATGTAATCATCCATATTAAAAACAGTTTAGCCATTATGATGATACTTATGTTTGAGTAGAATCTGAGTTGATGACTTAAGATCAAACTAGTGACATCACAGAGATTCTGTTGAAAGAGACCACGAGTGACTAACACAACAGCCTTTGATGATGATTCTCATAATTGTCGTAATGTACGCAACTTGATGTCAGAGTATTGTCTGTCTTCAAAGTGGTTCTAATGGCACTTTTTCCACTGCGTGGTAGAGTCAGAGTTTAGAATCGCTTTAGAGTGGCCGGGATTATTCACATGTCGTTATAGTTTGCACTGCCTCTATAGTTCTATTGTTCCACTCCTCTGCTATCAATGAGAGGAAAGTCTGTACTTCGGCATCAGACAACAAAACTTTTTGTTTGTTAAAAAAAGGTGCGCTCATTCAAAACGGTTGTGTTCGATCCTTCGCTGGCTGTGCTGATTTATATGTAGTGGTTCTTTTGTGTTTGTGTCACAAGTTTAGTGACGCAGGTAGTGACAGTTCTCTCCAGCCAATCTGTGATCAGCAGAGTTTACACATCACGTTTTGGTAACTGTACGATTGGAACCTCAACAGAGGTGGTACTAAAACAATTGTCCAGGTACTGTACCCAGTGGAAAACCCCCCAAAAGTAAACCATGCAGTGGAAAAGAGACATAAGTACCACGTTATATATAAGGTTTATCTTCCTTATTTTGCAATTTATTTGAATGAGCAAGACTTCTGATTCATTAGCCCCTATAGCTAAAAAAAAAAATAGAAGAAAAAGAAAGTGCTGTAAGTTGTAAAAATATCTGGTGTATGAACCAGTGCAGTTTGATTATGAAAATAATTATAATAATTTGATAACAAATGTCCTTTTCAGAGCATCATGTAACTCTGTTTACTAAGCTTACAATTAAATTTCATTTATGAAATCACCAAAGAAATCTGAAAACAACTGTGCATAAATGTTGTTACTTTTGCTCAAAAAGCGTTATTACATTTTTTTTTTTCAGGTTAGATCAGCATGCGCAGTCCTAAGAGCACATCTCAGAACTGTTATATAGATGTTATAGATGCTAAATGTTATATAGCAACCGCGACTTCTAGAGGCAGCTTCAGTGATGCACTGATTTTACCGATTAGCGATTGGCTCTTTCATTCAGAAGGCGGGGCTTCCTGCGATTGAGCAGCCATATTGAGCGTTGCATTTTTCCCCATTCAAAACTATAAGAATGACATGTCTTGGGTATTCTATAGGTAAGTATTGTCTTGCAATTCTAAGAAAAAAATATATGAGGTATGAACTCAGAATTGTGAGATATAAACACAAAATTGGCAGATATAAATGTAAAATTCTGAGAAGGTAGGTCAGAGTTGTGAGATATAAACTTCCTATTGTGAGAAAAAACTTTTTTGGTGATATTTATGTTGTGTCGGGGAAAAATAATTGAGAGATGTAAACTTGGAATTGTGAGAAAGTTAGAATTTCGACTTCTGAATTCTGAAATCTGAAATTCCCAGTTCCGAGTTTCTATCTCTCAATTGACCGTTCGCAAAGAGCTTGATTAACTGCCGATCCGACCATCATAATGCCAAATCTGCCAGCTTGTCCAACAGTTACGGATGGAAACTAACAATAAATGTAATTTTTGACCTATTAGATTGTTTAACTAACATCTACAGTACACCTACCCCCAACCATATAAAATAATGCAAAAACAGAAATTATTGTTGTGGGGTGACAAAAATATGCTTTATTATTGTGCGCATGCCCAGGAGCCTTAACTGTATCACAACCACAAATAAGACAGAAGAGTAGATTAACCTCTTAAACTTGAACTTGAAAAATGGTGTTCCGCAGTTGAAATAGAATACTTTCAGATGTTAATTTCGTGCTTTAAGTAAATATGAAAAGATGATCGTTTCACATGACACTTTAACTGAGGCAATACAGTGATCTGTCATTAAACCACAAAACGGTGTATATTGTTTGAATTTCTATAAAAATAAAATGTAAAAGCTGAAAGTCCTGAGACATGAAGTAAACTGCTCTGTATTGTCTGTCCGTGAAATGCAAGTTTATATCTACATTGTATATATGTTTATATATTCAATTCTGAGTTTTCTTTTTTTAGAATTATGAGGAAAAAATTTGTATCACTTCCATATGTTTTTGACATTTCTTCAGGTACAGTTACTACAACTAAATGGCACCAGAAAACATCACACATTCTTAATAGTTAAAAATAGTGTGGATAAAGCTATTTATTTAAGGATTTGGTTTTTATTTAGTGTTTGATCATTTTTGTCTGATAATGTGAGCTATTGTGTTTAGATCAGAAACATATTGTTGATTGAATTAATAGAGCAAAACCTCCAAACTCAAGCAGTCATCTGACACAAAACCTTTCAGATTGTTTGTATAAAGTAATGGGTTTGTTTGACCCAGGCAAGGACACAATTCAGTATAATTACCTTCTTCCTTGCTGAATGGCACACATTTAAAATTGCAGCCTCCTTCTATCATCCATTCTCTCTCTTTCTCTGTACATCTCATTTTTCTCTGACTGATTTGATTTGGCTGTTTGGCCCTTACCTGCGTCATCATGTCTTTTTGAAGAGATTCCCATCTGCCTTGTAGCTGAGATACGTTGTCAAACACAGACAGCCCTTCCGGAAGAATCTTTGAGACAAACAAGGGCAGCCATGTCTAATGGGATTTCCAATAGTCAGAGACCCCAAAAGGCCCTAAAAATATCACAGGCATGCTGAGAGAGTTTCCCCCACCCTTATGTAGCAAAACATCAGAAAGAAATGTGCACTACAGGTCAAAAGTTGGAATAATTGAGACCTTTTTAAAGTTTTAGAAAGAAGTTTTAAACTCACCATGGTTGCATATATTTCTTTAAAACATGGTAAAAATGTACAAATATTATTATTAATCTAGTAATATTTATTACATAAAATAAATTAACAGTTTTCTATTGATGATATTAGTTAATTAATTCTATAATTAATATACTTTATTTATGGACGATGTAAACTAGCTTAAGACTTTGAGCCCTTGCAAAGGTCTTTCAGCTGTATTGATTTGTTGCGTCTCATTTTTGTATCTGTATCTGCCAGTGACTCACTAATCGTATAAAGTTACTGCTGACCACTCTGAACGTGTGATGATGTCATTAAGAACAAGCACGCACAGATGAAATCGTATGCTGTCATTTTATAGTATAAATGCATACAAAGGAAATATACCTTTGGGAGGATGTTATAAATAAATACTGGACTGCTGGATTTGCTGCTTTGCATCAAAAATTTGATTGCTTGCATTATTCACCATCCTTGCATCACATCTAGTACATGGTGTTGGTACAACATAGAGGGAGGAGATGGAGAGTTAAGGCAATAAATAAAATATCAAACTATCAATATACAAACACTGAGTGTGCTTGTATCCTGAATTGGAGATTTCATACCAAATTGAGCAAAAACGTGTGTGCTTAGAGATGTGGAAATCATCTTAACTTTCATTAAAGTCTAATTTTAGCTGTAAAACCCAGAAAAAATAAGTATTACCTGTACCTTGCCTTAATATTTTCCATCAATGAGTAAAGCACCTACAAGCCATTTCAAACCGATTTGCTTGATTTAAGAGGAACTGGCAACATTCACCAGAAAATTATATATATAACTTATTTTTTTAATAAATTATATACTTTATATTAATTTATTTAACACAAATGATTGAACATTTATAATTTAGATTTTTATGAATAAAATACCTTGAAATATGCATGTTCCCAGCAAAGCTTGTACTTCCTTCGCCAGCTGAGGAAGTTTAACTTGCCACAGGAGCTGCTGAAACAGTTCTACTCAGCCGTCATTGAGTCTGTACTGTGTACCTCAATAACTGTCTGGTTTGGTTCAGCAACAAAATCAGACATCAGAGGACGGCAGAGAACTGTTCGGACTGCTGAAAGGATTATTGGTGCTCCCCTGCCCACCCTTCAAGAACTGTATACATCCAGAGTGAGGAAAAGGGCTCAGAAAATCACTCTGGATCCCTCACATCCAAGTCACCCCATCTTTGAACTTTTGCCATCTGGTTGGCGTCTCAGAGCCGCAAATACCAGAACAGCAAGGCACAAGAACAGTTTCTTCCTCCAGGCAATCTACCTCATGAACAGTTAAATGTTCCCTACTTATGCTTATAAACGTGCAATATCCTTATATTTATTTGTTAACCCTCCATCCTAGAACATTCCTGCATCTCTCTCAATCCTATTCCATTATCATTTATAGCACAATTGTTTATACACTTATTTATTTGCCAATTTGTAAATCTTTTTTTTCTTTTTTCTGTGTGTTGTTGTCTCTGTGTACTGGAAGCTTATGTCACTAAAACAAATTCCTTGTATGCGTAAGCATACTTGGCAATAAAGCTCTTTCTGATTTCTGATCTCAATCACAATACCCCATAGATTTTCTATTGGGTTAAGGTCAGGCGAGTTTGCTGGCCAATTAAGAACAGGGTTACCATGGTCCTTAAACAAGGTACTGGAAGCTTTGGCACTGTGTGCAGGTGCCAAGTCCTGTTGGAAAATGAAATCTGCATCTCCATAAAGTTGGTCAGCAGCAGGAAGCATGAAGTGCTCTAAAACTTCCTGGTATACGGCTGCGTTGACCTTGGACCTCAGAAAACACAGTAGACCAACACCAGCAGATAACATGGCACCCCAAACCATCACTGACTGTGGAGACTTTACACTGGACCTCAAGCAACGTGGATTGTGTGCCTCTCCTCTCTTCCTCCAGACTCTGGGAACCTGATTTCCAAAGAAAATGCCAAATTTACTTTAATCAGAGAACATTACTTTGGACCACTCAGCAGCAGTCCAGTCCTTTTTGAAGCGAGACGCTTCTGAAGCTGTCTGTTATTCAAGAGTGGCTTGACACAAGGGATGCAACAGCTGAAACCCATACAATTGCATACAATTGTGTGAAATGGTTCTTGAAGCACTGACTCCAGCTGCAGTCCACTCTTTGTGAATCTCCCCCACATTTTTGAATGGGGTTTGTCTCACAATCCTCTCCAGGGTGCGGTTATCCCTATTGCTTGTACACTTTTTTTCTACCACCCCTTTTCCTTCCCTTCACCTCTCTATTAATGTGCTTGGACACAGAGCTCTGTGAACAGCCAGCCTCTTTTGCAATGACCTTTTGTGTCTTGACCTCCTTGTGCAGAAGGACGGAACTAGACTGAGAGACAATTTAAAGGCCTTTGCAGGTGTTTTGAGTTAATTAGCTGATTAGGGTATGGCACCAGGTGGCTTCAATATTGAACGTTTTCACAATATTCTAATTTTCTGAGATACTGAATTTGGGATTTTTTTGTCAATTATAATCATCAAAATAAAAAGAAAGTAACATTTGAAATATATCAGTCTGTGTGTAATGAATGAATATAATATATAAGTTTCACTTTTTGAATGGAATTGGTGAAATAAACTTTTTGATGATATTCTAATTATATGACCAGCACCTGAATGTATGTGTGTATATATATATATATATATATATATATATATATATATTTATATATATATATATATATATATATATATATATATATATATATATATATATATATATATATATATATATATATATATATATATATATTATTGAATTATTTCCTCTGTCCTTTATGCATCTGTGCACTGCACCATGTTGTGTCAAGAACATGTTTGTAGTAAGGGGAAATGTTGTGTTTATCAGGTCATGCATTTTTCATTCATGTTAAATACATTATTAATGCTTTCATAACATTTACCCTACTTCCTGAACCATTGTTTTATTTTTCACCCCTGGTTTCACATTAATTAAAGATTTTGTTTTATTTTTGCAGCCTGCTTCTGTCATAACACACTGTGACATGGTCAGCCTTTAAAGCACAGTTCAGCGTGACGAAGATGTTACACAGACCCTGTGATAATTTTTGCATTATTTCAGGTATAATTCTTAGTTATTATTGTTATGCAGACTGGCATACAGATGGGGAGTCAGTGAAAACATAAACAGCTTAGATTTATAGATTGATGATATAGAGAAATGTAGATTTACAACCATACTAAATGACTGAATGATGTGAATGATTTTCAATATGTGTTTTCTAGATTACCTCATATGGTCTTGATAACTTCTCGACAGTGAAAATGATTTAGACATCTCTATATCCGCAAAGGGCTCAGGTCTGAAGAAATATGAGCAGATAAAGCTTAAACACTCAGACAGTGGGTTTTTAACACTCACTATATTACACACTCAAATCCTTGGCTAGCCACGTTTTCCTCAAAGTCCAAACAAATTAATTGCTGATTTGAATGATGCAAGACATTCAAAGTGCTTGGATGGAAAAACATGTTTTGTTTTTTTGTTTTAAATAAGATTATCTGCTTGTGAGGGATCCCCTTGCTAAAATATAAAGTATAAATGCACTAAGACACAATTATACTGTCTGGAACAGATCAGGAGAAATTTCGCATTGCCATTAATTGCTCACTACTGGATTCTCCAGTGAATGGGTGCCATCAGGATAAGAGTTCAAACAGTTGATAAAAACATCACAAAAATCCATAAGAAATCCACATGAATCCAGTCCATCAGTTAACATCTTGTCAAGTGAAAAGCTGTGTGTTTTAACTTCAGGACTATATTGTTCCATAATAACAGTTCTCCCAGTGAAAAAAAAAGTCAATTTCCTATTTTCCTCTCAGATCAAATACCACTGACACATTGGTTAGAACAGTTTTAGACAATAAACGGTGACTTTTCACCAATCGCTTGTGCTTAATCTCTTTATATTTTCCCCTGATTCAGATGAGCAACCTTTATCACTGGAGACAATTTGACAGAGAACTTATATTAAGGCAAGACGCAAAGGTTTTAAGTTAAAATGTCTTAAAGATGGAGATGTTTCTTATAAACACTGTTTGGACTCTCATTCGTACGGCACCCATTCGCTGCAGATGATCCATTGCTGAGCAAGTGATGTAATGCTAATTTCCCCAAACCAGTTCTGATGAAGAAACAAACTCATCTACATTTTGGATGGCCTGAGGGTGAGCAAATTTGCAGCAAATTTTCCATTTTGGGGTGAAGTATTTCTTTAAGAGACGACACTTTCAAAAATTCCAAAATCCAAAACCTCACACATGAAGACGCAGCCAGATCATTTCCATAATGACCAGAGCAATCTACCTAGAGCAGCGAAAAGTACCACCTGCTTGAAGACATACTTTTTTAGCCTGTAAATATTGGCGCAAATACCAGTAATTTGGCAAGTGCAACCATTAGTTAATCACATTGCGTGATTAATTTTAATACTCTCCTCCCATAAATTTTCCATCTGAAAGGAAAAATCCTACAAATCCATATTAAAGGGGTCATATGATGCAATGAATGTTCCTTTCTCTTTGGAGTGTCAGATGCTCTAAAGAAGATCTGTAAAGTTGCAAAGACTAAAGTATTAAATCAAAAGAGATTTTCTTTATAAAAGTTAAGAGTCAACCACACCTACCTAAAACACCTCATTTAAACACGCCCCCACATGTCTACATCACGATGTGGGATGATTTGCATAACACCACCCAAATCATGGGCGTAGGTTTAGGGGGGGACGCTAGGTACTAGTCCCTATCAATATTTTGAGATGACAAATTTGCTCCTTTGAACTGCTATTTGGATCTTTACACTGCTATTTGGATCAATTCTAACGGCCAGGAGGACGACAGTACAAGAAACGCTGTAATTTGATTGGCAGTGGGGTATCTGACAGGCTACACGCGCGGGCCGGGACTACTTTTGTGCGTGCACTAGCAGCGAACGGGTGGTTTGCGTGCGCGCGCATGTTGATGACGCCGACGATAAGTTACAAGGGCTGTCTCTCTGCCACATACAAAGGCCATAGTAAAAACATTTTAATATTCCTTTTTTTTTTTGCCCCTTTTTGTACTTTGTAGATGCCACCCAAGAATAAGAAAGGGGACATAATAAGCTTTTTCATAAAGCAGAGTCAGAGTGTAAGTAGGCAAAATAACTAGTTAGCCACAAATAAGCTAGCAGTAGTGACTGACCAGGCTTTCAAATGCATATTCTGTGGAAAATAGTATTAACTGGTGATAGTATTACCCAGATAGAATGCTACGTTAGCAAGTAACTGAATGTCAATTAGCCTGTAAGTTACCTTAACTTAGAATCTTGCTGTCAACATAAACGTGAGTGTCCTGGAGGGTAAATAGTGTTTATAATAGAAAAAGGTTATTATTTATTTATTTCGATTTGTTTCCTTGTGGCAAAATATTTTTTGTTAGTGTAAATACTAATGTACATAATAATTTATCTTAATAAAACGTTTGGTTGTTCAGCATTACACAGTCTCAGATTTTTATTTTTTGAGAGTGCATTTTTGAGATTATACAGTTATACTAAATCACCATTAAATCACTGGTATCTTACAACAAAATAATTCCTTATGGGGGTGTCCCCACCAAAGCTGAGACCAAACCTACGCCCATGACCCAAATGTTCACACAAAGACAGAAGGCGTAACTTTTATTATCGCTGTTGCTACCGGCACCATGTTGTGGAGATGCTGTTTCGTTCCAAAAGAGGACACAACTAGAAATCAGAGGTTAAGTTGTATTTACAACACTGTTCTGGAACAGTTCAACCCAAATGTTCAGATGTGTGCAGCACATTTTATGGAGGACAAAGACTGTTTCCTGAGAAAGTAGCCTACAATGCCTGTGTCTGTTTCTATAAAGTCGGGCAATTCCAACTTTGCAATGACGGTCTGGTGCTTCTGACTCACAGCCTGTAAGTACATTTACATATTTTAAAGGTATTGCTACTAATGATTCAAACTTGAGTTTTTAGCAGTGTTGAGTAGCGCTTGTTCGTCATTTCTCTGATCACAAATGCACAAAAGGTTTATGTTTATGTGGCGCGGTATGCAACGCAACACATAAAATATAGTATAAGTCATTATAATCAGTAATTATGTGCCCAATGCAACAAATGCCGTTTTTGTAATGGGTTTTACTGGTTTTGTCTTCTCATGCAGGGGGACTTGGCATCACAGTATGGTAAGGGGCGTAACATTTTCGTCACAGGCCAATCACAATGCACTGGACAGCTGGCCAATCAGAGCACACTTCGCTTTTCAGAATGATGAGATTTGTAAAAAAAAATCGATGCATTTCAGAAAGACCAGGAGAAACAATAATGAACATTATGTGGAAAATAATGTGTTTTTTTAACCTTAAACCACATAAACACATTGCATTACACCAAATACAGAAAAGAATGTTCTTTTTAGCAACATCATACGAACCCTTTAAATAAGGTCAGGCGCAAAAATAACCTTTTCAACGCAATTTCTTCACTGCATGTCGTAAGTAAATTCTGACAGTGGCTATTATTATAATGCCAAAACAAGGTTTGTGATTGAAAATGATAGGCTTTTATAATTATATTTAATGAAAAGCCATTTAGAAAATATTTACTTTATTAAAGTGCAGTGTATTTTTGTCTACCTAATGTTAAATGTATATACACTTTTATGCTATTTCTTTAGAGATTAGCGCATTGATGTTGGCACCTGTTGCCAATCTGCCAATCCCTCTCATCTCATTTTCTATGGACATTTTTTTCTCTTTTAGAAATACTTCTGTAGTGTAGGATGATAATCTGTTATAATGAAAGCATGCTTTGCTTTTCGGCTTGAATGAAAACCCATCTTGTCTTCCTTGTTTGGGCTAAATAAGTGTGTACATGTGCGTCTGTGTGTATTGTTGCGCAGAAGCAGTATCATTAGCATCCCTTCTTAAGCCTTTAAAGTGCAAATGGGGACACCCACTAAAGTGTTCCTCAAAAATATCACACACGCAGTTAGCCTACACACAATGCTGTCCTGTCAAAGAGAGTCCTCTGCCATCTCTAATGATGCTTTCTGGAGGAGGGAAGACACTCTGCCCTTTAACATGATGCAGGGCAGGGAAAGAGACTGATAGTAGGGAGGAGTGGGAGAGAAGGTCAAACTGAAGGTCGTCAAGTGGCCAAATTTTTGGAAAAAGAAGGACACACCCACCTTCTTCCCTCCCATCTTCTCGAAAGCAGAGGATGTTTCACACACCCATGTCAACCGCATGTTTTCCTGATAAAAACAACATTGGAACTGTCTTTGCTGGCTTGCAGAGACAAAGCAGAGAAAAACAAGTGTAGATATCTGTGTGGCTCTGGAATGTTCTGTTTCGTCCTCCCAGAAGAAAATAAATCCTTTTATAGCCTCTCCCAAAGTTAAGAGGGTCTAAATACAATTTCAGGAGTATAAAAGGACAACAAGACATGAGACCCCTCTTCTGGGGATGTTATTGGCCCCCAAAATCTATGTTTTTTTGCCTCATACACTACCCTTAAAAAGTTTAGGGTCTGTAAGATTTGTGGTGTTTGGAAGAAGTTTGCATTTATTTGTTGAAAACAGTTGTGATGCTTAATATTTTTAGTGGAAACTGTAAAACGTTATAAAGTTTCTGGCATACATAAATCATTATTTTTTATATCCACTTTGTGCAGTAGATAGTTTTTTTTTTTTTTTTATCAGATTTGATATTTATAGTTTTATTTTTTATATTTAAAAAGTCATGCATTTTCTTCTTAGCACATCCCTACATTTATGTATGGCATTTATTCTTCTGTAAATGTGTGTTTTTATTTATTTATTTATAATTTTTTTGTAAATGTAAGACTTGATGAAAACATGTATACATATATTTAAACTTATTCAGCAGGCCTGCATTATTTTGATAAAAATTGACAATACAGACATTTATAATCCATTTCAATAATTGCTGTTCTTTTGAAATGTCTTTTCACTAAAAACAAATCACAGTTTCCATAAAAACATTAAGCAGCACAACTATTTTTAACATTAATAATAACAAGAAATGTTTATTTCTGCTTATTAAATGGTGAGTGAATTATGTTTTCTTCAGAAATTGTAAAGCTCTAGTTATAGTGACACAGCGTATTCTGTTTGATCGTATCATGGCATTACGATGCACTTCACAGCATCATTTCAATGAAAAAAAATGTGACTCAATGATATAACTCATGCTGAAAACAACCTGTCTGCCTTATCTTTAATCTCGCTATCTCATAGCTAACCTCCTTTTGATTGTAATGTAACTATATCCATATTCACACATCCATCTATCAATTTTTTAGTCATCAGCCTCAGAATTAAAAGAAATCCCTGCTTTCTGGAAGATCAGGGAGTATTTGTAATCAACGTCATCATTTCCTCTAAGTCAACATATCCCTTACATTACGATAAGTGCTGTGCAGCAGCGCAGTTCCTGTTAGCACCATTGTACTTCCTGGATTATTAGTGAAGATCAGAGATTTAGTAGCCAGGCATCAGAAACCTTGACATAAACGCTGCCAGTCAAACCAATATTATGCAACGATGGTGTTTGCGATGCTTTCAAGGAAATCATTAATAGAGGTTTGAAGTCTAGACGGCACGTGCGTCTTGAGTGTGTGTGTGTGTGTTTGTGTGTGCCATCTCCGGTTTCTCTGGAAGAACTGCACTGACACACTTTGCTCTATGATTGGAAAATGCAGCGTTTGGGTCATGTGACTGTGTGGAAGTGTGATGCAGTCAACGTCAGGGATGCTGGGAAGAGCAAGACAGCATCACTGTCCTACTGAGCTGATAGACTTCAGCTGAACCGTCTCACAAGCGATCAATAGCCTTGATACATTTACAGTAAACCATGCAAGCCATAAATACAGAGACAGCACAACTTTTTTTCACTCTTTCTGTAAACGTTTACATGAATCTGACCATTTGAGCAATTCAGTGCACTACATTTTTTTTATTAGACTCTCACCAGAAAGTAATGTTAATCAGTGCTAAACTTTTTTAAACAGTGAGTAGGGTGTTGTTTATGTGACATGTTTACATCACAGCCATGATTTGCTACTTGCTAATACTGGGTGGTACTAACAGGAGGGAAATTTTCTGAGGAAAAAAATCCAGATTAAGCTGGTTTGCAGGTCTTAGTTAGTCTGCTTACCTGGTCAGATGTCAGACTGGTCTGTTGGCTGGTTTTATAAGTTTGGAGACTTTTGAGCTGGTCGAGCTCAGGCTAAAAATAAAAAAAGATATAAAACCATATAAATACTGTCCAGTTTCTTCCACAGAGCAATTGTTTTGTGTCTTTACACATCAATGTATCATCACAAGCCGCAGGGTTTAATTTGGTTTTGTTTGTTTATGTTTATTTGACTATCAAAAATGTGATTCCATCCTCTTACATTATATGACATACAGACTGCAACGGTTTGTCTTAAAAATCTTTGTCTGTGTTCTACTGAAGAAACAAAGTCACCTACATCTTAGATGCACTGGGGGATTTGATGGAAACATCACACTTTCCTTTTTGGGAGACCTATCCATTTAATAGTGACATTAATGATACACAGTTTATCCAGGATCTGAACTTTGTGAGAAAAGGTGTGAAGTTAAAGGAAAGATAAAAGTTGAATGTGACAATAATCTTTCTTTGTAGTTTTATCTTGTCTTCTTAGCGATGGTGAGCGCCAGGAGTTTGTAGTTGAATAGTTTGCAGTCAGAGTGAGCCACAGCTGCAAAGATAGAAGATTCAGTATTATCACCATGTTTGAATGAAGCTTACGATAAAGAACATAATTATGCATTAGAACAGAACATAAATGTGCGTTCTAACACCTAAATGTTGTTACACTTTTATTGTTTAGGAGACTTAATGTTTTTTCCCTCTCATTTTCTGGTTATCATTGCTCCTCAATGATGCTGGAAGACTAATATCTTGTGGATTTAATACTTTTGGCTCATGTTTGCACCATGAAGGTAGTGAAATGAAAGGATGTTCTTAACAAAGCAGAAAGTCAAAAAACCACAAATCCTCTGACATCGTAAAACTCATTTATCTTCCTTTTAAGTGTACAGAAAACAGGCCTTTGATGTCTCAGGACTCTTCAGAAAGCAGAAAGCTTTCCAGGAAAGCACAGAGCACCTGTTTCAGATGGTCCCTGTGTTACTCCTCTCTTGTTTTGGCCATAGAACTGGCACAGAAACCACTTGAAAATTCACATAGAAGAGAAATGCTGGGCCAAAGCCTGGCTTCACTACAGCTAACTCACTTTGAAACATATGAATGTTGAGTCTCCAGACCCTTGAGGAGTATTGTTAGCATTACAACTTTCCAGAAATGAATATCATGTAGCATCACACATCACTCCTATATGAAAAAGAATACATTTTGGAATCCAGAGCTGGATTTTGGCTCATTTTCTCTAAGAGGGAGAAAGAGGGAGTGAATAATGAAGAATGAAAAGTCAATAATATTACGAAATATGACTTCATTTTACTGACTCGTGAGGATGGTAGTGACTCTGAAGATTTGCCACTGTTTCAGGATGAGATCTCAAGACATAAGTGAAGCGACCTGATAGTCCCCATCCAAATCACCATCATTGCACATCAGAAATTCAAAATCTCCTTGAGGCCAGATGATTTTCATAATGATTAGCTTTGCATTTTGAGCATCACCTCAATGGATTGTCTAATCCTGAGCTCTTCAAAGCTGCTTATAATAGTCCAATTATGCATGCATGCATGTGACTCTGACCATATAGGGTGCACTGCAACATTTATGCACTGCACTACACTTAACCCTGGGGAATTGGTGTGCTGCCCCCTCTACTGGTTAAAGAAAGACATTTCATTAAAAAAATCTCCTCTTTTCCTTATTTACTAATGTGATACTTTTCCATTGCAAATTATATTATCTGCATAATAATGTGTGTGGAAGTTAATATATATATATTTTAATGTGTGTGTGTGTGTGTGTGTGTGTGTGTGTGTGTGTGTGTGTATGTATATAATATATATGCACATTTAAAAATATTAAAGGAATAGCTCACCCAATAAAGAAAAGATGAGTTTGTTACTTCACTGTAACAGATTTGGAGAAATTTGTAAGCAAACAAATCTAAGCATTACTTCACATGCTCATCAATAGATCATCTGCAGTGAATGGGTGCAATCAGAATAAAAGTCCACACAGCTGATAAAAACATCACAAATATCCACCAGTAATCCACACGACTCCATTCCATCAATGAATGCCTTGTGAAGTGAAAGTTGTGTGTTCGTAAGAGACAAATCCATCAAGGTGTTTTAACTTTGAACTGTCGCTTCTGGCTAAAGTCAGACTGCTACCTCCAGTAAAAAAAAAAAAAAAAAGTGAAATGTGCACCGATCAACCATGTTTACAAACCAAAACTGTTCTAAACAATCATTTTACGGGTTTTGATGAGGGGACAACGGGGTGGAGGAAGCATTATTATTAATTATGGACTAATTTAGTTAGAAGAAATTGTTTAAAGTTAAAATGCATTAATAATAAATTTATTTCTTAAAAACAAATGCATCTTTTCACAAGATTTTAACCAATGTACTGGAGCATTATGGATTACTTGTGATGTTTTTATCAACTGTTTTGACTCTCATGTTGATTGCACCCATTCACTGCAAAATATCAATTGGCAAGGATCCTTTTCAGGAATTGGGTGCCGTCAAAATGGTTCATAAAAGCATCACATTAATGCTAAATCTCTCCAAATCTGTTCCGATGAAGAAAATTAAATCATCTACATCTTTGAATGCCTGAAGGTGGGTACATTTTTAGCAAAAGTTCATGTTAGGGTTAACTATTCGTTTAATGTTCGTCTTAAAAACAAAATAAAAATCACAAAACTTTGTTTATTTGAAGGTTTAAAATAAATTATCTTTTAATGTGATCTTAGACTTAAGTGGTTGTGCATCTCAGTTGCTGATGTAGAGGTATAACATTAAAAGAAAATCTAAGTCTATAAAAAAAACATTCAGTTTATTGACATAACTACCCAATTTACACATTTGACAAAAACAGGGTTTTTCAATGTTAACAACAGACAAATAAGCAATATTGAGCTCTGGAATGGTCAGTATGTACACAAAGCGGTTACATAATACAGTTGATGGCTTTCTCCAATAGGTTTGATAGTATTATGATTTGATCAAATCAAATATTCCATGGAGCATCCATCAGCATTCTGAAATAACACTTAAGCACCTTCACCAACACATATTTTCTAATGATCACACCATCTTAAACAGTCTTTTCTTTCTCTATATTTGCCCTCCACCACTGGACAGTATATAAATGGAGCACATCCTGTTCATGTCTTCTACTGCATTTTTTTGTTCTCTCTGGCAGCTTTTCTCTTTAATTGCATTATCTTTAATTCTGTCATGGTTGAGAAGGTCCTCCATACCCACACAGCCTAAAAAAACAGATTTAAGTATAATCAATACCAAACGTTTGACCAAGTTAACATACTCTGTACAATTAATAAGATGCATATTGCCGTATTTTATATGAAGAAGAATATTCTGAAAGGAAAAACTTACCACAACAATAACAGTGTTGAGCAAGAGTGGGACTGAGTATACTAATGAAATAAACATTCCTTTTGAATCAAAGTATTGGAACTTTGAAAAAGACCTAAAAACAGAATGCAGATATGTTCAGTATAACAATAAAACATGTATAACATAATGTCAGGGGGTTATGGAGGGTATATGGTCACCTCCAGTTCATCGCTGCCAGCTCATTCAGGTATTCTGCACTATAAACCATAGCGACTGAAAAGAAAAGAAATACAGCGTTATCTGGTGTATAAATGCCTAACATATTTTATATAACTAAATAAATGTAAATGATATTTGGGGTACTTTAGCAATTCACATATTTTGTTGGTTGTCATGTAATCTTTTCAGAAAGTTAATGCTGTGTTTTTCTAATATGATTGTATCCATTTTCTCTGATAATATTTTTAGTGCAAAAACTCACCCATTAGGAGAAAATGACAGATCTGTACGCGGTAGTATTTGCAGGACAGGATGGTGAAAGCAAAACACAAGACATGAAAGACCAGCAGAGCCATCAGCCAGGGTTCAGACCAGTCTACCTGCAAACCAGATCACAGGATTATTACTAGTTCTTCCTAATTACACACACACACACACACACACACACACACACACACACACACACACACACGTTTTCTTTACTTAATACACGTGGCCTCAGTTGTACTGACAAAATAACAACTAAACTCTGGATCGTTTGTATGTGAACCATAAAAAAACGTAATTTTGCTGTAAACTTACAGACTGTAGAAAGCTCCATAATGATGTGATGCGAACATTGCTGAATCCATCGATTGGAATAGCGCTGACATTTTTCGCTTTAGATTCGGTCATTTTATCTGAGTACACGACACTGAACTAAACCAACTAAACCAGTTACAACATAAACACTTCCGCATTCGTCACTGTCCTTTTCTCTCAACAGAAACTCATTTGCCGCCCATCAAAGCTATATTTATTTTGGTTGTTCTAATCTGACTTTTTATGTTTTATGTCATTTATGTTCAATAGTTTTTTTTTTAAGTATCTCGAAACGTCAAAAAAAATCCTTCGCCTCCTTGAAGTCCAAGTCCCTTTCACATACATTAACATTAAATGTTTCATTATTATAATAATTATTATTATTATTATTATTTCTACAAAATTTTAGGACTGGGTTGAAATAAAAATATATATATATTTTTAATTCCCACATCGGATTAAAAGGAACAAGAATGTCTCAATAAATGAAAGAAGACGTGTAGTAAAGGTAAATTCAAAATAAAAGTCACCTGGACGATTGTGATACTCGCACTACAAAAGTTAAAGCAAATGTTACAAGTAAATGTCAACTAAGACTTAAATATAGATGATGCGATACATTTTTTAGTTTCATTTAGTTTTCTTTAAATAATATACCCTTAAAGGGCTCTACAGTGCGAACATGAACACATATTTAGGAGCACCAGTGAGATTGAGCTCAGGGGAGCTTCAAAGGATTGTGTTTTTGCCTTCATCTTATTAAAACATTTTTTTTTTTTTTTTACTGGAGCCAATGAAAAATAAATAACTTGCCCTAGTGTACTGTGATAAATGTGATACTGATTTAATACAACAATTCTATAAACAAGAAGTTAATATTAAGTGACTTACATTGACTATATCCCTATTGTCTGATTTTGCTCTATTTCGTTATCGTCAAATAGTTTGAAAAAGTCACAGTGGAGCCACTGAGCATCTCCATTCAAACACAGCGGTGTTTCGCTTATGAATGAACTGTGTTTTTAAATACAGGTGCTTGTCATATAATTAGAATATCATCAAAAAGTTGATTTATTTCACTAATTCCATTCAAAAAGTGAAACTTGTATATTATATTCATTTATTACACACAGATTGATCTATTTTAAATGTTTATGTATTTTAATTTTGATGATTATAACAGACAACTAAGGAAAATCCCAAATTCAGTATCTCAGAAAATTAGAATATTGTGAAAAGGTTCAATATTGAAGACACCTGGTGCCACACCCTAATCAGCTAATGAACTCAAAACACCTGCAAAGGTCTAGTTCTGTAGGCTAAACAATCATGGGGAAGACTGCTGACTTGACAGTTTTATGTTTTTTGTCAAATATTGGATTATTGATTGTAGGGTGCTCCTAAAATGTAGAACATGCTCCTAAATTTTTTTAGTTAAAAAAGAAAAGTAAGCGTAGAGCCCTGTATTATATCTGGGTTTTTAGCTTTGTAATGGCCATTACAAAAAATTATAATAATTAAAACTACCAAATACTAAAATTGTCAGAAAATGTTTCATTTTAATTAATGGATGCATTTGGAGTAGAAATAAAGACGATTTTGTGTCCAGTTCTGAACGGGTTAAATTTCAAACCGCACCGCCAGCCGGCGATGACGCGCTTCCTGTGACGCAGTGAGATTTTAAAACATTGTCCTTCTCAGTAATGGCGGCTTCGTTCCCTTCGCTTTCGCAAAATAACAATAAATGGTACTTCACGCGCGAACAAATCGAAAACAGCCCATCTCGCCGAGCGGGACTTGATCCCGACAAAGAGCTCTCGTACCGACAGCAAGCTGCTAACCTCCTGCAGGACATGGGACAGCGGCTCAACGTGTATCTTTTTCAGTTTGTAAGGCGTCGTTCTCGGCAGTCGCTCTGAGGAGACTGACGCCGGTTCGGGCGGCTTCTGGGGTGTTGAGTTTCAGCATTATAATGACCAGAAACGGCTCTACCAGTATACACGCCTTTTGTATTGTGAAACTTGTGGATTAAGGCAAACGGAATAAAAGATTTATGTCCCAGTTTTGTGTTTTTGGTTTAGTTTAGGCCGCGGGGCCTACTGAACAATAGCGCAGCCGGTGTCATTGCCATTCCCACTCTCTATTCTCCATTACTTTCTTAATTATACCATTTGTTTAAACTTTATTATTAGATATATTTGTTACCTATGCCATTCCAAACCTATATCTGTTAGTAGTAATTAAACATACATTGATTTGCCCTGCTGGAGGGAAGGTCTGATACAGTTATGTAATAATTGAGAGAATATGAGCTATTGTTTTATTTTAGATTAATAATGTTCCTTAGATTAAAGGAAAATTTGTCAGGAGTGAGTACTTTCACTTTTAAATTGGAAGAATGGTTCTACTGTGTCTTTAAAAATGGTAGCACCGCTGATGTATTAAAATAGAAGGATTTAATGAAATCATTCATCTGTGATTGCTTCATTCATGTAGCTGTTATGATCCTTTTGAAATACTGAGTTTGTCGAGTTGGGCAGTTGTACTGTTTTCTTAAATGTGTTTGTGTTAAAATCCTTAACTTTGGACCATTAGGTCTCAACTTACAATTAACACTGCCATTGTGTATATGCATCGGTTCTACATGATCCAGTCCTTCACTCGCTTCCACCGTAATGTATGTGCTTTATCCTTCCACAAGTTTTATTAAAATCCTCTCTAACCAGGACCCTCTAACCTCTTTGTTTGTGTCATGTGCTGTGCAGGTGATTGCTCCTGCAGCTCTCTTTTTAGCCGCGAAGGTGGAAGAACAGCCCCGCAAGCTGGAGCATGTGATTAAGGTGACCCATGCCTGTCTCAATCCTCAGGACCCGTCACCAGACACCAGGAGTGATGTAAGTAATGATAGAGTGTATGTAAGACGGTCTTCAAACCATCTGTGAGAGTCACTGCTTCCATCTACTTGCTTTGTTTAAATGTAAATTATTTGTACTTTTTTTGTTTTTTTTTGACTGAATTTTACTTTTCGATTGAACTATTTCTTTAAGGAATAATAGTTCACCCAAAAATTCTGTCATCTTTTACTCAACCTTATGTCATTTCAAACCTGTATAACATTCTTTCTTTTGTTGAACATAAAAATATGTTTTTGTTAATGTTTTGAGGGTTTTGTGAACAAAAAATACTGAGATATTTCTCGAATTATCTTCTTTTATGTCCCACTGAAGAAAGTAAGTCACAGGTGTGCACTGAAATGAGGGAGAGTTAATGAAAGGAATAATTCATTTAAGAAATAGTTAAAGGTACAGGTTGTAGGACATGCCACGAGAGGGCGACTATCAAAACAGTAACAATCGCGTGGTTTGATGAGGCTAACAAGGAGCGTGGAATGATAGATTGTGTTGTCTTCTATCCAACTGCTGACGGGCATCAATCAGACAAAGATAAATCATGGATTTAACGCGAGTTCAACAATTTGCGCGAGTAGATTACATACAAAGTCAATGCAAAGACGTGATCAGACAATCAGATGCGTCCTCGCGCGGGTCTAGAGATGCGATGCCCCGTGTTTGGAGTATATGCCCCATACTACTAATTTTGTTGATTGTTATAATAGCATACGTTTTCTGTAAAGAAACGAATCACAACAACTCTCCTGTTGAGTAAAACACAAGCGAGATCAGCATTTCATTCTAGTTGAAGTTTGTCGCGAAACTATTTCCACATTTGTGCACACACTGTTGTCATGTGGTTTCTTCGTCAGTAAAGGTGTAACTAACGTCATTGATAGGCGACTGCACTGCCCCTTGTCACTGTTTAGAATGGGAATTTTCTCATGATTTACAAGTAGTTGAAAACATTAGAGATATTGTTAGTAATCAGCTGGACAACATATATAACACTAGCCTAGTGGTTTTTGGACATTTTACTGCAAATATCATACAAATTGGACCTTTAACTTTTGAATGTCCTTGATGAATAATGGGTTTAAAAAAAAATCCCATTTGTTTATTTTTTTCTCTCCAGTCTTTGGGGCTTACAATTTACCCACAATGTTATTATTTTATTTTACTGATATCAGATCAATATTTGCATCAACTAATCTAAAATATCAAATTTAGTCTTAAGCAGCAGAACCACAGCATCGACCATAACATTGCTTTTTTTTTAACAGGTTGTCTAACCCACATATTTCTATATTTTCGTCTGAATTGATCTTTTTTTTTTTCCTCTTAGGTTGGATATGTGTAAACTTTCTTCAGTCTTTAACTGTTAATCTTCATTAACTATCATATTTATGAATTGAAAGGGCATATCTTGTGTCATAAGGTGATTGGCTTGGTGCAAAAAGAGGGTCTTAATAATTTGATGAGAGTGAGTATGTAGTCCATGACCAAGAGACCATATGAGTAACCTGCCTGTCCTCTCAATCTCAGACATACCTGCAACAAGCCCAAGACCTGGTCATTCTTGAGAGCATTATACTGCAGACCCTGGGTAAGTTTGGAAGGGCAAGACTGAGTCAGTGAATCACCATACTAGAGAGATGCACAGAATAACCACATTTACTCTCATTAACTGCTTATTCCCAGAAGTCGACTGGACTATTACAAACTCCTCATTACTACTGTCAACTTAGTCATTTTTATTTCCATTTCAATCTGGTAATGCACAATACCTGTGTGTGGTTTCACAATGCTATCTATTTTGTGTGTTAATCTTGAGTCCACTAGAAATGAAAAAATATCTGGTATTAAATTAAAACACATGTAACAGTACCCTTTTTTCCAACAGTATCAGTGCCAAGTACCAACCTCAGTCTGCTTAAATCATAATTTATTTTTAATTTATTTTTAGTTGACTTTTTCAACTAAAACTGTTTTACAGTGTTTCTGCGTGTCTTAATTCACCCTTCCACAAATGAAGGCCTAAAAAGCTCTTAAATTGAAACAGATTGTTCTAGATTTATAATTCATGGTTTTAAACGTTGCATGTTCTGTGAAAAATGTATATCAGAAGGGACAGTAAAAGATATTCCCATAGTGATTGGAAGCAGAGGTATCCAAGCACTTTGTTTTTTGTTAAATAAATAAATTGGAGATCTATTGATTGTTTTTAAACTGTGAAGCATTACTAATACAAGACATTTACAATATTGGTCATATTATATATATTTTTATCCCTTGTAATTTAATTGTATATATATATATATATATATATATATATATATATATATATGTGTGTGTGTGTGTATGTATATGTATATATATATATATATATATATATATATATATATATATATATATATAATTTATTTATTTTTTTTATTTTTTTTTCTTATTTACTTGGTCATAAAATGGTCTTTAAAATGTTTAAATTTGCCTTCATAAGACTCGTAGAAACCCTGTTTTAATTTCATTAGCATTTAGCCTTCAAATCTCTTTCATTATAAAAAAATTGTTACTATGAATATCTTTTTTTTGGATTGTGTGCTATAGCAAAACAGTTTTACAGAATATTAAATCATGAGATGGTAATGGTATCAACTGCTGTTATATTATTATTATTGTGATATGTCCTCCGCTTTGGAAAATTCTCTTCCGGTGCCCATGATGCTCATTTGTTTTGAAAATTTTGACTATAACCAAATTGCCCTACAGGCCACTTGCATGGAGCTCTAAGATATTTCACCAGTCAAGCACAGGAAGACCCATGCTTTTGATTCACTTGCTCAGTGTGTAAATTGTGTGTGGGGGCTTCACTTCTAAAGAGTCGTTATAGTTCAAACCAAAAACTAAAAGTCTCTTTCTCGTCTGCTCTCTTCCTTCCAGCTTTTGAGATCACCATTGATCATCCTCACACACATGTTGTCAAGTGTACCCAGCTTGTGCGAGGTGAGAACCAGCTGCTCACAGTAAACTGTGCTTCGTATTGCTCAGTAGTGGGTACTTCTAGCCCACCAAGCTCACAGATTTCAAATCTGATTATGAGCCTTCCATTTGTTCTTCCAGCGAGTAAAGACTTAGCTCAAACCTCATACTTCATGGCAACAAACAGGTATGTCGATTTTCAAGTTTTTCAAAGGTTACATTTTTTACTACAAATTAGATCAAAAATACTTAAATGAACATCTGTTTTTGAAGTAAATGGCTGTCAATGTTGCATTGCAGTGTAGACTACCACATTTTGAAAAGTTAAAAGTTAGAAGAGAATTTACTTGAAATTGAACATTTTTGTAACTATACAAATGTCTACACTGTCACTTTTCACCCTTCTGAATAGGAGTATTATATTATTAAAGAAACCTTATTGACCACCAAAATTTTTTAATTATAGTGTATGTATTTATCATTTTAGAGTTAGAAGAGTGTTAAATAGTTTCTTGTTTTTACTCATGTTTTTCTAATCGTGGGTGCTCTTTTTGCTGCAGTCTCCACTTGACTACATTTTGCCTGCAGTACAGTCCACCCATCGTAGCTTGTGTTTGTATTCATCTGGCCTGCAAATGGTCCAACTGGGAGATTCCAGTTTCCACAGACAGCAAACACTGGTGGGAGTATGTTGACCCCACGGTGACCCTTGAGCTGTTGGATGGTATGTATTTAAATGGCAATTGTCTCTGTAATAGAGAGTGTAATGCTAGAGTTTTAGAAAAGGTTGTGAGGGTTGTTTTTATATTTTTTTATATTTGTTTTATATAAAACCATTGTTTTATTTGTTTCAGTTTACATGTAAAGTCAGTTTTATGATTTTTAATAAGCTCTTGTTTGAAGATCTGCAGTGTAAACTTGGGTGAAATTTTTGGAGTTTAGCCAGGAAAAGAAGCTATATAGCCTTTTAAATGTTTATTTTTTATTTTTTCTCAAGTTATATGTTTTCCACAAGTCCTAAAGGTTTTGTTAATGATTTCACAGAGCTTACTCATGAGTTCCTGCAGATCTTGGAGAAGACGCCCAGCCGCTTAAAACGTATCAGAAACTGGAAAGTAAGTCGGTTTACATAATTTTTTTTGTAAACAATTAGATTTTTCGGAATTTTCCGATAAATAGAATGCGCAAAAGAATTACGTTTATTTAAAATGTGTTCTTGTAGAATCTTACTAACCCCAAACTTTTGATCAGCACTCTGTTCTGACCATATACATTTCATACTCATCTTTTTCTTATTTGTTCTGCTTCAGGCTGCGGGTCAAACTGCCAAGAAATCAAAAGGTCAAGATGGTGATCAGTCTGATGCCATTATGAATATGATCTCCATGGCATCGGCTGACAGCACGTTGGCCGGGCTGATGAGCCTCTCTGGCCCACCCTCGGGTTCCTCCATGGACTCCTCAGCTGACGACCACAGCACCGCTCCCTCATCCCAACACTGGCAGCCTCCTGCGAAGGAGCTGCCCGCTACCAACGAGCTTCACGCGCCTGCTAAGATGTCTCTGAGCGAGTATCGGGTGAAGCATGCAGACGTGCTGGCGGCGCAGAAGCGGAATTTGGTGAATATGGAGGCTAGTGTGAAACAGGGATATGCCACTGCCGCCCAGGCCCTCATGAACCAGCAGAGGAAGGAGAAGCACCATCACCACCAGCAGTCCAGCTCTAGTTCCTCAGACCTAAACAAACCCTCACCCATTGTCCTGAAGATCCCGCTGGACGAGCGATCGGAACGTAGTTCCATAAAAATGCGCTTCCCAGTGCCAGGCCAATCCGGCAGCGGGGGGCACAGCAGCAGTAGCAGCAGTCGAGGATCCGAGCAGGACATTAAAGTGCGGATCCGAGTTCCTGAAAGGCGAAGTGGCTCAGGAGAAGATGGGAAAAATCGTGTGAAACGCAGAGAGCGGTCCAACCACCATCACCACCACCACCACCACTCTTCCTCTTTATCAACATCGTCTTCCTCATCCTCATCACAAAAACACTCGAGTTCTGCCAGCTCATCAGGAAGTAGCAAAAAGGTCTCAGGTGATCCTATGCGAATGAGCTCTTCGTCATCCTCATCCCGAAAAAGGACCCACTTGCCTGATCCTCCTTCTGGCAGCCATCTCTCGAAAGTTAGCAAATCGTCCAGAAACTCGTTTCAGTTGCCGGCGCTCACCGGCGTGCCCTCCCACGCGATGGGTCAGGGGTCGGACATCCTTCCCTCGCTGAGCCTCTCGCACCATCAGGGAAACTATTCGCATTCCAAATCGGACAAAGCAGACACGAACGGACACAATACGGGCAGCCAGTCCAACGAATACCAGGACACGTTTGACATGTTGAACTCGCTGCTCAGTGCACAGGGCGTTCAGCCAGCGCAACCGCCGATGTTTGACTATCGCTCTCAGTACGGAGACTATCGGTACAGCGGTAGCGCTCGCGGAGGAACACAGGCGCCACCTTTACCCTCAGAACCACCTCCATCTCTGCCGCCACTGCCCAAATAAACCCTTTTCCACTCAATTCAAATCAATCGTCTTGGGAATCCTGGGTTCCTTTTGTGCATCCAACTTTGTGATATTGAGTTTGACAGCAAAGTAATGTAAGGCAAAAAATGTACCTGGTGAATCTTTGCCCTCATGTTGTCTTGCGTTTTGTGCGGGCGAGTGTGTTCACAACACCCATCTGTGGCAATAATGTTATTATAGAACAAAATATGGCAAAAAAAAAAAAAGCAAAAATATTATTTATTGAAAACAAATTGTACATACTATTTTTAATGTTGCTCAATTTTATATCCGCGCTAACAGAAAAGCATAATGGAATTAAGGGTATGTATTACTGAATGAGAGGGACCCATTTTCCTCTTTAAAAAGTCTAACTGAATGCAAAAAAAAGAAAAATGATTTTGTTTTATGTATGGATTTAAGTCTTGCTAACAATGTCTTTTTTATCGAGTATGGTATTTATTATTAGCCTTTTAAAACCATAGTTATTAGCAGTCGTTGCTTGAATGCGTCAGACGATATCTGGATTTATTTTTCTACTGTTGTAACCTGCTTCCCAGTCTGTATTTACTTGACACGTAATGTACGTTTTGAGAATGGACATACGAATCCCCAATATTTACATCGAAATGTATGTTTCTAATATATGAATAGTCACTGAAGTAATGTTTGGATTTTGTTTGGTAAATCTCTGTGGTGTCTCTTTTTTGTAATTTTCAGCTTCTGTAAATGGACTATTTTTACATTTTTCCAAAAAGAAAACCTGTCTAATTTGGGAAAGTTTGTCTAGTAGACCTATGGTTCTAGATTCAGAGTCAGATGCAGTCATTGTTTTAAATGGTTGTAGAATTTCACGCTCGTATATGATACACTATACACAACAGGATGTCCAGCTTGTACTCATTTCATTCTTGTGTTTCAGTTTATTTCACAAACCCAGATGCTATCAGATACAGGCTATTTGTCATTTTAGAATGTAACTGACTTATAAATGGCCTTTAAAATTAATCTGTGATGGGTAAAAATACAATCCAATGAATCATCTTTCCACCAGTTTTCGGTGAAACTATCTTTTTTGTATTTCTTTGCAAAAAAAAAAAAAAAAGGCAACAGTATAAGATTAATTCTGTCTGTTTATAAATGATTACCCTTATATTGTCCATCATAGCATGATTTATTTTCTTTTATGTTGAAGGGATAGTTTGCCGAAAAATGTACATTCTGTCATTTGCGCACACGACTTATTTCTCGCAAAAGTTATTTTTTCCATATAATGACAGTCTGTGGGGGTTGATGTTTGTACTCCAAAGTATCTTCAGTTTTCAGTTTTGGATGACTATCTCTTTAAAAATGCTGTGTCTTTTAAGGTCTGTTAGGTATTTGTCATCTGTCTGTATTTGAACACTCCTGTTTATTTGCTGTAATACCTCCATTTGTGTTTAACCCTGTGATTGTATCAAGGTCATGTTTTTTTGGAGTTTGGAAATGTCAATGATAAGCCATCCGGTCCTAACTCATGAAATTAAAGCTGGTGGGAACTTAAAAGTTTTGAGCCAGTCGGTTTGTACCTTTAACAAGATCGTCTCCATATTCATATCTTGCGTGATCATGTTTTTGTATGCACTTAATAACTGCCCTGAATTAATGGCATGACTTTCATTGATCTATTTATAGACAAAAGTATTTCTAGTGGAAGCATGAAATGGAGTTTCAGAGTAAATTGTGCTTTAATGTTGCATTCTTTTAATAAGATGTTAGCAGGGATTCTGTTTCACATTTCAGGAACATTGTGAAATTATATGAAACACTATAAGCTATAATAGATCTGGTTTAGCATATATGATGCACTCCTCGTTTCCTGTCCCGGTTTTATCGTTCCAAAGTAGAATTTGAAGGTTTACCATCATGTTTCAGCTTTGTGTTTGCTGGTTTCTAGTTTGGTTCAGTAAGACTAAGACTGATGAGAAGGCGTTCTGTGGGTCTAATGCAATTCACGTCACCACTGTTTACCTATGTACCTCCGTCTCAAGAATATAGCGTTTTATCAAGTGTACAGTAAATTGTATTTTAGTGGTACCACATGAACTCTCAGGTTTTGAATTGAATTTTTGGGGTGTTTCTTGTGAGAAGTTAAGTTTGCATTTTTGTGAACTCCGTTCCTTTTTTTTTATAAATGTGGTTGATGTACAATATTGTTTTATGAAAAAAACATTCCTGTGGGTGTTTTTCTGACCGATTGCCGTGTAAATTGTAATCATGTGACAGACGTTCTACTCATGATTCTTGCAGTAAATTCACATTTCAGATTTTTCTACGACAAACTGAGCAGTTTTGCTTCCACCTGATGTCAACACCTTCATGGTTTGCCTTTGAATTCAGTGAATAAAGAGATATGAGAATAAACAAGGAATGTTAAATGTGGCTATTCAGAACAATTCTGAAGATCAAGATTATTTTTTGTAAGGATGCCGAAGAGCCAAAAATCTGGGTAAACCAAAAAGTCACAAGAGCTGCTGTAATCCTGATTAACTTTCCATTCCAGACATATTTGTCTAGCCGGAATGTGTAACTTATTGTTTTATCGACACCTTTATATGGAAAATTGCCTGAATTAGAGTGTCATAATTCAGATTTCAGACCCAAATCCAAAGAAAAAAAAAAGTAAATTATTTTTTGCTCAAAGGTAATGAAGCAAAATTAATATGCGATCAAGATGTTTTGCATTGTGCAATTACTTTCGATAATTAAGAGCATTTCCCCCATCCTTAGTCAAATGCATATTACTCATATTTCAGAAAGTAATTCACTGAACTACAGTGCAAAAATGAACCTGTTAACCTCTCTGCATTAGTATTCACAAAATGTAGATAATTCTTGCAGTATTTAGTGAATGAGCACTCTGACATGAACAGACTCTTATTGTTCTTGGAGTCCGCCATCCTTAGTCTCACATGACTGATGCTGTACCAGCCGTCTACAGTAAATCCAACACAATTTCCCTCCATCTATCTATAACATTGTTTTTCACTCGTATCTCAAAACTAACATGCATGTTTATTTTTAGGACCAAATCTCAAAATGCAGTCTATTGCGTTTGCAAGGCTATTAAAAATGTTAAGATAAAAAAGCGTAAGATTATGGCCACTGACCCAATTAAGAAACAAAGCTTTCAAAAGCATCACACACAGGTCCTCTGGAATCACATGTAAGCATTCTCTAACTATGTTCCTCATTAAAATAAGCTCAGCCTGGAAAAGAGTTTTTAATCTCAGTGTGACCCCTCAAAGTAAAATAAATAAGTCTCAAGATTGCAAATCAACCATTCTATACTATTAAACATAAAAAACTATTTGGAGCAATAAGGTAAAAAAATATTATATACACTTTATATATATATATATATATATATATATATATATATATATATATATATATATATATATATATATATACATATATATATTTTTTTTTTATTTTTTTTTTTTTTATGGATTTTTTTTTAACTTTTTTAATGGATAGGGATGTTTTAAGTAACAATCGGGCTCTAACTGCACATGCATGACTGATCCGGCCAATTAATAAGTTAGTTTAATCAAATAGCATAATTAACCATTAATCAAATCTTAATCTGATAACTCTCTTGCACAGCATCACCACAATCTTACACAGTTATGTGTGTGAGTTTGTTTGCACACATGGATGGTCTTAAGTGATGGGAGGAGCTTGCAGCCCCGGATGTAGGACACGTCTGTATAAAGAGCGATGCTTCTGAAGCTAAAAGTCATTAAGGTGCCAAAAACAAAGTGACACAATGAAGCTACTTTCAAGAATACTGATACTGACCTGTTTGTCTGTGGCCTTAACAAGTAAGTAAACTTTTCAATATCACAATATTATTGTGTTAATTAATAATAACTGTATCCAATAGCCATAGAATCATGTTCTTGTATATTGGATTTCACTAAACAAGATATTATGCTTAGTGCAGAGTTCTTTAAACTGCTTTCAAGAGAATACTGGATATCAGGAAAGTCAAAACAAAACTGTTTACTGTAATAGTTAATTATTTCACCTGCACTACTAACATTCCTAAACCCTCAGGCAGACTTAATGATGCGAGACAATGTCCTGATCTCATTTGACCTCCTTATAGTCATTCAGATTTCAGTAACAATGTGGCACATGAGAATTTCCAAGATCTGTTGAAGCATGTGTTAGCTAATCAGATCAAATAAGAAATAATACATAAAATACTTTGAAAAAAAAAAAAACAGCATAGACCAAGATCATTAATGTAATGGTTCTAATACCAATAATGCAATGGTTTCAATTATTCATAACTGTAGCATTGCATTCTGATTTATGTTATGCTATGTGCTCTTAAAGCAAGCAAGCAAGGCTTTATGCAGTAAAGCCGAAAGTATGGTCACATGGACAGCTGACCATCACATGCACAGGATTTGGGGTAACACTGCAGAAAGTGTGCTGAATGATCCTCGATGATTCACATGCCCCGCCTCTCAGTCTCCAGACTTTAAAGTTTGTGACTTTCATTGTCAAATGAGAGTTAACGGGATTCCAGTGCCTTTACTCTCAAATTTACTGTTTTCTCTAAATACTATTTAAATTTCCCTTTATCTCCCTCTGCATAAGGACAAGTCGACAGAAGCAACTCCAAATCCAGATTCAATCAAAATCAGACATGGAATACAAAACGGTTCCCAGTGTGGAAAGATGGAGACCCACGCTACAAGAACAGCTGGACAGGTAATAATACATTGCAGTCATAAAAGAAGGAAAGAAAGAGACAGATTTTCTACACTATATGTTTGCATCAACATGTAATTCTTTTTTTTTTTTATCATTTTAAACTGTAGTCTTAGCTTAGTTTTTTCATTAGCATTTCTGTACCACAAAGTCATGGGTTTGATTTAAAGGAAGTGCATGACCTAATAAAATATTTTCTTGAATGCACTTTGATTAGATTTTTATGAATGAATGAATTATTAATTTATGTGAATTATTTTTTATGAATAATTTGATGTACACTCTTAAAATAACGTTGTTCTATTGTCTTCCATGTTTCCATGAAAAATCCTTGGACAAAAACAGGGTTAAAATTTTTTTTTAAAATAAAAACCCTTAGTCAAAAAAGATTCTTTTACATTTTTCTTCACACTAAGAAAAGAACCGATCACTGAAAGGTTCTTTGGGGAACCCAAAACTATCATTCTACACTCTTAAAACTAAATGTTCTTTATTTGCATTTGGCTCCAAGAATATTTTTGGAGGATAATATCTTCCATTATACAAAACAATCTTTATATGTTAAACTCCACACTCAACACAGGTTCTTTTAAAAGCCGATCACTGAAAGGTTCTTTGAGGACCCCGAAATGATTTTTCTGTGGCATCACTACCCTTTATTTGTGTGTGTAGAGTATGGATAAAAGCATAATTGTGCATTTCTACAGGAGGTCAGCTGAGTTTTGATGTGGGAAATGATGCACCCACTTTGACTGGTGCCAAAATCACCTTCACCATTGACATTGTGTTCCCTCACAACCAGAAGGTCCTGCCAGATGGACAAGTTGTTTGGGCAAAAAATTGCACAATAAATGGTATGTTTCAGTCATCTTCATCCCTGTTTACAAAGACTAAATCTATTTACATTGTGCTGCCAGCACTATGACCAGCAAATGCAGTTGTATTAAGCTTGAACAATAATTATAGTCTAATTTAGGCACACAGTTCCACGAGGGTGAGCCTGTCTATGCTGAGGAGAACTCTGTAGGTGAATGGAACGCTGTGTTCCCTAATGCTCCTCTCCTTTCTAGACAAGGGGACAAGTAACCTCCATATGTGTTTGTGTGGAAAACCTGTGGTAAGGAAAGAAGGACTTACTGTACTGTTATATGCAATTATCTGAACGTTCCTGACAATCCTCTGTTGTGTTTGACAGGTAAATACTGGCAGGTGTGCGACGGCCCGTCCTCATCATTAACCATCGGAACTGATGACGTTCCTCTTGGCTCTTACATGATGGATGTTGTCATTTATCACTACAGGCAAAAAGAGAAATTCATCCCGATTGGATATGCATCCACACAGTTCAGTATCACCGGTATGCATAACTCATAATATTAATCTTTTAATAACAAGTTGTTTTACAGTTTAAGTAATGCAATATATTGAATCCCTGTGTTTCTAGACCAGATTCCCTTTGCGGTTTCCCTGACGCAGGTGAATGACAAAGATGAAGGTGATCGGAAATTCATCAAGAACAGAGCAGTGGCCTTCGACATCACCCTTCATGACCCCAGCCAATACCTGGGCAGATCAGACGTGACTTTTAACTGGAACTTCGGCGATGGCAGTGGCACTGTAATCTCCAGGGAACTCAGCGTCACACATACCTACACTGCAGCTGGAGCTTTCAAGCCCCAAGTTGTCGTTCAAGCAGCTATTCCGGATTCATCTTGTGCCACTCCACCAAACCTTCCCACTGAGGCCCGTCCCACCACCAACACCCTCACCTCTGAGAGCCCCATCCCCCTGAATGAACACATCACTGAAGGTGCACTGCATGGTTTGGTGGTTACAGCTGTGAAAATAGTAAAAAAGTTGCCTTATTGCCTTATTCATGTATGGTTTGTTAGGCCAAGATACAACTATTTGAAAATCTGGAATCTGAGGGTGCAAAAAAATCTAAACACTGAGAAAATCGCCTTTGAAGTTGTCCAAATGAATTCTTAGCAATGCATACTACTAATCAAAATTAAGTTTGGATATATTAAAAGTAGGAAATATACAAAATATCTTCATGGAGCATACTCTTTACTTAATATCCTAAAGATTTTTTTTTTGGCTATTGCTAAGAATATACCCTAGCGACTGGTTTTGTGGTCGTGGGTCACATATAAATTTACAAACACTTTTTAGAAACACCAGCTGCTGACAAGGAGGTGATTGCGGAGGAAGACTACATTGCAAACCAGGCCCATATATCAACAATAAAGCGTCAGGCTCCAAACACAAATGACTGTGTGATTTACCGCTATGGATCCTTCTCAACTGATATTGAGATTATTGGTGAGATTCCTCCCTTCAACAGCATTCAATTTTATGTTTATACCAAAGAGTAATGCAAGTTTGTGTTCTCAAGAGGGCATTGAGAGTGTGCAGATCGTCCAGGTGGCTGTACCTGATGGTTTTCTGCTAACGGAAATAGAGCAGAATGCTGTTGATTTCACAGTTTCCTGCCAAGGAAGGTGAGACCTGGCAAAAAATGTAGCTGGAACCACAAAATACAGCCTGATGGAGAATTCACGACCTTACCTTCTCTTTCTAGCCTCCCCACTGAAGTGTGCACTGTAGTATCGGATGCTGACTGCCATGTGCCAGTCACGACCATCTGCAATGCTGTTAGCCCCTCCTCAGACTGCCAACTCATCCTTCGACACTACTTCAATGACTCTGGGATCTTCTGTGTCAACGTGTCAATGACAAATGATGTCAGTTTGGCATTCACAAATGCCAGGGTTAATATTAACATTGGTGAGTTCATTTATTTACAGTTAAAAATAAAGCATGGTGCTCCAAAATGATAGCAGTGCTGTTTATTCATCATACATGCTTCTATTTCTCTGCAACATTTAGCAGGGTCCAGGTTGACATCTGCAGGTGCCGCTGCTCTATTGTTGGGAATCCTGACTATTGTATCGGCAATAGGTGCTGTGGCTTTTGCATATAAGTAAGTCATTCCAATACTGCTTAATATCCATGCACTGATTTAGTCAGCTGGCATGAATTATTCATGAATTATAATTCATTTTTCAACCTGCTCCTCTAGATTTCCTAAAGCTTAATCATTAAGCAAATTATTGTGAACATTAACTGGCAAAACTGGTTGGAAAGCACTAACTGGCCTTGTTTTTGCAACTTTCTAGGCGTCTTAAAGGGTATCAAAGGCTGACTGAGGAACCTGCTGCATGCCAATCCAAAGACACTGGCGTCAGCTCAATGCCAGTGCTCTTCTGGAGCCTGGTAAACCAGCAGACGCACAATCAGAAAAAAGGAGTAGTGTGAATTTTCCTTTAAAACTTTACAATTCAAATTTGAAGTTGCATTAGCGCTATTCTGAATAGTGTAAAAGCATATAAACCTTTTTTTTTACCATCTCATTTTTTTAAATCTTTAATATTTGAATTGAGATTTTGTATTCTTTTATACACCTATTTGAACCAAAATCCTTTTTTCTACAAAGTCATGTTTTTCATTACACTACATAGAATTTTGTACTGTAATTTTAATCGGAAAATTGGCCAACAAGCATTTAAGCAATTGAATAAAATATCACAAAAGCTGCTATTACTTTATGGCCTTTTTATCTTAGACATTGGTGGCAGATATTCTGGATTTTATATATATATATATATATATATATATATATATATATATATATATATATATAAACACTGTAACATTTGCACTTACCTAAAAAAATTATGCCCTTAATACCAACTGCTGAGTGACTACTAATCTACTTTTCCTTCAGCCAAAGTGGTTGGAAGCCAAACCTGTGGAAACTGGTTAGTAAGAAGATTACGTCTCTTGAATGCCTGGAATTACTTAAAACTGTCATCTTATATTAACATCCACAAGAAAGATTTTGAAAGAATTGCATACCAGCAGATTTTTTTACATCACCATCAATTTATTCAGTCAAAATTTGGCAAGCAAATTCCACAAATAATTATCATACTGGCCATAACAATACAACAACTGATCAAGAATGTGTCTCTAACATTTAGGAGTAGACTTTACACTTGATACCTGATGTAAATCGTGTGTAAATTACCGGTCTACTGTTTTTAGTTTTAGACATTTAGTGAACAATTTAATACTCCTCGCCTTCCTCTTCTCCTTCACCCTCGATGGAGTCGACACCGACTTCTTCGTAATCTTTCTCAAGGGCAGCCATGTCCTCTCTGGCCTCTGAGAACTCACCCTCCTCCATACCCTCACCCACATACCAGTGCACAAAAGCACGCTTGGCGTACATCAGATCGAACTTATGATCGAGTCGAGCCCAGGCCTCAGCAATAGCTGTGGTGTTGCTCAGCATACACACGGCCCTCTGCACTTTAGCCAGATCACCACCTGGAACCACAGTGGGAGGCTGGTAGTTGATGCCAACCTTGAAACCAGTTGGACACCAGTCCACAAACTGGATGGTGCGCTTGGTCTTGATGGTGGCAATTGCAGCATTCACATCTTTGGGCACCACATCACCACGGTACAGCAGGCAGCAAGCCATGTACTTGCCGTGACGTGGGTCACATTTCACCATCTGATTGGCTGGCTCGAAGCAAGCATTAGTGATTTCAGACACCGAGAGCTGCTCATGGTAAGCCTTCTCTGCGGAGATCACTGGGGCATAGGTAGCCAGTGGGAAGTGGATACGAGGATAGGGCACCAAATTGGTCTGGAACTCTGTGAGATCAACATTGAGGGCACCATCAAACCTGAGAGAGGCTGTGATGGAGGACACAATCTGACTGATCAGCCTGTTGAGGTTGGTGTAAGTAGGACGCTCAATGTCAAGATTCCTACGACAGATATCGTAAATGGCCTCATTGTCTACCATGAAGGCACAGTCAGAGTGCTCTAGGGTGGTGTGGGTGGTCAGGATGGAGTTGTAAGGCTCTACCACAGCGGTGGAGACCTGAGGAGCGGGGTAGATGGAGAACTCCAGCTTGGACTTCTTGCCATAGTCCACAGAGAGACGCTCCATCAGCAGAGAGGTAAAGCCTGAACCGGTTCCACCGCCAAAGCTGTGGAACACCAGGAAACCCTGGAGACCTGTGCACTGGTCAGCCTGAAAATAAAAAACAGTTTGTAAATTGACCCAACATAATATATAATCCATTTTATGTATGTCTTTATTTATAACTACCTACCAGTTTGCGAATCCTGTCCAGAACCAGGTCAATGATTTCCTTTCCAATAGTGTAGTGACCACGGGCGTAATTATTGGCAGCATCTTCCTTTCCAGTGATGAGCTGCTCAGGGTGGAACAGCTGACGGTATGTACCAGTGCGCACCTCATCTGGAAAGATGGTCAATGTTTAGTGACAGGAGCACTATGACATGCACAATCATCATCACTTAAATCAAGTCCCATCCTCTTACCAATGACCGTGGGCTCCAGGTCTACAAACACAGCCCTGGGGACGTGTTTTCCAGCTCCTGTCTCACTGAAGAAGGTGTTGAAGGAGTCATCACCTCCTCCAATGGTCTTGTCGCTGGGCATTTGCCCATCCGGCTGGATGCCGTGCTCAAGACAATAGAGTTCCCAGCATGCATTGCCGATCTGGACTCCAGCTTGACCAACGTGGATAGAGATGCACTCACGCTGTGCAAAGGAATGGGAAAATCTTTTTATTAGGTTTGCACCATCATTCTGTTGACATTTGCATGTGTTTAATATTTTGGGTACAACAATAGACACATAACTGACATTGCATCAGAAATGTTCCATAAATGTCTAAAAGTCTTTCTTTGGAATCATAAATGCATTGTTAACACCTGCAAAATGATATTTATCTTAAGGACAGGCATACAAGTGAAGTGAACTATTGTGGCATGATAAAGATTAGTAGGTTACCAAAAAGGATGAACAAAGAAAGCAGTCAGTTCTCTTTATTCAAAGGGAATGAGGCAGCAGAATGGGAATAAGGCAGATCCCCCACCCACACAGAACAGGCTTGCAAGAGCGTGCCTGATAGCCGTTGAAAGAGAACAAAAAAAAACAATGACATAAATCCACCTTTTCCCATTTAAGTCATCTCAATGGTCTACATGAGACTATGGATTTCAATAAAGGAACAATATTTATTTTAAGTAGGTTTTTATAATTGTCTCAGTGGCTGTAACCAACATTTGAAAGGAATCCAGAATGCTGCTTGATTTAAATTAACATTTTTCTTTATTTTTAGATTTGGTCACCACTCATTTTTAGATGCACCGCTAAACTTCCCTATGAGACATCGTGATGATAAAAAGACAGGTCCCAGAATTGAATAAAAACATATTTATCAAAATAATGAAAGCCATGAAAGCATTTAATGTAAAATTTGAATGGAAACAATAACAGCTGTGGAACAGAACAGGAATAGAAATCCAGTCATTTGCTGCACAGGCCAGACATGAGCTTCTGCAGACAGCTGCAGTCCCCACCCAGTTTACTCCTCACGCAGGGGGGAGGAGGGGTGGATGCAAATTTCAAGAAAATTCTATGGCAATCTCTGACGACAGAGAGCTTGTGAAAACCCCCCAAAAAAACAATCATTACATTTGTGCATTTTTTTAAAGATATTAAGTCACAATTATTAAATATAATACACTGTGATTTTAATTAAGCTGCAATTTGTAATTTAATATTATTATTATCACACACACACACACACACACACATACATACATATATATATATATATATATATATATATATATATATATATATATATATATATATATATCTGAGATAATGCCTACTATTTTGGCTATGATTTCGCATGAATATGTAAAAATGATTTCATCATGTAAGGTGGTTTTGGAGGTGCACCTTCAAAACAGGTGCACTGTTATGTAAATGTAGCTAATTGATGTGGAATGTTACACTATTTTATAATGTGCGTCATTAAAAACTCATGATCCTGTCATTTATAAAATATATATATATATATATTTTCGAACAAACCATTCTGGGTGGGTTAATGAATGAATGGATTGATAGATGGATGAATGTAATCCTGCAGGCGTTTGCAAAGGCATTTCTAAACTGAATGCATGTAGTACGAATATTATTTTTAAATGTATCATTCTGTGCATTACAATACCTAAGATTATTTTATATATATATTTTTGCGGCGTTGCGTTGTTGCAATGTCGCGAATTTGCCTCCATTTTAAGCAAAGGGCGCGCGGTGAATGACAAAGAAAAGCCGCTCGAGCTGCTTTGAACAAAATAACACAAGGATTAAACGACACAAACATTTATGGCCTAAACCCTTTGGCGCAACGTTATTTGAAATCAAAGAAAAAATATGCTACTCACCATTGTTCTGGAGGGGATGGGAGCGGTGAGGCGAATATCAGCAGGCAAGAAATTTTTTTATTGTTGGGAGTATACTGTGAGTACAGTCCAAGATTGAGACTGTCAGTTGATGATGAAGAGGAGGAGCTAGAAAGAGCGTGACGTCGAGACGAGGAAGGGAGATTAAAACACAGCCGGTAGTGACCGATATAAATCAGTGCAGCACATCTCATATCTCCTTACCAACATTTGTATGGTATTCATCCCACAATGTGGTTGATATTGAAACCTGTTATCATCTTTATGTTTGTACACGTTCCCTTTCACGAAAGCAATCAAAACGCACGATATGGGAAAATTTCTTTAATCATCAAAACAAAAGATTATGTTCTTCTTTAGCTTTAATAATGGAAATAATCAGTTTATGTTATAACGGATAATGTAAGATTCATGTTTCGAAATCCCCAGTAAGGCCTGTTCTTGCTCTGGCCCAACTGAAAAAGAATAGATAATGTTTGTGTTAGAAAGTCATTATTTATAATAAATAAAAATAAAATAAGTACAAAGAAAGAACAGAGAATGCTAGTGTTAAAATAAATAAATGTCAATAGAACAGAAAGGTAATAGATAATGCTTGTGTTAGAAGGTCATTATTTATCATAAATAAAAATAAAAGAGATGTGTTTTCAGCCGTTTCTTGAAAATTGGAATGAGTTGGGCAAGTAATTCCACCAGGAAGGACTATTTGACCATGGAAGTCTTATCACAGGTACAATGTAAAATGTTTCAATACAAGCATTTAATTCAAATGTAATTTATGAAATATTTCAAACCTTTAACCCACTTGGTAAAATCAACCAATGGCAACCGTTTAAAAGTAGCCCAAATTCTGTGGGAAAAAAACGCTGACTTGGCAACATTCAACAAGTGCTGCAGGAGTCAGATTTGACTGATCTCAAGTCGAGAGAGATGACTAACAAGACCATGCTGGAGTAGCCTATTTGCTGCTTAACAGATCCTGAGCTCATTTACAAATATCTGATCTCATAAGATGTGCTTCCTTAACAAGGAGTGCATGTGATTGCGAAATCGAAAGTGAAAGTAAACATTCAAAAGAGATTTAACCCTTTAACTGCCTGCTCAACCAAATGGTTGATTTGTCACTTTATGGTAAACGAAAAGCTAAGCTAATGTTTTCAGATAATCCTTTCTGCTGTCAGAATGTACTATTTGCTGAGAAATATAACTTTCTGATCATTCATTATAGTTCATATTTTCTGATTTCCATAGTGTGTATGAATTCCGGTACTTTTGCCATAAAGTGACATATCAACCATTTGGTAGAGGCCGATATTTTAAAAATTATGGGACGTATTGAAAAAAAAATACACATTGAGTGTGGTAACTAATGACATAAGGAGATAAGAAATGCAAACAAAAAATTTTTCAAATGCTTTTTTCTTGGTGGGGCAGTTAAAGGGTTAAATGCTCGCATATTGAGAGCGGGAGAGCGACTCCATGGAGTGCCAAAGTGACATATATTAGAATGTTTAAGGGAGTGGACACGAAAATCGCGGAAGCAAATCACATGTTGTGGGAGCAGCTGTCAATGGTCAGAGATTCTGTGGGAGGGAGATAACCAAAGAAAACCAAATCCCAGACATTTTGGGCGATTAGGCTTTTTTTTTAGGTCCAAAAAGAGCACAGGTTCAGGGAGAAGAGGACGAAAGCAATGTATTTTTGACACAATACAAATACTCTATATCATAAAAGAGTTTGTAATCTATTAAAGCATGTAGCCTACGGGATGAAATGTGCAACTGACCCGATCAGCATGTTGTTTGCAATCAGGGGAGAGTCTAGTTTCTAGTTATTCACTATTAAGGGAGTTTTCAATGTGATATTGATTTAACTTTGTTAAAGAGCGTCAGTGGATGAATGTCACAGTTTTGCATTGTGCTTTGAAACGGTAGGCATAGCTTAGATTTATGCTTTCAGGTTGAAAATAAAAATTATATATATAGATATTGATTTTAAACAACAATTAAATAATCAAGAAATATTAAGTGACTTAATTTATCTGACTATAACACTGTTGCCTGATTTTGACAACTAAAATAGTTTGAAACAAGTCACAGCTGAGCAGCTGCTTATCTAAAAGCAATCACAGCGTGTTTTATTTATGAAAGAACGTGAGTTTTTAAACTAGTGTGTTTTTACAGCAGGCTGACAGTAATGTAACTTTTAAACCTTATTGTCATCATAAAAAATAGAGCACTGTGGAGTGCAGCGGATCAGTGCTAGATTTTCAAATATTGGGGTGGACAGATATTTTTAATTATTGGGGGGGGGGGCTTTTATGGCATACACTGCTTCAAGTCAGACGCTGACTGATCTGTGCAAATCGAACACAACTGCATGCGCTCTGCAAGCGGTCCTGCTCCTCCAATGAATGATCCATTAACGGTTTAAATAGGCTAAATAAGTTCGTTGAGAAAATTAACTTATTTATTCAAAGCGCCGGGCCCGTGCCTAAATGTCACTTCAGAAGCGCTTCTGCACCGATTTTGCAGAGTAAATTAAGCATTAGAAATGCTGAATGAAAAAAAAAACTATAGGAAACACTGTTGTATTTCCTAAAAACTGCATTCATTTAAACTTTCATTTCTCATTTCTGTTACTGAACCTGTAATCATTGATTATATGAAAATGTCATGAGGTTTTACTGATATATTGAAATTATATGATAGAATTGAGTATGATGTACACAGTAGTGCCATCTTCTAGGCTACTGAACAGCATAGCCTGTGACTTTAACCAAACAAAATTACATGAAGCTTGGTCATTAAGTAGCTGAGGTCATATTATTGTGACTAATAATGAAGAATTGTAGCTGGTTTGAGACACCAGCACAAATCAGCTAAGATCAGGTTTTTGTCATCAGCATAAAGCACACTTTTAGTATTTTTTTTTTTTTTTTTTTTTACAGTGTTGAGTTTGTGAACACTGCACTTTAAAGTATACAATATCTGAATGCAGACTATCACACATGCTATCAGACTGTGCCTGATAGCTCCTCCCACCATCCTCCTTGCTATCTCTCTCCTGCCTCTGTGTCCTAGATTTTGTTGAAATGATGTCATCATGTTTGTCACATGGACAACTTGACTCTTTTTTCTTGCTCTGTCAGTGTCAGTGAGCTGTTCAGTGAGCACGTCTGTAACCAGGTTTCTACAAAACTTGAAGCTGGTTTGTGTGTGTTGACTGCACATTCCTAATAGCAGGGTCTGGACGTCTGAGCACAATGATTGGATTGAGACTCCTACTTTCTTCCCCAAGTCAGCTATCTCTGGTATTTTAGGCAGACTCCTGTTTCCTTAGCTTACATGTTTAAATAAATATGACAGTACCCTTAACTAATAAAACCAGACTTTCAAATAGTCACATATTGTTTATCCAATCACAAGTGTGCTTATTTACAAGTTGGCAAAAATTGCAAATGATTCAGCATTCTATCTGAAGTGTCCTATTGGCTAGAATACTGTTGGGAATTTTCACAGCTGCTGTATGAGAATAGGATGGGAGGGACGGGTCTGTGTGCAGTTGCCAGTGGTGAGCAAACTTTAAACATAAACCACACAACCTTTTTGGTATTCTGCCACTGAGTGTACTTAATGTCAGTCTGTAACCCATATAAAATGAGTAATGGACTTTTTACATGAACTATATGCTTGCAGTCCTTTACGAATATATATAGCATTGCTCATAAAAAAAAAAAAAAAAAAAAAAAACTTTAAATGAGTATCTGTCTAATGCATTTATTTAAACTTAATTGTTCAGATGTCAAAATGTCTCCAGTGTAGATAGTAGATAACATCTGGAAGTAGTTAAGGCTGAAGGGAAGTTGAAGTTCTGAATCTAAATGATAAGATAATCATATCATGTCCTTCAATCTTTACATATCACTTTGCATATCAGTATTTGTTATATCTTGGCCCTGCAGGATAGCTGTAGTCTGTTTTAGGCCTGCGCCACTGACAATATTGATTTTGGGGCCTTGTCTTAATGGGTTGTGGACTGCAGTGAGCAGAATCAGAGATTATGCTGAAAGAGCTACAGGGATGTAATCTGTTTTAGAGCAGTTGATTGATCTGGCATTAAGACTTGCATACAAAACTGAAATGGGCTAAAGATGCAAGGATGTTCATTGCTCACACACACACACACACACACACACACACACATATATACATATTTATATATAACAGAAAGGTTAAAAGTTAATCAAATATATGCATAACATTATATATTATGAATATAAATTGTTTACATAATGTAAGACTACAGTGAATTCCTAAGTTGTAAGCGTTATTATTCTAAACATGTCCAAGGAGCTATATGAGACCTGTATGCTTAATGTGTTCACTGCTGAACTGTTGTTAGCAACCATACTATAAACAGTAAAATGAAAGCTCATGCGTGAAAACCAGGAAAGGGAAGAGAAATAGAGAAAAGAAGGGGAAAGGACATTTAGGAATGAACTGGTTTTAACCAAACTGTAACAGGCGAAAGTAAGAATTTTACTTTCACATATATATATATATAGCAAATATATACCGAGAGTCCTGTCAGTATAAACAAACAAAAAAAAAAATCCCCGCAATATTATAAGGATAAAGGTACATTTCCTCTAGAAATTTTATGTGAGTCCAAAAAGATTGTTTTCCAAAATCAATACTTTTTCAATACCAGTTCATTCCTAAATGTCCTTTCCCCTTCTTTTCTCTATTTCTCTTCCCTTTCCTGGTTTTCACGCATGAGCTTTCATTTTACTGTTTATAGTATGGTTGCTAACAACAGTTCAGCAGTGAACACATTAAGCATACAGGTAAAAAAAGTATTGATTTTGGAAAACAATCTTTTTGGACTCACATAAAATTTCTAGAGGAAATGTACCTTTATCCTTATAATATTGCGGGGATTTTTTTTTTGTTTGTTTATACTGACAGGACTCTCGGTTTCATTGTCTCCTGCGATTTATCACATAGATAGATAGATAGATAGATAGATAGATAGATAGATAGATAGATAGATAGATAGATAGATAGATAGATAGATAGATAGATAGATAGATAGATAGATAGATAGATAGATGCTCTGTTGATGATGAAAGAATCAGAATGTAGAATTGGGGTAACTATAGGGCCAGATGGAAGAGTTAGTGTTAAAAAGGATGGTCCTTCCCCTCACTCCCTGCTGGGACAGCTGCATCCTCCCCCTGAGTGCTGCTATTCAGACTCGGGGTCATGTGATCTAAACATATTGGTCGTTAATGTAGGCTTGTGTATTATCTCCAGGATACTAGTCACTATCTAAACATCTCCATTATTCATCTCTTAGCAACGGCTGGAGCCTGGGAATGGGGGGCTGGGTGTCTTGGTCCCTGGCCTATATTCCCCCGATGTCTATGCAGGGTCATTTCACCCCATACATTTATGACACAACATTTTAAGCATTTCAGTAATCATATGCATTTTAGTGAAGAATAGGAAAAAGATGCTAATTAATGGCTGCTGATTGTCATAAGCTATTATTTCTTGAGTTATAGAATATATTGTACAACATCATCTGTAACCGAGTCTTAGAATAACATCTGTCACCTCAGAAGATCTTGTAGGCCTATGATAGTGATTTCATCCTAGTAGCTCATTTGAAATTGGTTTTAGTGCAACTTGGTTAAATATAGTCCCTCTTTTATTTATTTTTAGCACAAAGGTAATAGATGAAAGAAAGGGAAAAGATGTGACAGCTAACTCCAAAATGTACCTCAGGCAAAGCTCTTAAAAGGGGCAGAAGGTATAAAAGAGAACAGATGGAGAGTAGGTTGATCAAGTTACACAAAGATGCTAGTACATAAAGGTTCGAATGTTATACAATTAAAAAAAAAACCATAAAAAAAAAACCTTGATATATATGGTTATATTAATGCAACCAATTTTGAGTAATTTAAAAGCATAAACGAATATTGATGGAGAACAACCAAACATAGCCTACATCAAATTACATTTTTCCCCTTTCTCCTTTCTAGCAGCAGACTAAAGTAAAAATTGTAAGATTTGATAGTTGATTATGATCAAATTATTTGATTCCGAAACAATTAAGTCTAGAAATAAAATGTTTCTCAGTATGATTCAGTGTTTCAGATCTATTGGGTGAGGTTCTGGGTGGTGTCTAACTAAATTTAATCTTCTTGACAACCAATACAAATTCGTCTAGCCCTCCGAACTGGGCAGATTTCACCGCGTCTGACCAATCAAAAGAAACGTAGTCAACACTCGTATATAAAGTGAGGTCAGTCCGTTATAACGTTATTCTTCTTACATCGACCCCCTTAGTTGTCGAACTGTAAGATCTCTCCGTCAAGAATCTTTTCTCACCCGGCCAAGCAACATTAACAGGAACAATGGTGAGCACGACTTCAAATAACGTTACTCAATATTGATTACTTATAGAAGTAAAAAAAAATTATACGGCTTATTGCCTGCCTTTTAATGTATCTTACGTTAATTGCGTATTTAAACGATATTTGTGGTAGGTCTATATAAAAATACCTTTATGAAAAAAAAACCTCAAAAACGCTTTGGTTTTGTAAATGATGTGTTTGGAATCCTTTTTTTTTTTTCAATTATTTTAAATTAATTTATGTATTTAAATGTATGTACATACATAATATAGTCATGGATGTGTTGAATATGGAGCACGCTTGAACGAGACAACAAAGAGAATGTAGCCGCATAAATAATCTGGGTGTAGCCGGCTCCATGCTGTCCAGTACGGTGTCATATTGATTCAATGGACCAAAAAATAGAGAGAGAGAGAGAGAGAGAGAGAGAGAGAGAGAGAGAGAGAGAGAGAGAGAGAGAGAGAGAGAGATGCAGCGCCTGCCAAAAGGATTTGGACATTTATTTTTAAAATCTTTTTTTTTTTATTTTTTTTATCAAAAGTAGACTACTAATGAGACTATTTTAAAGAACAGTTTATTCCAGGGGGCGACAGATGCGATTAAATTTATTTGTGGAAATCGTATCCCATTTCAGGGCTGTTGGTGAAGCTGCTAAATATTCATGATGATTTAGGCAGCATCATAATGCAGCTGATGGACATTATCAGTAAACCAGCAGTTGATGGTGTTATATGACTACTGCCTCTGTAATGGTATCTCACTAGGATAATTGCACAGAAACAAGATATACAGGCAGTTAGTGTAACCTTAGAATTTCTAATGTTGGGTGAAATACAGTTTGACATGCTAAAGCTTTACAAGTGAGTGACATTTATATAGTGCAGTGATATTTGTTTATTCTGACTTTCAACTTTTGCCATTTGCTTCACAGCGTGAGTGCATCTCTATCCACGTTGGTCAAGCTGGAGTCCAGATCGGCAATGCCTGCTGGGAACTCTATTGTCTTGAGCACGGCATCCAGCCGGATGGGCAGATGCCCAGCGACAAGACCATTGGAGGAGGTGATGACTCCTTCAACACCTTCTTCAGTGAGACAGGAGCTGGAAAACACGTCCCCAGGGCTGTGTTTGTAGACCTGGAGCCCACTGTAATTGGTAAGAGGATGGGACTTGATTTAAGTGATGATGATTGTGTATGTCATAGTGCTCCTGTCACTAAACATTGACCATCTTTCCAGATGAGGTGCGCACTGGTACATACCGTCAGCTGTTCCACCCTGAGCAGCTCATCACTGGAAAGGAAGATGCTGCCAATAACTACGCCCGTGGTCACTACACTATTGGAAAGGAAATCATTGACCTGGTTCTGGACAGGATTCGCAAACTGGTAGGTAGTTATAAATAAATACATACATAAAATAAATTATATATTATGTTGGGTTAGTTTCCAAACTATTTTTTATTTTCAGGCTGACCAGTGCACAGGTCTCCAGGGTTTCCTGGTGTTCCACAGCTTTGGCGGTGGAACCGGTTCAGGCTTTACCTCTCTGCTGATGGAGCGTCTCTCTGTGGACTATGGCAAGAAGTCCAAGCTGGAGTTCTCCATCTACCCCGCTCCTCAGGTCTCCACCGCTGTGGTAGAGCCTTACAACTCCATCCTGACCACCCACACCACCCTAGAGCACTCTGACTGTGCCTTCATGGTAGACAATGAGGCCATTTACGATATCTGCCGTAGGAATCTTGACATTGAGCGTCCTACTTACACCAACCTTAACAGGCTCATTGGCCAGATTGTGTCCTCCATCACAGCCTCCCTCAGGTTTGATGGGGCCCTCAATGTTGATCTCACAGAGTTCCAGACCAATTTGGTGCCCTATCCTCGTATCCACTTCCCACTGGCTACCTATGCCCCAGTGATCTCCGCAGAGAAGGCTTACCATGAGCAGCTCTCGGTGTCTGAAATCACTAATGCTTGCTTCGAGCCAGCCAATCAGATGGTGAAATGTGATCCACGTCACGGCAAGTACATGGCTTGCTGCCTGCTGTACCGTGGTGACGTGGTGCCCAAAGATGTGAATGCTGCAATTGCCACCATCAAGACCAAGCGCACCATCCAGTTTGTGGACTGGTGTCCAACTGGTTTCAAGGTTGGCATCAACTACCAGCCTCCCACTGTGGTTCCAGGTGGTGATCTGGCTAAAGTGCAGAGGGCCGTGTGTATGCTGAGCAACACCACAGCTATTGCTGAGGCCTGGGCTCGACTCGATCATAAGTTCGATCTGATGTACGCCAAGCGTGCTTTTGTGCACTGGTATGTGGGTGAGGGTATGGAGGAGGGTGAGTTCTCAGAGGCCAGAGAGGACATGGCTGCCCTTGAGAAAGATTATGAGGAGGTCGGTGTTGATTCTGTTGAGGGTGAGGGAGAAGAGGAGGGTGAGGAGTATTAAATGACAGAATGAAGAGCAACATGCAAGAAACATGACATGGAAAAACAAGCAGTGAAAAATAAACCTTACCACCAATGAAAAAGATGTTACAATTCTTTGGACAACTGAAAATAAAGCTCCTTTTCAAACAAATGAATGTCTTCTGTTAAAATATTGTGTATATTTACCTAGGCTATAACAGATTTAAGCAATGATAGTGTTTTTAAGATAAAAAGTAGAACACTTGACATGTAATTATTAAAGTGTTTAAAACTAAAAAGTGGGAATGCTGAAGTTCAACCATCTTTCAACAAAACACTTTTGTTGCACACCGGTACTGAGGAAAATGTACATACTTATGCTAGAAGGAATACATCAGGGCCTATGAATGACACAGTAATGACTGTACAAGTAAAAAGCTGTTTCACTAGCATTAACAAATTTTATTATGACTATTTTTATTCTTTATGATCCAGTTTAAAAAAAAATATATATTTTTACCAGCAACATTTTCATAAGAACAATTCAGTCTTTATAAGTTTTGGCCAGCGCAGATATACTATTACATTTCATAAATAACCCATAGTTGTGTGGTTTTCTGAAGAACATATAATTAAAATAAAATGAGCTTTGGGTGTATTTTATTTAATCTGAAATAGGCCTACCAAGAAAGTTTCCTCATGCCAAGACTGATTATTGAGATAAACTTTGCATTTATTTCTTACCCCTAAATGGCAGGTAATTGTAAGCAAAGAATGAACAATATGTACATTGTAAATTACTTAATTAGGAGGCTAACACGAAATTAATGTATTTGAATAGAACAACAGCCACATCTATGCCCATAATTAAGTACAGTGCAACACACCCAATTTATACAAAAACATCAAAGACAAAACAGGTTAATTTTCTTCTATTTTAATAAATGTTAATTTTTCATGTGACTAACATCCATTATTGCTAATGCTTGTCACGCCTCGTACAGCATTTTCCTGTCACAGACGTTATTGTTCAAAGTTAGAATCAGCCAATGGGATGCCACTGACACTCAGACTAACCAATGGGGATGTGACAGGAATCGAAACGTCACCTCGCGCGCGCTCCGCCTTCGTGACGGTTGACAGAAAAGTATAAATATGCACACCCGCCTATTCAGGCATTATATTCTCACCAGACTCATAAAAGTCCACTTGTGAGAGCGGTCATAACAGAAATCCTACGATTTCCATATCCTCATTTTCTTTTCTTTTTTTTACAAAAGGTTTGAAAATGGTGAGTTTACAATTTTTATTTAACTTCTAAAGTGGTGTCATTATCCTTAAAGATTGGATGTTTTACATCGTCTGTGATAATGGTTTTTGACACAGCATTTAAAATTATGCATCATTATTTTAGTATTAAGGTGATGTACTATAATCCTGTAAATTTAAGCATTGAGGCGACGAAGTTATTTTTGGTAGCGTTAGGTATTTGAACTTACGAATTATTAAAGGTTAAATATTGTTTTGTTTTATTTATTTATTTTTCTTAAACGTTAATACTTCCGGGGGGGGGGGGTCAGGTTTTACAGAGTAAATGTCAAGAAAAAAATAAAAACGTGTCTTTTATACAAAAAAAAAAATGAAAGTCTAAGAGACTTTGCGTAATTACGCACCATTCATATAAATTAAAAACTTGCCGTTTATTTCCCTGGTATAAAACTACCGGTATTAAAAAAAAATACAGATCTGATTACCAAGATTTTGAGAAGAAGATGCTGAAGTGTGTAGTGAAATATCTTCCTTATTCGAAGTCACTTCTCTAAAGCAGTGTTCTAAAGTTACCGGCACAGGAAGTGAGTCAGGAGGACCACGTGCGTTCTGGTGAAACTTGATGAATACCAGTGCTCTTGTGTCAAGAGGTTTAAAGTTTAGGAAGTTCCTCGTAATAAGCTTAAGTGGTTAATGAGCATAACCAGCCTAAATCCGAGAAGTGTTTTACTCATTTCGGATTTGTCTGAATTAAAATTTTGTAATGATATACTAGGCTTGGATACTCTTACTTAATCAAATCAATGTCATCACTTAGTGTTATTTTACAATGTACATGAGAAGTTTTAGATTTTTGTAGTTCTTTTATGTTTGAAAAGTTGATGTGATTTTTAAGGGATGTAGTTTCATTGTAATTAAACAGTAAACCCCCCCCCTTTTTTTTTAGTTGGAACCAGTGAGACAAAGGCAGATCTGTTTCGTCAGCTGTTTGTGTGGTCAGGAATTTGTGCAACAATATCAGTTTCTGATCTGCAGTAGAGGCATTTTTCATCAGTGCTTCTTGAATGCATAAATAATAATAAAAAAATGCTTGTTTCACATACTGTAAATTAACATGCTCATAAAAAAAAAAAGTAATTTTTTGGGGCTTTATGAAAGTGTTTATTTTGTGAGCATGGATGATTGAATGGCTTAATCATTATTTGCAATTATAGAATTTTGTCCTAAGGTGCGTAATGTCTTCAAATCTTATAAATCACTCTTGTCTCTTCACAGCGTGAGTGCATCTCTATCCACGTTGGTCAAGCTGGAGTCCAGATCGGCAATGCCTGCTGGGAACTCTATTGTCTTGAGCACGGCATCCAGCCGGATGGGCAGATGCCCAGCGACAAGACCATTGGAGGAGGTGATGACTCCTTCAACACCTTCTTCAGTGAGACCGGAGCTGGAAAACACGTCCCCAGGGCTGTGTTTGTAGACCTGGAGCCCACTGTAATTGGTAAGAGGATGGGGTTTAATTTTAGCTATGATAATCATGTATTTCAAAGTGCTCTGTTCTCTAAACATTTTTTAATGACCCATCTGTGTAGATGAGGTGCGCACTGGTACATACCGTCAGCTGTTCCACCCTGAGCAGCTCATCACTGGAAAGGAAGATGCTGCCAATAACTACGCCCGTGGTCACTACACTATTGGCAAAGAACTCATTGACCTTGTTTTGGAAAGAATTCGCAAACTGGTTAGTCATTAATTTAATTACAACTCCTTTAGAGTTAATTAGCGTTAAATTATGACTAATTAAAACATAAAAAAACTTGATTGCCTTTTTAACATGAATCATGTCTTTCAGGCTGACCAGTGCACAGGTCTCCAGGGTTTCCTGGTGTTCCACAGCTTTGGCGGTGGAACCGGTTCTGGCTTCACCTCTCTGCTGATGGAGCGTCTCTCTGTGGACTATGGCAAGAAGTCCAAGCTGGAGTTCTCCATCTACCCCGCTCCTCAGGTCTCCACCGCTGTGGTAGAGCCTTACAACGCCATCCTGACCACCCACACCACCCTAGAGCACTCTGACTGTGCCTTCATGGTAGACAATGAGGCCATTTACGATATCTGCCGTAGGAATCTTGACATTGAGCGTCCTACTTACACCAACCTCAACAGGCTGATCAGTCAGATTGTGTCCTCCATCACAGCCTCCCTCAGGTTTGATGGTGCCCTCAATGTTGATCTCACAGAGTTCCAGACCAATTTGGTGCCCTATCCTCGTATCCACTTCCCACTGGCTACCTATGCCCCAGTGATCTCCGCAGAGAAGGCTTACCATGAGCAGCTCTCGGTGTCTGAAATCACTAATGCTTGCTTCGAGCCAGCCAATCAGATGGTGAAATGTGACCCACGTCACGGCAAGTACATGGCTTGCTGCCTGCTGTACCGTGGTGATGTGGTGCCCAAAGATGTGAATGCTGCAATTGCCACCATCAAGACCAAGCGCACCATCCAGTTTGTGGACTGGTGTCCAACTGGTTTCAAGGTTGGCATCAACTACCAGCCTCCCACTGTGGTTCCAGGTGGTGATCTGGCTAAAGTGCAGAGGGCCGTGTGTATGCTGAGCAACACCACAGCTATTGCTGAGGCCTGGGCTCGACTCGATCATAAGTTCGATCTGATGTACGCCAAGCGTGCTTTTGTGCACTGGTATGTGGGTGAGGGTATGGAGGAGGGTGAGTTCTCAGAGGCCAGAGAGGACATGGCTGCCCTTGAGAAAGATTACGAGGAGGTTGGGGCTGAGAGTGTGGAAGGAGAAGATGAGGGTGAAGAATATTAGAAATGCTGTTCACTTCCACTGCCTTTTCATTTTCCTGTCTATTGTCATTTTTGTGTGTTTCTTTTCCTCGCTTTCCAGTTGTCATCTGGTTAAAAGGTCAATCTTATAATCTTTGCTCTTGAAAGAAATAAAATGTTGTGATATTTACATGTTCTCCAGTGTTCCTTCTTGACTAATGATCCTTTACTTTATCCAGTTTTTTTTTTGTATAAAGTTAATATTTGAAGTGGATCTAAAAGGTTCATCAGTTTTTGGTTTAAGGACAACTTTTATAGGTTTTGATCTACTTCAAATGCTGACTAGTGTAATATGTCTCTAATTTGCTCATTTAATCTGATGAGATAAATTTAACACCACTGCCACTAGAGTTAATTTTTTTTTAATACAAATGAATGCAATAATAATTTAGCTTTATTCTTAATGCAGATTTAAACATGAATCCTTGGAGATCCGCATTCATTTTAGAATCATTCCATGTGTAAATAAAGGTTGCTTTACCTGTTAATGTCAAGTTTTAATTGGAGTTCTTTCAGAATTTCCTCAAGCTCTTGCACTGCAGTGGTATTTTGAATGTGAGCTCTCTGCTTTGTGTTGAATGCAGAGGGCAGTATTGCTTTACAAATGGCTGTTCTGGTCTCAGTGGTGCTCAGTCTGGCTGATGTGGAACAGTGCAGCAGGGCGATTAAATGTAAATTGACAAATGTTTCTTGTAGGCTTTCTGTTTGCCTAAGCTAATGTGTAAGTGTTGATGAATTGCCACTTTATCTGAGTGAAATATTCTTCCCATGTTTCAGAGTAAATGGTGTTAGAAGAGGCCTATGTACCACCCTAATCTAAAATTGGGCCTGGCATTCAGACCTTGTCAGGAGAATATGTCAAGCTGTTGGACAGGTGGAGTTTAAATATATATTCTTTGTTCCCCCTTAGTCTGCCTCTTCTTAGACAAATGAATATACAGTGCAAATAGACATTTAGTGGTTCTGGGCTGTAAATGAAATTTAAACCGCAGATAAAGGTGAATGTTTAATGCAACGTAATGCATGTTTTAATGCTTAAAGTAAAGAGGATGACCATTGTGCAGTTGAAAACATTTATTAAAATTGTGTGGTGCATTTTCTTTTATTGTAATGACTCCATTCATAATTTTGAGTGCTGAAACACAAGAAGCTTAACAGTCATGTGAAAAGGGAAATTTGCTGGAAAATCTCAAGTAATGCAATGCATCAACCATGCTGAATACTATGTCTTTATTAGCTAAATGTAACCCATTTGAAAGTCATATTACTGATACTAATAGATGAAGAACATGTTTAAACATTTAATGTTGCAAAGTAGCGAAAATAGCACTTACATGTCTAGTGATTTCAAAGCCATAAGAAACAAGTGGCTAATATCTGCATTTTAGGTGAAATAGGACTTGTAAACACCTAATCAGAGTCGACTTAATTTGTTATTCTAGATAAAATGTTAAAACCCATTTGTTTATTCAATAAATAACATTTTGGACAGTTAACAATATTTTCTATAAGACCTTTTCAAATTTGAGGTAATAGACTACTGTATGAGGGTTAAATTAGCTAAAACCATGAAATGCTTTGATAACGTTCATAATTTAGAAGTTTACAAAAACATTCTAATGTGCACACATGCATAAAAATATGGGACATGTACATTTGCACAATCTAGTTTGAACATTCTCAAATCTCTTGCATACTGTTTTATGTCTAGTACAGGCAGAAAAATGCTGAAGAACCCTCACAAATTCACAGTACAACAGTTTGTAAGCCACAACATAATTTTCTTTTTCCATTCAATAAATAGTGGTATGTTTAGATTCGTTTAAAAACTCTCACACTAATTTGTGGAGACCATCTCTATAGGGATGCTTTAGCTTAATAAAATCAAGCATGTTACATCTTCATAGACCTCATTTTCATTACTACTTTCTTTTTTGCCTTTTTGTCATCTTTTTGTTGCTAAATTGTAGAATACTTACACTTCCGTTATGGAAAACATGTTGCTCTTTGTCATGCAGGCGAGACTTTAAGACATTTTGCATACAGCATCTGAGATTATGAAGCATGACACTACCTGGTGCACTGGTGGATTTTATGTTTGTTCTAGCCATTGAAAAGAAAAAAAAAAACTGTACGGACCCATTTCATAATGTCATAACTATTTGTTTATTCTCCAAAAATGAATGTTACACGCCAAGTGACATGTTCTGCTCTATAGGATATGTGATGTGATTGTGAACGTACATAACAATTAGCCCTTATAGATGATTCAGTTTCACCTGCATTAGACTTCAGCAGTACTGTTAAATGCAGCATACCTTCCACAAACAAAGCAAATGTGCACAAATGCTTTATTCTATTATGTTCAGGTACTGAGACACACTGATCATTTGGGAGCACTCGGTCCAATTACAGATGGTAACCAACTTTAGAGTAGCTCAGGAGGGCTGGTCTGAAACTGGATAATGCAACAACAGAGCCGTTAATGGAGTGCAGTGCATCCTCACAGCTCCCCACGGTAGTTTATTTCACCTGGATGGTTTTGGCTAGAAAACGGTGTGTGAAATAATACCCACAGTGATTTTACAAGGAAACAACGTAAGCATTAAGTTGCACTTAAAGGGTTAGTTCACCCAGCAATGAAAATTAGCTTTTGTTTTACTCTCCCTCGAGTCCTCCTAGGTGTTTAGGACTTTCTTCTTTCAGAAAAATCCAATCTGAGTTATATTAAAAATTGTCATGCACCGGAAAAATAATTATTTGAACTTGTACATAAAGATAGCATCAGCTAAGTAAATTTTACAAACAAATACTATTTTGTCTTTTTTACTTCAAAATGTGACGTTTAATTCAATAAGCTACTTGAGGTTTCGTTTTCATTTATGTTTCCTAAATACATAAGTAAATTCAAATGGAACTGCCTAAGTACTGCCTACTTGAAACCATTTGTTATGTTTACAAGGATTCTTTAAGTAAATATCAAAGTTATGATGCCATATTTCCCATCAAGCAATGGGGCATAAATGATTAAAAATGTACACTGTTTTATGGTTGCTTTTGTTGTTAGTTGTTTCAAGCCGATCTCATGGCAATTCGTATATTTTTTACAAGGTGGCTTATTCGTACTAATTCATACGACCACACTCGTACAAATTCATACAATTGTTGCCAAATCGTACGTATTTTACGAGTTGCACAATTCGTATGAATTTGTACGAATGACCTACACCTAACCCCGCCCGTAAACCTAACCGTCACTGGGGTTTAGACAAATCGAATAAAATCGTACGAGTGAGGTCATACAAATTCGTACAAATAAACCACCTCGTAAAATACGTACGAATTGGCCATGAGATAGCATTGGTTGTTTTGTTTAGTTGGTTGTTGTTAGTTTTAGTAACATACTGTTTTGTGACACCTGGAGTTTATTTTCTACTTAAAATGACCTATTCATACTCAAACACTATTCACTGATTGTTATCGTCATTGTGTGTGGTGTACCATGTATTGAGGTCTGTGTTTATTTGGCTATTCATTTTATTGATTGGGCATATTATCTTAAAAGGATAACAGCCTGTCTACATGTTTACTTGCATGTTTGCCAGTGAACCACATGCTTTAATAGGATGGTGGTTTTCCAATGTTACCTTGTTAAAGTAAATTGTATAAACACGCATCTTTTATTTAATTAAATATTTAAGTTTTATTTAGATTATATGAGTGGAAAATCTGTAAAAAAAATATATATATATATATATATATTTTTTACACTTTTTACAGTGATAAGCATTACTTAATGTAAAATTTACAAACAAAGAGTCAACAAAATTAACTGGGAATTTCCAAGTAAACTTAACTTAAAAATGTCTAATTAAACCTACTTCTAATTATGTTTAGGCTTTTACTTGGCAAATGTTTGTAAATTTACTAGCCTTTTCTGAGTGAAAAAAACTTTCCAAGCTTTTTTCAAGTAAATCCTACTCCAAATTTTTTAACAAAACATGTTAAATAAGGTGTGTGCATCCATAATAAAATGTGTCTCACACGGCTCTGGGGCATGAATAAAGGCCTCCCATAGCTAATCCATGCATTTTTGTAAGAACAATATCCATATTTCAAACATAATAAACACTTTTCTCTCACTTCTGCTGACTGTCGAATGCGGAAGCAGTCCGGCAAATAATGATAATTAATAATTTGTTACATTTATTTAGCATTTTTATGGGTACTCAAAGTGCTTTACATGGAAGAGGGGAATCTCCTCAACCACCAGTGTGCAGAATCCACCTGGATTATGCAACGGCAGCCAAATTGTGCAAGAACACCAACCACACACCATCTTATTGTTGGAGAGGAGAAGGAGTGAAGAAGCCAATCAGTAAATGGGGTTGATTAGGAAGGCATGATGGTCAGAGGCCAATGGGCAAATTTGGCCAGGATGCCGGAGTTACACCCCAACTCTTTTTTGAATGACATCCTGGGATTTTTAATGACCACAGAGAGTCCAGAACTCGGTTTAATGTCTCATCCGAAGGATGTTGCTTTTAACAGTATAGGATGACATAGGACGTATGTGTTGTGCGCACCTCTGAGATATGCTCTCTGAGTTTAATGAAGCAAAGTTTTCTCTTGACTTATATCAGAATCTGCCAAAATTTCTCTTTACAAAATCCTTGTTTTGTGCTTCTAATTCTTTTGTCCACGTTCATCACTAATCACCCAATGCAGGCATCCTATGTCATCTGCTGGAACCGCTTCCTCATATGACAGATAGCGGAAGTGGTAGCAAAGTGTTTATTACATTTGAAATATGGATATTTTTCCGTCGAAAATGCATCAATTCACTACAGGAGGCCTTAATTCACCCCCCAGAGCCATGTGAGGCATGTTTTATTATGGATGAGTGCCCTTTATTTAATGTGTTTTGGACCGTTGAACAGAAACACCCGCCCACTACAATGATAGAGCTTAGAAGTGCCAGGACAATTTTTTATATAACTCAGATTGAAATTGTCTGAAAGAAGAAAGTCATTTACACCTAATATGGCTTGAGGGTGAGTAAAGCATAGGCTAATTTTCATTTTTGGGTGAACTAACTAACCCTTAAATGAAATTCACTAAAGAAAAAATGCAGGATATAGGGTGTCAGCTTACCTTAGGCTTTGTCATCTCAAGATAGGATGTGAACGAATAGAATTGCCAAACCAATGTTCAGGAATATAACCATGCAGATCAAAATCGTGTTTGGCCCCTAAAAGAAAAAAGGGTCCACAGCTGTTAGTGTCTATTGTCCAAAGTAAAATAATCAAATGATGGTGCTCTAGGTGGTATTTACATGTGCAACTGCTCAAAGGCCACTTACATCAGAGTCAACTACAACCCTTACACCAGGCTCAGCACATTAAGTCCTTAGGCCTACTGGAAACATCCAGGCAGGTGTGTTGGAGCTAAATTCTGTAAGAAGGTGGCCCTTCAGGAGTGGGACTGAACATTGCCACCAGGGTGTCCAGTCCTTCTCCTGGAAGGCCACTATCCTGCAGAGTTTAATTCCTAATTAAACACACCTGCACCAACTACTCAAGGTTTTTCGATGCTAGGATTTTTAATGCTAGGAATTTTGTGTTTTGGTAGGTTGGAGCTTATCTCTGCAGGAGATTGGCCCTTCAGGAGCAGGACTGAATACCCCTGCTTTAGAGGAACCATAAAAATAAAATACCTGTTTTTTCAATTGCAAGAGGTAGTGATGTTATGCATTGCAAATAATTTTTCTTCCATTCCATAATCAGTGAGCCACGAGATGCAGCTGTGATGCAACGTGATACTGGGTATCTGATGGACTGCAAGGGCTCTCTGAAGGTGGGAAGTTGTAATTTTGACGGTTCAGCCTTGAATAGTGAAAAATGTGGTAAAAGAACTGGAGCCAGGGCATTATGTCAAGGAACACAATCTGCTGGTATTCCAGAGCAGTGTGTTCCAGTCCACTCAAAAACGGTTTAGAACAGCGGTGTCAAACTCAGTTGCCGGAGGGCCAGAGCCCTGCAGAGTTTAGATTCATCCCTAATTAAACACACCTGATCCAACTAATCAAGTCATTCAGCTTATTTGAAATCTACATGTGTGTTGGAGTAGGGTTAGAACAAAACTATGCAGGACTCTATGAAGGACAAATAAAAGCTGTTCCAACAGGTTCAGAAAGGGTATTGAGGTAGGACTGAGTGAAACAAAGAAGATAAGGAATGAATTGTTTCTTTTTTCCTTAGGAAATCTAACAAGACTTATAGTTAAATACATGCAGAAAAGGTTGTAAAAGGTGATTTTGATTGATTTTTGTTATGCTACGCAAATCTGAAATGTGTGTCTGCTGACTGCAGTCTTTGGGATGTTTCATGTGTTTCAAAAATCAATTGAAATGACCAATTGAGACGTTACTTGTAATCAGATTACTAAGATTTGGTTTGTTATCCTTACCTCAACTAGCTCTAGAGGCTCTTGTCTCGTTTCGCTAGGGGCTTTCACAATAGACCTCTGCCTCATCTCAGTTTTGGCCTCGACCTTGGCAATGGGTTTAGCAACCGGCTTGACCACAGGTTTAGGTTCTGGATTAGGCACTGACTTGGGCTCAGGCTTTGATGCAGCTTTTGGGGCAGGGCTTGGTTCTCTTTTCAGTGAAGTTTTAGGCTCAATTCTGTTAGTTAATTTCTTCTCTTCCCTGACTTCTGTCCTAGACTCAGGCTTGCTTTCTGTCATCGAAGCTGGACGCTCATTTAAAGGCTCCCTTGTTTCAGCTCTGTGTTTGACTTCAGCTCCCTTTGGCTCTGGTGTGACTGCTTTGAAGGACAGCTTGGGGGCAGGGTGGGGAGGTGGTTCATCTTCGTCTGTGGTAAGGACGAGGTTGGTTCTTACTGGCGTAGCAGCAGGGGCAGGTTCTACTGCTCTTAACTCCGAGTCCATTATCTGCAGGGCTTTGATTTCCAGGTCCGATCCCTGCTCAGCTTTGGCACTCTGGCGGCTAGGGGTACGGGCTGGGACCTTGCTGCTGGGAGCAGAATGCTCCTCCGGAGCGGCGTCTGAAGCGGGAGCAATGGCAGGAGTGAAAGAAGGGGTGCTGGGTCGACTGCTTGGCCTACTTCCTGCTCGACTGCTACCTCTGCTACCACTGCCCCGACTGGCCTTATGTCCATTCCAGCTGCCAGTGCTCAAGAGGTTTGGATCTTCCTTGCTGGGTGCCTGAGGGACGATGACTGCAGTGGGTGAGGGGGTGCGTGCAGAGGTGGAGCTTGGTCTTAGACTTTCCATCTCATCCATGAAGGGGCGCTCCAGGGGTGTTGGTAGGGAATCCTCAGCTAACAAGGGCTCGTGCATCCCTGTGTCTGCATTCTCATTGCTCTCAGCAACCTCCTGCAAGGCTCGTTTTTTCATATACTCGGGACCTGAGGGACATCATGTAATGCATGCTTTATTAGAAATGGACAAGACTGATACTCTCTGATTATGATTTAACACTGAAATCTATACAAATACAATGACTTTTGATAGGTTCAAAGGTGCACTAATTACACTGCAGTGTTCCTAAACCACCAATATAACTGCATGAGGCTCTCTACTGTTTTTTTTTTTTTACCTCGTGTTATTATTCTAGTGTAGAATAAAACTAGTCAAGTCTAGTCACTGATATGACTGAAGTGCTTATGTGACTTTAAGTGTAATCACTTTTATATTGACAATGGCCAAAAGAACAAGTAATCTCTTGGTGGGTTTTTTTGTGTGGTTTGTTATTTTTATTTGTGTTATTCAGATTTTTTTACCATATAAAACTTTATTTTTCTGCCTGTTTTTGCTTTGTCTCAGATTCATGCTCAAATATATTATCAGAGTGGATGATAGAATTGGCTGTACAATGATTGAAATACTTACAAGTGCTGACAGTTATGAGGTAACTGTGTATGCATTCATATATTTGAGTGTCTATATTTAAATTTGTTGCCTCACTGTCTGTCTATCTCTGACACATCATCACATTTTTTTTCACAATAGACCAAATAACCCTGTGCTGTATATTTATCGCTGAAATGCAAGACTAGGGTGTTGAATAACTTGTTCAGTTTCACTTTACGGCTAGCTGTAAGAGGCCAAGAATGCAACCAATCAGGGACAGAATAATAATGCTATACTTCAAGATGAAAGATGAAATTCAATAGCCTCGTCAAAAACAAATGCAGCCTACCATCCCATGTCTTATTATTAAAATAAGCAATGAACTATAATAACACGTTTTGTTATGCTCGTCTACAGTTTAATCTAAGATTTTGGAGACCAAATGTGCCAACATAAAACCGTCAAGAGTTTAGCAGTGCCCTTCAGATCAGATGGACAGACATAGGAACATGGTTCCTAGCAATCTAATCCCATTTCAGACACTCCAAGATTTTTACATGTGCGCTTTAAGGGCTGAAGACATTAACAGCACATAGACTGCTCTGTGATGAATGTTGCTGTACTGTAAATCTGAATTTATGTCTGGATTAACAAGCATTCCTGCTGAATTTACTTCTCTGAGCTACAACCTCCACTAAAACAGACACTCACTGGACCGGGAGGATCTTAACCAGCCCCTGTTCCTTTGGCCTCTGTTGATATATATTCAGCAAACAATGAAGTCTTCTACCTACCTGGTTGATGGAAAGAGGGAGAGAGCTCTCTGGCAACCACACGGGCGATACTAGACTCATTGTTAGAGGCTATGGAGGCCTGGTCTGCGGCGTCTCCTTTGCTTTTGGCATGAGCTGTTCTGTGAAGAGGGAAAAGCCCTGTAGTCAGAGGTTTTAAATCAAATACTGGGAAATATAGCTAGTTTTGTGGTCAGAAATGGATTTGATTTCAGATTCAGAGCATCAAAAGGTGTGAAAACATATTTTCTACTTTCAGTTCATGAGAGTGAATTTGAATTGAAGTTTCAACACCCAACTGGAAAATAAATTGGAATGTAGGAAGAAGAATTTACTGAATTGAAATTCATAGAAATTCAACACCGGTAATACAGTCTGGAAAATGAAGTGATCTTCCACCCCAGGCCATAAAAGTAAATGGATGGGTGTTTAATATTTACATACAGTTGTTTACCTATTTTTGTCAAAATTTGCTAAATAAGCTATTTAAACTAAATAAATGGCAACCATTCCAACCATTTTTAAAAACTGATTTAAATCAGAGTTATACCTTGCTGTCCCTGGGAACTGAACTCATGGTCTTAGATTTGTTAGTAATGTGCTACCAGTTGAGCCATAAGCACGGAGCGTTTCTATAGCATCAATAAAACCAAAATAGAAATTCATTAGTACTTTACGTTACACCTGTCTACAACAGATGCATAAATTTTATATGTATGTTGTGGCAGTGTTTCGGAGGAGCACTATTCAAAGACATTAGATGAAATAGTTTACTATTATAGTGTAGCAAACATACTGCCAGTTCTTGACTGTGAGAGAAAAAAAAATTGTTCATTTTTATCAAAAGCATATTTTTCCCATATCTTGCTTGTAGAACCAGAGCAACTCAAGACATCCCATCTCATCTTTATTTGGAGAGAGTGGTTAGCAGTTGTCTGCCCTATAAAAAGCAATGTTAACATCCCCTCAGCTCTTAAGAATCCCATGCAGTATCCGTGCCAGACAGTGCAGGAACTCAGCAGAACAACAACAATGCTGAAGAATGTTCCAGAGAGAAACCCCACTCGTCCCCTAGAGCTGCAAGAGTTTGGGTTGCTCGTAGTGTGTTTGACTTAAACACGGGAGGAAGAAGTGTGTTGGGGGTCGTATGGCAAGAGGTTATTTATAGCAGAAGAGGGTGTCCTCTTCACCCATTGAGCTGGAATTAAAATAAATCACTCTTTTAACACCCTGCACCTCATAGTGAGAGATGAGGACTGCTGTGCTATGACGCCGCTTTAGAGAAGACCACCCTTTATTCTCTACCGCATGCATTGATTAAATTCAGTCATGCAAAATTATTAATGGGCTAAATTCTACATGTGCTGTATTGTTGTTGGCCACATTAGGAATTACTGCTCTGCAAAATTACAGTGCAAGCCATAGAACCTTATTTTCAGCTGCGTAACTTGACAACAAATACTTTTGACCTCATATACATACTTTTTTGCATTTACAGTAAGCATAAGTGCTGTATCTTAATGTATGAAGTAAGCAAACCTTCACGGTTCAGCTTTTTGTTTGTCAGTTTGATTAAAAAAAGCGATGTAGTATTTACTCTGTGATATTTTCCATCCTGTAATGTTATCCTGAGTTCAAAATAGCCAGAGCACTAAAAGACACTGTACTGAAGCTGGCTGTCAGTGGGACGCTTAGAAAAGTTCAGACCCTCTCAGTGGTACTGTATGTCATAGATATACATTTACAGTAATGTCTGCACTGCATTGCAAGGTATTGGCAGGTGCTTTCATGAATTATTGCTGAAATGAATATCCATAATAGGAATATTTCTTAATGTTGCTCTACAATTAAAAAACAACTATAATGAATAGAAAATAATGTTTAAAAGCATGCTTTCGACTTCTAACATGTTCAGTGTAGGAATGTATTGTTCTGCATTATTAGGTTGGATGTATGTCAAATGGCATTTTCAGCATACGTTAAGAGTGTGTTGTAGGGATGTTAAAATAATAAAACTCAATCACCAAATGAAAAGTACTACTAAAATATTCTGAGCCTTAGGTTTGCAAATCCCATTACAGATTTTGTTATTTTGCATGTTTTTGATATTTTGTATCATAAATCGTTAACATTTGCACATCTAAACTTTGATTAAACTTTGATCAAACAGTTTTTCTCATGTGAGAATTTACTTTGTATCCAGACTTGTTTGGATTGGATTGTGTTACAAATGACAGAAAGAAAAATATTTAATCTTTTTGTGTGGTATTTATTTATTTATTTACATACTTGCTTATTTACATTGCATGATATGTCAGCCTTTTTTGTGATGGTGTTGTCCCTCATCATTTATCAGCTGACATAACATCTGGCCCTTTAGATGACTACTGATAGCTTTTAACATTCGAGAAATGAATGAATGACAGAATCATTCTTGCTTGAGAATGCAGATGAATAAGAGTTCGCTATATGGGACAGAAGTCTAATGTAGACATACTATCTGAACTAAATTCTCTTTAATTTTTTCTTCACTTACAAAATAGTATGAGTGGCAAACATTATTCAGATGTACGTTCGTACACATACAGCAAAACAACCATAATGTATTACACAAAAAAGCCTAAAAGACTTCCTAAAGCATCATGTCTAATCATGTAGTCTGATAGTCACTGATAAAATGATCTGCCATGTCTGAGCTCAGGAACATAGTAGGGTGTTGTACATCTCTATACCACCAGTCTCCTCACTCATTTGCAGGATAGGCAAAATTTATATCCCTGAACGATCCGATACCAATGCTGACGCATTTCAGTATGTGATACCATCAAGAGGCCTTTTGTACTGTTGTACTAAATAGGAAAATAAGAGACATTGAGTTTTAGTATAATATTTACATATATAACAGATCATTATATATATATTGTTAGATATGTGAGAGTTGTAGATTACGTCAGGTACGTCTGTATGAGTGTCTGAAAGAAGCTGAGGACAGAAGAGGCTATCAGCTGTTGCATTCCCCTGTGATTGTGATATAGCAACAGTGCCTCTCCTTTTTTAGGCAGGCCTCCTTTTCTGACACCAGACCCATGTGCGTCATTTACACCCGGTGCCGCGGCCTCCGAGGAGTCTCGTCTTCCACACAAGACCCTCTGCTGTTCTGAATACACTATGATTAGAGCAAAGGCTAATTGGCACCTGTAACCCACTGAACAATCTCCACGACCACTGTTTTTGGGTTTTTATCACTGGTGGAGGGCAAGGGAGTCTGTTAAGGTACAGATAGGACAGAGGAGTTGCAGATAGGGCTTTAAATCACATGAGGTAAAAGTAGCCATTTTTACTTCATTTTATTATAATTTAATTTAAAGTTGTTGTTTTTTTTTTATAAAGATCTACATGTTATTTTATACTATTTTACACTTTTTTTATTTTATACCATTTGTATTTTACATAATTTTATTTTATACAGTTTTATATATATATATATATATATATATATATATATATATATATATATATATATATATATATATACTACTTTATTTTTATTTTATTTTAGACAATTTTTAACAAACCTACTGCGGGCCATGAATCTTGATTAAGAAATACCTTAACTAGCATTGCATGTCTCATCACCAAATTTAGGCCAGCCATATTGTAAATAATATGGCAATTTTTAACAAACCTACTGCGGGCCATGAATCTTGATTAAGAAATACCTTAACTAGCATTGCATGTCTCATCACCAAATTTAGGCCAGCCATATTGTAAATAATACACAAAAATCATGTTTTTGATTTCCAGTTTCTGTCTCTTATTGCTAACAATAAGATCCAATTTCTCCACTGCAAACAATGATCAGGCACTGGCTAAAACACTTGAATAATGGTGTTTAGTTGTTTAGTAACAACAGGCTCCTTTTTTTGCATTTACTTAAATGCTACTCTGGCTGGCAGGTATAAATGTTTTGCTTATGTATAGGGAATGAGAACAATGAAGTCTTGTTTTTTTGTTCCTGAAACATGTGCTTTGATTCATTTGTTTTCCTGTGTGCAGTCTGGTTTCGGTCCGCTGTCAGTTTGTCATCTTTAATAATGCTTGAAATTATTTTTATGGGATGAGCATCAACAGAAGCGAGCATCTGATGACTGAGAACCCAAGGCTGTTTGTCTTTGGTTTGTGCATCTCCTTATAAGGAGGGAAGATTTTATCAAAGCCACTGCACCTGAAATTTGCCCCGCTGTTTATAACCATAAGAATCACAATGATAAACTGCAGATGCTGTCAGGAGTGTGTGGAAATCTAAACATTTTATCCTGGAGGGAAGCTGTATTATTAGTGTCAGTGCATTAGACTTCTCTTTATCATGTCTAGAGCTCAGCCTAGCCTCCAAGACGCCATGAGTAGGAAAGCAGCTGGGAACATGTGGCCTGCTTTGAGTCTGTTTGTTTTTGCATTTGCACAGACTGTCTGGAAACCAACACCAAAGTGGCATCAGGATGTTTTTTTTGTTGTTGTTGTTCTTGTTGTGTAAAACCTACAAAACACATCCTCTGGCAGGCAACTCTCTGGAAGAATTGACCATAAACTAGTTATTTAGCAATTCATAAAAAAATGTTATATAGCAATTCATAGAAAAATTTGGGGTGTATTCTGAAAATATACGAGGTAAATCTAGCTGAACCGATGTTTGTGGAGAGTATTAAAGGCTTAGTTCAGTCAAAAATGAACATTAACCCATAAATTATTCACCCTGAAGTCATCCTTGGTGTATATGACTTTCTTCTTTCAGACGAATTCAGTTGGAGTTATTAAAAAAAATAGTCTTTGATCATTCAAGCCATTTGATGCAAGTAAGCTGGTGTTGCACTCCATCGGTCCTTGAGAAGTTTAATAAAAGCTCATCCATTTAAAAAAAAGTGTCTCACATGGGTCCGGGGGGTGAACAAAGGCCTCCTGTAGCGAATCGATGCATGTTTGTAAGAAAAATATCCATATTCAAAATGTAATAATCACTTTAATCTAGCTTGTAAAACAGAAGCAGTTCTGGCTGATGGCTTATGAGGTCAGCGCTGCGCATGTGGCGGTGATTCTCGTGAAAACCAACATTTGTTAACAGGAGCAAAGGAAGCAAAGTTTCCTTACTTTAGCAAAGGAAAACAAGTCTCCTTTTGGCTTATATCTAAATCCTCCGACACTCTTCTTTACAAATACTAATTTTGTACTTCTAATTAGTGGCCATTGTTTTGTTTTGATCTCTCTACTGCGTTTCCGCGTGCATCAGTTCTACGGTTCGCATGCGCAAAGCTGACCTCATATGTCATTCCCCAGGAATCCTTCATTTACAACTGTGACTATGAATACTAACTGTAACTTTGTTACAACCGATGCAGTGCAACACCGGCTGAATTGCATCAAACAGCTTGAAAGATCAGCTGAATTTGTTTGAAAGATGAAAGTCATGTACACCAAAGGTGACTTCAGGGTGAGTAATTTATGGCTTAATTTTCATTTTTCGAGGAACTAACCCTTTATTTATTCATTCATTGAATAAGTTAAATATATTAGGGTTTTGGTTTTTGTTTTTTATAGATGAAACCAGTTGTTGTAGAGTTATTTTCAAATACAAATCTAGAATATATAAAAGTTTCACTTTCAACTTACAAAAAAGATAACTTTTTCACAATATTCTCATTTTTTTTTAGCTGCACCCTGTTTTCATCCAAAATATCTTTAATTGTGTTCCGAAGACGAACAACACTTTTACAGGTTTAGATTGACATGGGGGTAAGTGATTAATGACAAAATTGTCTTTATGGGGTGGAGTATCCCTTTAAAGAGCAACACATCACGCCCCGATTAAAAGAAATTCAAGAACTGATGAGCAACAACAGTTGACATACATATCAGTCTGGAGAGGGTTATAAAGCCATTTCTATGACTTTGGGACTCCAGCGAACCACAGTCGGAGCCATTATCCACAAATGGAGAAAACTTGGAACAGTGGTGAGCCTTCCTAGTGTTGCAAACATGCCAGGTTCCACCTCCACACAATCACAGCGCACACCCTCACCTGAATATTAGATCACCACCACCAGTTCCTCATCACCCACTCATCAGCGCTGCACCATAAAAGCCACGCACACGCACTCAGTCTTCGTCTGGTCACGTTTGCGACAAGATCATTCCTGTATGCTTACTATAAGGACTAACTCCTCTTCTACTCTCTCCAGAGACTCTCTCCAAAGGACTCAGTTTCCCCGAAGTGCGTGTGTGTGGTTCACTGTTCCCTCCAAGAAGTCACAGCCTTACCTGCACGGATCCAAGACTCCTATTCACTCCGCCCTGCTCCTCTGCTTGTTTCTTTGTTAAATAAACATCTTCATCTGTTACTCCTCAGCTTCCCGAGTGATCCGTAACACCTAGGAGTGGCCTGCCTACCAAAATTACTCCAAGAGTGCAACGTGGACTCATCCAGGAGGTCATACAAGAACCCAGAACAACATCTAAAGAACTGCAGGGCCCATTTGCCTCAGTTAAGGTCAATGTTCTCTTTCAACAATAAGAAAGAGACAGGGCAAAAACAGCAACCATGGGAGAGTTCTGAGACAAAAGCCAGTGCTGACCAAAAAGAACACCTGCTCGTCTCATATGCTTGTTGCTGCAAAGGGTGGCACAACCAGTTATTAGATTTATAGGGCAGTTACTTTTACACGTAGGGCCAGGCAGGTTTGGACAGCTTTTTTTCTCTTAATAAATGAAGTCATCATTTAAAATACTGCACTTTGTATTTACTCAGGTTAACTTTATGTAATATTAAAGTTGATGATGATCTGAATCATTCAAATGTGATAAAGATGAAAAACCTGTATATGTTATGTGTGTGTGTAAATACGTGTCAATATTTTCAAAATATATACTGTATGTTTATATATTTGTATTTATATATGCATAATAAATATAAACCGTGCACACATATATTATGTAAACAAAAACATTTAATTTGGATGCAACAGTACTATTTTTTTGAACATTTTTGTTATCTTTTTGTTCTCATTATATATATTTTTTATATTCTCAAATTGACATTTGATGGCATATTTTATTTAAGTGTTTTGCCATGTAGGTGGAATAATGTATACAGTAATAGCAGCAGGATAAACCCCCTACTTCCAGATGCTACAAGATCAATCTCTGTCTGGATTAATCTTGCAATAACGGTCGACCATATCCAACAGAAGCTGTTGTGAGCAGTTAAATGATTTACTCCATACCTTGAGTTGGCGATTTCGGCCTTCTGTTTGGCTATGGCAGCTGCCCTCTGGGCTCCTTCCACACTGCGCTCCACTTTCTGCTTGATCTTAGTGCCCTTCAGCTGAATCATCCTCTTCTTTACAGACTTCACCAGCATGTTGTTAACGTATTTGCCTTCTTCTTTGCCACCCTCTGCAAAAGTGGTGCACCCATAACCGTGCCGTTGGTTGTTCAGCCATTCGCCCTCATATTTAAGCCCACTAGAACGTTCACTGATCCCATACCCTGAGCGTTTGTCGTTTTTCCACTCTCCCATGTAGATTTCAGTAGTGGTGGCGTCAATGTCTGACTCCACTGGGGGAAACTCGTGACCTTCACCTTCCCCTTCGCTCTCACCCAGGCTGATGGTTGAGTTGGCATCGCTGGCGGCGGAGCTGAGAGCTGAATCACTCCGCAGAAAGCTGATCTTACTCTTATTGCTGGAGAGGGATGTGCGGGAATCGGACTTCTTCAGCTTGCCAAGAAGCGAGCTACGCCGGAAGAGGCCTTTCTTCTTGGGCTTGACTGCATCCGGGTCCACTTGCAGGGTGAGGGCGAAGCCGCCACGAGATGGGCCCAGAGGCATGGGCATGTTGACCAGGGTCTCTTGGCCGGCCGCATTGGTGGCGGTGATGACCGGGATGTCCTGCTGAAGGAGTGTCCCGTTGCTGTGTTCACTGCGCAGGGAGCTCAGAGAGTTCCTCAGAGGAGAACGCACCACTGCTGCCATCCCGTAAGGAACACTCTGGCGTACTCCATAGCCGTGTCGCATGCCGCCAGTGAACTGGCCCTGGAAGGTACCTATATTGCCAAAGACATCAGTCAGGGAATGGTAAAGGGATAGTTCACCCATAAATACACATTTTTTCACCACTAGTTTAAAAGAATAGGTCACAAAAATAGATCACCCATTGCAGTAAATGGGTGCCTCTGGAATTAGAGATCAAACAGCTGATCGTCACAATAATCCACAAGTAATCCACATGTCTCCGGTCCATCAGTTTACTTCTTTTGAAGTGAAACAAGTAAATAAAGGCATTTTAACTTTAAACGGCTGCTTCCAACTAGAATATGTGTCATCTATCCACATTTCTTTCTGCAGTGAAAAAATGTCTTGTCTAAAACAGGAGAGAAATATGCACACACCAAGTACTGTTTGCAAGCAAAACCAGCCCTAAACTGTTCTAAACTAATATGTTGGTGGATTTTCACTGGACTTTTTCACTAGAGTAAGCGTTATTACAGATTATGGATTTACTTGTAGATTATTGTAATGTTTTTATCAGCTGTTTAGACTCATTCTGATGGCACCTATTCACTGCACAGGATCCATTGGTGAGCAAGTGATATAGTGATATATTTGTAATGCATGAAATGAAACCAACACATCTATGGCCTGAAGGTGAGTACATTTTCATTTTTGGGTGAATTATTCCTTTAATCAAAAAAATAAACTAAAATATATAATATAGCTAGAATTTATAATCTAAAATCTAACATCTTATATTACAAGGCTGAATAATAAAAGATTCACATTCAAGAATTATATAAATAGCTTTGAAGTAAATACTACAACATTTTTGTTTAGTTTTTCAGAGTACAATGAAAATGCTGTCCATGTTAATCTTAGTATAAACTAAAGCAGTTAAAACATTGTTTAATACATTTTTGTGTTCTATAGAAGTAATAATTATTTCTTATTTCATAAGAAATATTGGCATCCACACAAATGCACAATAACTTTCTATTCATTTTAAACGTGCTGTAGTTTGTAGTTTGCGCTTTATTTAAAAAGTCATGTTATCTCAAAAATATTGTTCCTCTGTGTTTTGGTGTGGACTTCCCCATTCTCCTATAATTAAACAAAATATTAAATCTTTATAGTTATCTTTAAAACTTTATACATTATCATGACAGTTATCGTCCTAGGTGTGAATGGGCCTTAAATGATGACAGAATTATCATCCCTTCAACTAAACTACATATTGTATTACAACACTGCATTTTATTCAAATACAGGCCACCTCTCTCATATCAACCTCTGGGGTAATAAAAAAACATGCAGTTATTTATGTCATGGGGGCTAGTGGGTCCGGTTTGGTCATGCAACACATGTCTGAGATCCATCAGTCCTCAGGGACGGGCAGGACATCCGTTATTGTGCCTTCATCCACACAGTGATGCACTAACAATTAGTGATGACTCAGCTTCCAGCTCAATAGATGCAGTATATAAGAAGACACTTGTATGATCATTTGTGTAATTTTGTGCACATGCAAAATGTAAATCTATAAATCTAAATCTATAATGACAAGAATGCTGGTACTATGCTGATAAAAAAAATACTATGTAGTAGTCAGAACTGATGATTTAGGAATAAAATTTAAATAATTAAGATAAAGGGAAGTCAGTAAGCTGTCTTAGATGTGGACATAACAGTCTAATGTGACACAACAAAAGAAAAATGACTTGGCCAACAGTGAATAAGCCTTTTTATTTGTACTCACACCACACGTCCAGAAAGAACAGGATTCGTGACACTAATTTGTAACCACCCTCCATTCTTCACTGGCAAATGTTTCTTAGCAGTAGGCATTTACCCAAAAGGCCATCTGTGGCAACACCAGGGTTCCATGATTGTAAGCCTCATGTTTATACTACTAACAAGAAAGAATGTTCATTAAATGTAATTATTATTATTTTTTATTTTTTTTCAGAGTATTCGTGGGAATCGTTTAGCCATGTAAGGATATCTGTCTACTGTTTATGTAGAGTTGGATCCTATTTTTAGATTGTTGTACAGTATGTACAGGATGTGAATTTTCTGCATTCAACCCTAAGTGATATGATTCTTTATAAAAATCAATTTTTATTCATTATTTAAATCAAAAGTTAATTATTAAATTACCATTAGCGAATTACCATTTTATGTTCACGATATGAATATATACATAATAAATATTAAGCTAAATGAATTAATGTAAATGTAATGTACATTTACATGTAACATGTAACTATATTATGTTCAAGACGACTGAATATCTCTATTGCTGAATTAAACGTAGCCTACAGTAGCCTACAACTATGAAATGTTTATTATGGTATAATATCTACAGATTCGCTTACTATAAAAATGGCAGATAGTGTCAGTGATATTTAATGTTAATGAATCAAATGTGTTACCACGTTGTATTATGCTACTATTTTTGAGTATATATATATATGTATATATATAATTATTATTTTTTTTTGCACTAGGCCTACAGTTTCTGATATCTAGGCGTATCCCGTGTGTTTTTGATATCCAAAATCTTTCTATTTTTTCTAATCTAGCAACAGATTGAGGACTAAGAGCAGCCTAAATGCAAATACAGAAGTTTACTTTTCCTTTTAGTAGCTAATTTCAGACTCGATAAGATGAAACGGAAACGGAATCTTTGAACTCCACCAACTATTCTCAGTTTAAAATCTTCTTGCGTTGCAAACTAACCCCTGGCTTAAAATGTCAGCTCACAGAGTGCAGTTTGCACTCACAAAAGTTCATTCTCCGACCTTACCGCCATCCGCGTAGGTCTCCGTCCCGTAACCATCCTGCAGTCCGTTATTCCAAGTGCCCTCGTACTTGGCACCGCTGGCCTGACTGATGCGCGTCCCGTATCTGCCTTTGAATCCATGCGTCCACTCTCCCTTGTAAATCCATTGTCCCTTGGTCTCTACACCTAAACCGTGACGCTTTCCTTGGGACCAATACCCCTCGTAAGTGTTTCCACTCGGCCAAGTATAGACTCCCACCACCTCGAACCCGTAATTCCAGGAACCGGAGAACTCTCCTTGTCCTTTAGGTCCGGTACAGATCCCGTGTCCGTGCGCTTTACCTCCCTCCCAGCCTCCACAATAAGCCCCGCCATCATCGAACTCAAAGCGACCTCCGCTCATCGCACTTAATGCAATTACCACTAACTTTGACTTTAAAAATCAACAGTAACGAACGGCTCGATCTCTGTTAAATCCATCTGTCAAACTCCAACGGAGCCAGGAGAGCCTTTCCTTGCGTTAAACTTCTAGAATAGTCGTGCACGCGCATAATTCCTTAAATATGTTGAACTGAAACAAGCGTGCTAAAGTTTGAAGTTGACTTGGGAGAGGGAGGATTGTTTTGTTTTTTAGTTACATGATATTGTTTCAGTTTACAATGATCTATTTAATCGAATTGTCGAGCCAGTGGTCTTTCATGGCTTTCACCCCTCTCCCCTCTCCCTGCCTCCCCTCTTTGCACTTGGAGCTCCTGGATATGTTTTAGCAGTCCCAACAAGGCTACCAGATCCCAACACTGTTCCAAAAATACAGGCCAATCGCCCCTCAGCACCCAGGCACCTTTAAAAGCGCTGCCAGATCACTTGCAGAACAGGGTTTGGGCTCAGTGTCCATATCAGTCTGTGTCTGTTATTTTAACCGTGTACTTTCAAACTTAAAGATACTAAAAATTGCATGTTGATGCAGTTGCATCCCTGTTATTATATAGGCTATTATACCTGTATTCTTTTTATACATTTTTATAGAGCATAATAAACTGATTTGACATTTTGGGTTTTATAGAGTTCAAGTAGCCTAAGTTTAGGAAAGTGACATCTATAACGCAATTTAATGTATGAATAGTCTATGTTACATCTCAATTCATTTCCGTTGTTTATTTATTCTCCATTTTATGTCTTTATGTTTTTTATGAACCTTGTTCATTTTTCTGTTGTTTTTTTTTTCCCTTATAACTTTTTAGTTGCTGTTTATGAAAAATTATAGTCTATATTTTAACATGCCAATTAAAACTTTGTTGTGTCTCACTGTAAATAAATAAATAGGCAAAAGTCTAGACACTCAAAATATCCCGAGCTGAATTGAAATTAGCAGTCTCCTAAAGAATTTTCTCTTTGGTAAAATAATCCTGTCTTGGTTTTAGTTGAGTGAATGTTGAACAGAGGCCAGTTTGCACTCACTGGATCTTTATCCATGCTGATAATAATGCTGACAGAGAGAGAGCTGTATTAGCTCTGCTTGATCTCACAGCAGAGAAATGTGCGAGGAAAGAGACAGAGCCATCTGCTGGCTCTTATGTGATGACTGTTCATCTTACTAAACCATTATTATTAAATAGAACAAACCACATCGTTTGAGACCAGTGTTCTTTAATGCATTTATTGTGTCTTATTATTAATATTTAGTAGAGTAAATTAAAAAGCCCCTAATACAGACAATTACTGGAATAGGCAACACCTCTTCTGTGATGGGTATGTCTACATGATGTAACCATCCATAATTATAGAAATATTACTATTAATATCTACTGTTTTAAGTACAGTATATATATATATATATATATATATATATATATATATATATATATATATATATATATATATATATATATATATATATATATATGGTGTAAGCATCCAAAGATTATATAAATTATATTGTAATAAACTTGTAAGTTTGTAAAAAAAAAAAAACATTAAAAAGCTATTCATGCAGACAATTACGTGAATACACCTACAGTATTCTGTGAAGGGCAGGTTTCAGTTTTTATATATATATATATATAATATTCGTACAGTATATTTATTTATTTATCTTTAAAAATATCGTGTATTCAGAGGGTAAGGAAAATGTTTTCCTACTTTTTACTTTGTTTTATAGAGTTTGGAGCAAGTAAATAAACACTATTTGTAAGAAATGCGAAACTAAATGCTAAAATGCTAATTTTTTCTATCTTCAAAAACATATAAAACCAAAATGATAAAAAAAAAATTAAATTATTTATTTTTAAACAGTTCTCCTTTCCATCTTCTCTGGAATCCGTATTTTGCACGATCCCGATAGATTTATCGTGGAGTAACAGAGAGTAAAGCAGCGGCTCGAAAGTGTCGATGATGCCCCTGTTCGTGGTGCTGAACCCCGCGCGCTCTTCCTCCATCCTTCCAGCCATCCCTCTCTCTCTCCCTCTCTCTCCCTCCCTCTCTCTCTCTCTCTGCTCCTCTCTCACACGCACAGAATCCTCTGTCATGGCGTCTTCCAACAATGTTACTCCCACCAACTGTAGCTGGTGGCCCATATCAGCCATGGATGAAGATGGCAAAATCACAGACGGAGAGGAGTGTCTCGAGCCCACGATAGAACACAAGCCATTCTCCAAAGACAGGCTCGTTCTTTACCACTGGACTCAGTCCTTCAGCTCTCAAAAGGTAAGAAAAACACAGCATGAAAATGGTGGGTGATTCTATACTATGCAGTGGGACAAATAATGTCAGTCAGATAACATTGCGCTTTCTCCGGGTGGATGCGTGTTTTATTGGCCTAACGTTACCTGTCTGTTCTGTTGCGTCCTTAATGAAGACATTACGAAACCTCAGCAGAAGATGGAACATTTTGACTTGACTAGCTTCAAGTCCACCGCATCCCAACATCATCGATCAGTTACATGCATAGTGCCTATCAGATGCATTTGAGAGCAGATATGTAACTGTTTACAACGGGGTTAAGGCTGTCTTTGTAGAGTTGTGTGTCCCTTTGCTCTGGAGGACGATGGCACTCTAAATTATTCAGTAAAATGAGGGAGCTTTGTGAAAAACAAACGGTGATTTCGTATTCTGCTCTCAGTCGCTTCGTGCATTATTCTACGAAAAGATGCCTTTCGTGTCTCTCATGAATGTGTAAACAACGACTTTAACAATGAAAACTGACTCCCAAGTTTTCTATGCATTATTTTAAAAATAAAATAGTATTTATTTTACGTTTAATTCTTTTTCCAACTTCTCCCTGTTGTATTAGCAAGCATGCATAATTTGATTAACAAACATATAGTATATGTACTATAATAATAATGTTATATATTATATTTCAAAATTATATATACACTAAAATTTTAATGATTAGTAAACAGATACAGTGTTGACAAACAGAAACAGTAGTGATGATGCTTTTAATTAGCTTTTTTTTTCCAAATTAAATGAAATGTTTATTTTATGATCGTGTGTGTGTGTGTGTGTGTGTGTGTGTGTGTGTGTGTGTGTGTGTTTAAATATAAGATGTATGACAAACATTTCACACATTTACACAAACACACACTATTATATATAGAGAGAGAGGGGAGGCATATAAATGTGCATATATACAAAATATTTGGATGCATTCAAAAGTTACATTAACACAAAAATTGATTTTAATGTTTATTAAATATATATAGTGTTGAAGAAAACTGTTCTTCAACTGATTCTTTTATTTACATTTTTCTAACTGAATACAATTTTCTGTATTATGGATTACTGAATATGTGCATACATTCAATAAGTGTGCAGTTTAATATAATATTTATGACAAATAAATACATAATTTCAAAGATTTCCACACACATACATACACTATATTATAATATCATGCATTAAACTCTCTTTCTGTTTTGTCTAAACTGTCTGGCAATCTTATATGATGTGTTAAATAGGAATTATGCGTTCTAGGAAACACGTTGTAGTGTCATGACCTTGAGTGCGAGGCTAGTAATGGCTAAACGGCTAAATATGACGGTCAACCCTTTTTTTTATTTTTTTATTCCAATGTATAGTAAAATGTTAAATGTAGTGTGAGATGGCATAATGCACTTTATTAAAACTTAGCCATTCTTTGTCTGATAAAATGTGAAATTTCTTATTAAAATCACTGATTCACAATGAAAAGGCCTCATTATTTGGTGGAATGTCCCTCCTGGCCTCAGCCTCCTGTTTGTTGTGCAGGAGACGACGCTTCTCTACAGCCAGTCTGCTGCTGGTTTTTACATGATCTGAATGAATGTCACGTGTTACCTAAGCTAAACCTGATTCCTCACAACAATATTAAATTGACCAAAACATTGGTAAGGCCCAGATCACAAAGTGATTCGTTTTGCTGATTACAGTAGTTACAGACTTCCATGGAAAGCTGAGCAAAAAATCAATGACCTGCCAAAATTCATCTCATATTTATTTACCAGCAGACTGAGAAATAGAGCTCGACATCATTGAGTGTGTTTTCCTTTGAAGACTGTTGCGAAATTAGTTTTTGACTGATTTTTATAGAAATATTAATTGGAGAACATTTACTAAGCTGTAATGCTGGCTGAGTCTTCTTCTGCTGATTATTATGTGTCTGGTCGAATCCAGACATCACACTGTTGTTGTAAAGTGCCTTATCAAATGTGTCTATTGGTTTTGCAACACCTCAGCGCAGTCAAAGCTGAACACAGCCTGACATTCATTAGGCTTTGTTCAAGCTGCTGGCTGATGCTCTTGTCACTCATCGGTCAGGGCTTCGTTTTATCTTGATCGATCAATCTGGATTTGTAGTATCAGGCAGGATTGGATCTTTAATGAGACTTGTAACCAAAACTTTACTAGCTGCGTTCCTCTTATCCATCAAAACATGAATCAAGCAGATATTCTTTTTAAGGGACTATTCGAAACACATTGTGTTGTTTAGCTAAATGCCAAAGTGTCAGAGCTCAGCATATGTTGTATTTATAGTTACTTCATACTGTATATGTATAGTTGCTATAGTTACAGCGGTAGACCTTAGATAGTGAGTATGTATACAAACAGCATTTTTAAAGAAAAAATATTGAGACATTGGAGAAAAAAAAGGTTATTACTGTTAGAGCCATAGGATGAATAAGAAGAAGATTGGACGTGCAAGCAATAAAATGGTTTATTTAATTACATTTCTAACAGATGGCCAGCCAGACATTTAATTAAAACTAGAATGCTTTCAAAACTCACATTAACACTGAAATTATTTTTTATGATTAATAAATAGATACAGTGTTAACAAAAACAGAATAGAACATCTGTTTACTTGTATGGGACATACATTAATAAAAAAAAAAAAACTGGGGTACATCATCAGGGATGTGTCAGAACACTAGAGAAGATGCACTCTTTTTTTGTGCATTGTTTTGCATTTTTCTAGTTGAATACTATATATATATATATATATATATATATATATATATATATATATATATATATATATATATTGAAAACTGAAAACTGAACTGCTGAATTAAGAATTCCCTAGTAGCTATTTTATATTTTATTTTAATGACATTTTCTCAGTCCATATAGTGTTATTTTATTATCATCAATTCATATGATTTCATTTTTTATTTAGGTTTCAGTAATTTTGTGGTCTGTTTTTGTCATTTTAGTAGTTTTTATATATAAATGTTAATATATTTCTAATTATTTTTCATTTCAGTTTTAGTTAATTTATTACATCAAGTTCAGCTAAATTAAAATGAGAAAAAAAGCTGAAATAAAGTTTTTTATGTTTTATTTTATTTATATTTTCAAATATATTTTATTTCAAGTAACGAATATGTTTATTATTATACATTTTTATGGTTTTAGTTTAGTTAACTATAATAACCCTAAGCTCTCAGATTTTTGAGGTCGTATGATGTCATGATGATGTTGTGTGTGTGTGTGTGTGTGTGTGTTTTGTGGCAGGTGCGTCTAGTGATCAATGAGAAGGGGTTGCTGTGTGAAGAACGGGATGTGAGTCTGCCTCTCACTGAGCACAAGGAGCCTTGGTTCATGAGGCTCAATCTAGGGGAGGAAGTACCGGTTTTCATCCACGGAGACACGATCGTCAGTGACTACAACCAAATCATTGATTATATAGAGACCAACTTTACTGGAGGTATGACTACAGAAAAGATGCTTGTCACTGTACCAGCTGGTATGCATTAAATATATATATATAGTATTTATTTTTCGCCCAAATAGTTCCATTAATAAGTCATTAGTGCCAAATGGCAAATCTGTACGGAGAATATGACAAAAATATGATTAAAAACTATAACAGTATCTCAGTGATAGCAACATAAGACCGGCCATCTAATGTCATAGAGTATTAAAGATAACTGCATTTTCCCTGTGTAAGCAATACAAATGCTAAATCACAATCAGTGTAGTGCACTATATTTTCTCTCCCAGGCTGCATGGCTGGGTGTCATTCTGAATGTCTTCACAGTTTGAGTGTGGGGGTGTTTTCACCGAAGCTCGTCTCTGATCCAAGATCACTCACTCATTTAAGTGATAAGAGCTGAGCGTGATCACTCAAGCTCAATGAAAGAGATCGAAGCAGATATAAGGCATTTTAGAGTCTCCAAACACACGTATCAGTAATTTATGAAGTTATCTGATGCATCAATTTGATTTGAAACTCGATGTGCTTTTTTGAGCACTGACTATTCTTTAATGTAAGTTTTTTAGATTTAGATTTTGAAACTTTAACTGAAACTAAAATAAAGCCTAATTCATTCAGATAACTCTGAATGCATAAAATGCCTTTCATGTGTTTACAATGTAAAAATAGGATTGTCAGATTTACTGCATGATTTTCATTTGCATTGTGGATGGTGTTAATGAGTTTATGTCCTAAATAACAAACTGTGAAATTAGGCCTGGTAGAGTGGACAAGGGATGTGTTCGTGATGTTTGTGCCATTTCAGCTGTTTGTGTGCCAGGGTAACAGAGATGTTTGATCCTGTATTTATCGGCTGTATTGATCTTGGAGGGCTGCAGGTCAGCATGCTGGAGGTGCAGAGCAGTGTAGAATGGGATAGCCCTTTGTATCATCCTCTATCTGCCCCAGTGCAGTAACATTATAGACTTATTTTTACCAGATATATCAGCTTTTCTTGGTTGTTGACACCAAATGTTTTACTAAATCCAACTTTATCTTTATCTATATATATCTATATATATATATCTATATATATATATATATATATATATATATATATATATATATATATATATATATATATATATATCTTTAAAAATTGTATATGCTTTTTTGTATATTTAATACATCAGTCTTCTATAGTTGCTTATATATATATATATATATATATGGCAAACAAAAATGAAGATGAAATTCTGAAAGCTTGTTTAAAATAAATCAGTGAGACTTTTATAACTGCATAATAAACATAAAATGCATATAAATATTATTTGTCAATCTATATCTCCCATTAAGATGTCTTAGTAAGATGATATTTTAATGCTTAGATATATGATCAAAGCTTTATAGTTTTAACTGTGGTAGAAAAACATATAATGCAATGCAATACAGTGATGATAGAGAGATGAATAAATAAACATTCATCAAAAACTTGATGTATCATATTTGAAATTCCTATTTTAAAGCTGCGGTAGGGAACTTTTGACGCTCTAGCGGTTAATAAACAGAACTGCTTGCGTGTTGCGGAAGAACATCGTAGCCGGAAACTACTTCTCTCTGTTTATGTCTATGAAGAATCACAAAGGTACTGGGTTACTCCGCCGCGGTACCCCCGAAGCAATCTAAAATAGTCCGAATATAAACACTTATTATAGGTGCACCGTAGTGATTCAGGACAAGCTAAAAACACGGTTTGGAAAATGGATTCATGGTTTACTCGCTTATTATATACATTTTTCTACATTTTGAACACAAACAAAGTTACGGACCGCAGCTCTGGTTGGTTGTTTTTTACCGGGAGCGATGGAGTTTTTGCAAATGGCAATAGGAGCACTGGGAGGAGCCAGAGGAGCTTGATTTTTTCACAGATTATCTGTCTCATATTCTACTGTCAGGACATAATGACAGGTTTAACAAATATGTAAAAAATATGTTTTTACAAAAGTTACCTACTGCAGTTTTAATGAGATTTAAAAAAATACAAAATAATGTATGTATAATACATAAGTAAAGCTAAGTTCCTTCAGTCCAGTAAGAGATCAATTTAAAATACAAATTCGTAGGTCTGCTTTATAAAAATCTGTAATCTGTAAAGATATCACAATAAAAAGTGTAACATGACCTGAAATATTATGAAAGAAAAAGTTAAAAAAAGTTTACTTTTATAGCAAAACATATATCAATTAGGCACGTAGTAGATTGTGTGAACATTTCTTTTTTTTTTTCAGCAGCAAGTTTTGATCAAATTGATAATTTTGAGGCCATAGAATGTGAAATGTTACTTGCAACATAAACAAAAAAACAAACAAACAAACAAAAAATTGAATGTGAAAATAAGAAGCAGGTTAATTATATGACCACATCAGAAGAGTCATGGCTATATTTATGTATATTAAAAAATGACAAAGAGCAGGCAAAAGCAAGCACATCGATCTCAACATACAAAAACAAAACTGCAGCATAGCATGTGTGATGTTTTGAGCACGCAGGCTCAAATACATTTCTGATACTTTTGGAGCTTTGGTGTTGCCGACTGTATATTTAAAAAAAATATATATATATACAGTATATATTTTTTTCTTTCAGACACAGTAGCGCAGCTGATTCCAGATGAAGGAACTCCTATGTATGCAAGGGTACAGCAGTACCGAGAGCTGCTGGATGGGCTGCCCATGGATGCTTACACACATGGATGCATCCTGCACCCAGAACTCACAACCGACTCCATGATCCCAAAGTACGCCACTGCTGAAATACGTAGTAAGTGATGCTGCAGTTCAATGCACCATTAATCTTTTCTTTGTGAAATGCATAGAAAGCAAAGCATCTAACTTGCAAAGCCTGCTTAGTCTGGGAATCATTTTATTTCTCCGATTTCACGTTTGAAGCAAATTGCTGTTTCAAATGTTGACTGTAAACTAACATGGCATCCTCTAACCTATCCTCTAAAGATGTTCTAATGCTGCCCTATTTATGCAGAGTTCATTGATATTGGATGTACAGTACAATGCAAATAAAGCCAAAGAGTTGATCCAGCCATTGGGTTGCAGCGAAATAAATAATGTCACGAAAACCCAGCATAATTGCAAATAAATCTCTTTTATAGTTCATAACTTGGAGGGAGTTCCTATGATAGGTGTTGTTTATCACAGTCACTGCTGTGATTTTATGCATTAAATTCCTTAATTAGTTGTCAGGGACATAAAAAATCAGCAGAAAATAGTGCCAGTTCACAATGTGCTGCCCGACAATGAATAACTCATCGTGAAGGAAATACAAAATCTTCTCAGATTTGGGGTCTATGAAAAATCTTTTACTGAACCACACAATTTGGTTTGATTTCTCTCAGGACATTTGGCCAATGCGGCATCTGAACTGATGAAGTTGGACCATGAGGAACCCCAGCTGACAGAACCATACCTCTCCAAGCAGAAAAAGCTCATGGTAAGTCAGCGGTTTCACTGCATCCATGATGTGTAGCACATTTTGGATGGATACTGTATTTTGTCCTAGCTGAAATAAGAAATTAAACTGCAGTCATGTCAGTTATAGATTTTCCTTGTCTTGAATACTTAAAACTATATTTTGTAGGCAAAGATCTTGGACCATGACAATGTGAACTACTTGAAAAAAATTCTTGGTGAGTTGGCTATGGTGCTAGACCAAGTAGAGGCAGAGCTGGAAAAAAGAAACCTGGAATATCAAGGTATGTTTTCTGTTCACTTAACATTTAACAATTAAAATAAAATCTTAACAAAATAACCCTAATATTTTTTTTTATAATATATCCTTATATAATAAGCATAAGAAATGTTATAAAAAAAAAATAAAAAAAAATGATGTATAGTCAATAAAGTAAAAATACAATAACCTTATTTAATAACCTTATTTTATATAGTTTTATTAAATTACATTAGGGTAATTTTTTTAATCTGTGCATTGTCATATAATTTTTGTAAATAATAAAAATTCACATTTGTTAATCTGCAGGTATGTATTTATTTGTTACATTATAAATATAAGATTTAAGTGTTACTTAGTATGTTCTTAGTATGTATGTTAGTATATTTGAGATACTGTTTTAATTTTTATCTATCTATCTATCTATATATATATATATATATATATATATATATATATATATATATATATATATATATATATATACACACACAATTTCTTTTCATATTTTCTGTTTTTATTTGTAATTTTAGGTAAAGTTTTAGTAATTTCGTTGTATTTGTGTCAGGTTTCCATTTCTTTTTTAATTGTTCTTATTTTTATTTTAGTAAATTAAGTTAAAATGAGAATTGTTACTTTGGCAACTAGCTGAAATTATTATTTTTATAGGATATATATACCATATTTAAAAAAAAAAATTATTCATTTTATTTTGAGTTAGAGTTGATTTTATTCCTTGTAAATGGTTTTAGTTAACTGTAATAACCCTGCTTTGTGAACCGTTGTTTTTGATCTTACAAGTCATCTTTCATTTCTACACAGGTCAAAAGTGTGAATTATGGCTTTGTGGACCTACTTTTACACTAGCTGATATTTGTCTCGGAGCCACATTGCACAGGCTCAAGTTCTTGGGACTCTCAAGGAAATACTGGGAGGACGGGAGCCGGCCGAACCTGCAGTCGTTTTTTGAGCGGGTGGAGAAGCGTTTCGCTTTCCGCAAGGTGTTGGGGGACATCCACACGACCCTGCTCTCTGCGGTTCTACCCAATGCATTCCGAATGGTCAAAAAGAAGCCCCCGTCCTTCTTTGGCGCGTCCTTCTTAATGGGCTCTCTCGGGGGGATGGGCTATTTTGCCTATTGGTTTTTAAAAAAGAAATACATGTAGTGAATGTGCTCTTGTAGTGTTTTGTGTCTGTGTATCTGTATGACGTTCGAACTTTTCGGTAACACTGTTTTACGATAGCAGGAAAAACAAGACAGTATACAGAGATTAACACTCTTTACTCACCTGGGTGAATAATTAAATAAATATCTAATGAGAACATTCCAAGACTAGGAATTCTTCTTAACCGCACCTTCTCTGGTAACGAACCTATTTTTGTTTTTATGATTTACTGGTTTATTTTATTCATATTATGCTTACATACAGCATAATTATTTTGTGTTGTTCTGTCCAGATTATAAACATTACGCATTCTTGCCATTTAGGACACCTATGGTTATATGGTACAGCACAACGGTATATTATAAACAGAAAGCCCAAAATAGTGTTTATTAATCTACTCTGAATTCTTAAGCATTCATATTCTGTACGGGTTTCCGAACACTTTGCACTTCTAATTTTAAGAAACTCAAAATTATCAGCATTTAGTTGTTCACTTTTTAGTGCAGATCACATCTGAAACACTATTTATCAGCAGAATGCAACACGTCACTGTTAGCATGACAATTTTCTGGTCTGAATCTGTTTGCTTCTTCATTTGGTGAGAGGAATCAGTGCCAGCAAACATATTAAACCCCTACATTTTCAGAATATTACACTGTACCAAGAATGCAAAACCCCAAAACACTGAAGAGAACAGAATGTTCCTTTAGAAGACTGCCAATTTTAGCATTTCTTTCCAATTTAATTGTATTTTTTATTTTTATTTTATCACTAGCAAGTCGTGGAAAGTATACTGAGTCACATGATGAGTAAAGTTCTTGAAATGGAGGTGGTATAGAAATGTGAATGTCAAGTTCCAGTTCTGAGCGTAAAAGCAAACAAACCTTGATGTTTAATCGAAAAATTTGACTTATAATAAAAATCAAATGGTCTTTTAAATTAGTGTATCCATTTTAAATATGCCACTGTTTAATTTATGGGTTTTTCTTTCATTGTATTTTTCCATTAATGTTCACTTATACATTTAAACTCTGCTTGACTTGAGAGGCCATTAAATGTTTGCCATGCAGTAAAGGCGAGAAATTACAAACATAATATGAGAGTTCTATGCCACCTCACACACAAGCCATATACAACTGTGAAGATGCATTAATACTCTATGATTTAATTTTATGTACTGCTGTTAGTCATTTTCAATACTATAACTACAACAAATGTACAGTACAATGTCTGAGCTGAATTTCTCGGCACCTCAAAACTCACAGAAATGTACTTGATCTGGAGTGATTGTTGTGAATTCAGATAAGTGGCGATCCCTTCTCTAAACCGGAATGACTGGAAGTAAAATTAATACATGAGAAATATATTGATGTCTGTGGTCACTAGACTTCACAATAGATTTTTTTATTTTGTAATTTTTATTTTTATATCTTTAAAATATGCATTTCTTTACAGTGCTTTCTAAGATGTTTGTTCATGAGCCTTAATTTGTTCAGTTGCCATCGATTTCAATAAATCAAAATGCTTACCTTAACTTCTTTGTATGGTCTGTATGCAGCTCAAGTCAGATAATTGTCTGTTTTTTTTTTGTAATATTTTTTAAAATAAGAAATACAGTGCATGCTGAGCATTTCTAGGGCTTTTCGCACTGTGCTGTGTTCTGGTCATTTTAACTCAGAAAGGAAATTATTTTTCTCTAAAAATGGTAACCTTATGGGCAATAATGCGATAATCGCATTGGGCAAAAACTCACAAAGGGTAAAACAACTCAGAACCAAAAATGTTAACATATTTGTACCTTTAACAAATACATTTTCATTTTTACATTATTGGTAAAAAACATGATCTGGCTACAAAATATTGCTTGTATATATTTCATTATGTTATTAACAAATTACGTATTAAATTTTTTATCAACTTGTTTTCTTTCAATTAGCATAAGATTGGATTTTGGAAATACAAAAACTTTTCTAATTAAAAGAAAAGTAGGTAAAAAGTTTACAGGCCTCCTAAAACACATCCTAGTATGAAATAGTCTTGTGACAGCTTTAGCCAGCTGGCCACAGGAGCAAATAGCACACAAGAAGCAAGGCCACACACGAATGTCGATCTGAGACTCCAGAAAGTTGTAAAGTTGTAGAGTTTATAAAGGTAAGGTCCCTGCAGCCAGTCTGCCCAGAGGGCCAGGAGATAACGCCTACAGAAAGAGCTTCTGGACCGTCTGAATGCCGGATTGGCAACGGCTGTCTGTGCGGCATGGGACGAGGTGAGACGGCGGGCTGTGATCTCTAAAGTCACACACAGTCCCGCCAAGACTATAAATACAAGGTATGCGGTCACAAACATGATGGACAAAAAAGTCCCAAATCCTAAATCAGCATCCTCATACAACTCTTGGTCCATCGAAACTCATGGTTCTTCTGCAAGAAGGGAAAAAATATTAATTATGAAAAATAGTGTAAGGGAAACTACATATCAACTAAATATTAAGAAGAATTGTATTCTACCCAAAATAATAGAAAATACAAATTAAAAAATGGCTTACCAAATGTGACATTCTTCATCATGTAAAATTCAACAAAATATCAACTTCTGTATAAACCAAAGGAGAAATCATCCTGACAGACTGACTTCTGAAATGAGCCACACAGTCATTATTGATTCATGGAAACAGGAAAGCACTAATTAAACGAATGCACTAATGCTATTTTGTAAATTCAACTTTATTTTTTAGTTGACTAACATTTAACAATAACTTTTGAGTTAAGCGCTTTAAATAAACCTACCTTACTCCTAACATTCTCCTTAAGAGTTTAAAAGGGAGATAAATTCCCTTTTCAATGCCATGGTTTCAGAAGATTTTATGGCATACATGCTTTCAATATTAGCCTATCTGCTCTACAACATCCATGTGTTTTTCCGGGTTCTTCTTCTTCTTGCTTAATAGCAATTGACTCCTTAGGAGCATTATCGCCAACTACTGTTCGGAATGTCAAGTAAACTTACATATTTGATGAGTCTGAAATTTAAGAAGGGGAAGGATTGAGAATTTTTTTTTTTTTTTTTTTTTTTTTTTTTACTAAATAAATGAAAGATTTGGTGACTGTTTCATATTCTCTCCAATCTATGGCACGCTCAGATTGCATACGAAGGACGCCTGCGCTTATCTTATGAATATTAATTAAGAAACACTGCGTTCACAGAGTACCACTATCTGATTGGTCACTAAGCAGGCTGACAATATAAATATTAATTTGGGTATGTATCAAGACGCTCCATCAAGTTTTCCAAGCAACGCTGAATATTTCTTCTTCTTCTTCTCTATTCTTGTTCTTAAATGTTTAATTCAGGTTTAGTTATAAGAAAAAAAATATTTTCGCCACGACTTCATCTTTTATTCAGTACCTTATTATAAGTTTATATTTTGCTTGTCCCTGAATTTTCCATCCTAAAAACACAGCCAACATTTCATTGTAAAATAAGTATATTTATTCACGAGAGTTTGATTACTAATAATAACGTTTTTTTTTCCTTCGTTTTTTCCCCCTACAATGGACTTATGAAGTATATGATGAAATTAATGTAGAAAACTAAAATTAAGGTATGCGTAAGCAGAATATTTATATCATGCACGGTTTTATATGCAATTTCGGATGCGTATATGCTAGCTATAAATTTAGAATTAGCAATTGAAACGTTAAAATTGTCATCCACCCCCATGTCCACCATCAAACACAGTAATTTCAGATATAGTGACTGACATTGTGTAGCAAATAACGTTTCAGGAAAAAATAGACAGATTAAAATCTGTTTTGAAGAGTATGTTTTTCTAAAACAAAAGTGCCCAGCAATGATGACACATATATAAATAAAAAGTAAGCATGATTACAATAATAGTCATAGGTTTTATCAACAGACTGTGGTTTTATCTTTCGGTGTTGCGTCATAGCTTGAGATTTTTAAATGCGCTACCGCGGGATTCCACGCGATGTCACTATAACACTGTTTACTATGGAACGAGCTTCTCTTGGACCTCGCATTAGTGTTTTAGATAGAGTTGCCACCCGTACATTAAAATACGGAATCATCCCGTTTTGAATCAATAAAATCAACCAATCAATCAAAATCCCGTATTTTCGGAGTTGTCTTCAATGCAGCATCATATGCATATCATCCCACCGGCATTTTGTGAAGACTCGTCCTATTCTGCCCCTGATTGGGTAATACTCGCAGCCATCGTTAGATTGATTGGTTTGTTCCAGGTTCACGGCCAATCAGAGTCAGAGGAGGGCGGGTTTCTTGGCAGAGAGTCGATTTGAAAGAATGGCGGAGGTTGTTCCCGTAAAAGAAATGATCCAGATACCCCCCGCGTCCAGCGCTGAAACGAAAGCGGATGCAAAAGTACCGTCGAGAGTGGGAGGAATCAAATACTTGGCTGGAGATTGTCAGCGCAAATGAGTATCAAGCCAATTGCACAATTTGTCGGCGAGTGTTCTCTGTTGCGCACAGTGGCTTGTCAGATGTGCGACAGCATGCCTTGGGAGAACAACATTCATTCACTTTACAATAAGGTTCATTTATTAAACATTAGTGTATTAACTAACATGAACTAACAATGAGTAAGTAAACCATTTGTTACAGTGTTTATTAATGTTGGTTAATAGAAATAAAGTTGTTCATAGTTCGTTCATGTTAGTTCACAGTGCATTAACTAAAATTAAGATTTTAATAAAATATTAAATGTGGAAATTAACATGAACAAAGGTGAACAATTGCTGTATAAGTGCAGTTCATTATTAGTTAATGTTAATTAATGTAGTTAACTAATGAACCTTATTTTAAAGTGTTACCCATTTGTTTATTATGGTTAAGGTGTACAGTCAGGCACATAAGCATTATTTTAATAAGAGATAAAGCTATATTTGATTATAAATATATAGTGCCTATGTGAAGCAAATAAACAACTAATTTAAATGATTGCATTATTCAATAGACTACTGTACAATTAACAATAGATATAAAAAATAGATTAAAAAATTGTGTGTTTTACATGAATTTAGAAATGTTTGTATATCAGTTATTTATTATGTGGTTTCACTGTTTGGATGGTTTACTGTCTGCAAACAATGACAAATATTTTATCCAAAATCTGTGTTCACAACACCTTATATTAAACTAAAGTTCATTAGCAATTAGTATTTTTATGAAAACATGTTTTAAGTTGTGATTTACCGCCACTGGCACATCATGACCTGTGGTCATCGTGGCCCTGAGGGTTGTCCCCCCGAGGCGTCCCTTATTTTTCTGTATTGAAGGTGGCAACCCTAGTTGTACAACAATACCACGAAAATATGATAGGTCCTACAAATACGTTTTTAAAGCATGCATAGATTAATCTGGCTGCATGCATAAATTTAAAACTGATTCTGCATAGTAGCCTATCTTTTTCCAGTTCCCTGAATTAAAGTGGATTAACTGAGTCTGTTTGACAACCAAGACTTGACTGACAGTTTCAGGCCAGTTACAATTATTCTGAAAAGCTCCTGATATAAAGTCTTCTGAGGAAATGCATGACAATCTACATGGTTTGTCTACTTCGTTTATCTTAACAAAGCAGAAAGCATTCATTGGTGTTAGAATATAAGCCTACCATCAATAATTTTTCATTATTTTGGGAATTTAGTCAGCAAGCAATATATACACTACCTATCATAATTTTAAATAATTCATACTATATATATATATATATATATATATATATATATATATGTTTATTGCAAACCAAGGTGCAATTATTTAATAAAAAATAAGAAGAAAAATGAGCCAAAAAATATATATTAGAATAATTACTGAACTATCTGAAGATTGGACTAATGGCTGCTAAATATGTATCTTTGCCATCATTGAAATATATTAAAATAGAAAAATTATTTTAAATTGGAAAACTATTTCACAAATATATAATGACATTTAAAAAAAAAAATAATACTATTTTACAAAAAATCTAATCTTGGTGAGCAAAAGAGACTTTTTCCAAAAACATTGTATATGTAAAATATATATATATATATATATATATATATAAATAAAAACAGAAGACATCAAAATAGATAATTTCATATTTATATTGGTTCTACAGAAGAAATCAATTTACAAAATATACATTACCATATGATTGATGACCATATAATTTACCAGCCATAATAACAATTGACTCAGCTGATCAAATCAACCACAAATTCCTTTTTGACATGCTTTGTGATCTTAGTAAAGGCTGTAAAGATACTGTGCTGGTGGCAGAAGTTCAGGGGCTCTTTCTAAAGACACACAGATGAACAGTCCATTCTTACAAGGCACCAAACGCCCCATCTCAGTCAAACACACCAACCTCTGTCTCTGAACAGGCCGTTACATCAGTGGAAATGTGCAATATTTACAGTAAGAAAACAACAGAAAACTACAAAACATAACATGCGTAGGAGAGAATGCTGGTTTTGTTTCCCTAGATTCAGATATATTCATAAAGGAGAATGTGTGATAATCTGACTTACTGCATTCACCTTGACAATAATAATAAAAAAGTGAACAAATATGACAATTTCATCTATTTTCAAAAGTGAAATGACATTTAAAATCGAAGTTAAATGGTAACTAGAGTTGTTGCCAATCCAGTAAATCTTGTGTAATTAAATGTTACACACTAACACAGGTGACAAATGTATTATTCTTGTCTCAAACTGATGTTTTAATGTGACGTAACTGTATAAGTGATATCTATGGCTTATGTACATGGTATTTCATTCTCTTTCACAAACACACAGGCACATACACTCACACAGTTGCCTTAAAATGGTCCTTAAAATTACCTTTCTACTGTATACTACAGTGTGTTTCAATGCGCAGGCATTACAGAGGAATGTTCAAAAGGTATGTGTAAGCTTATTCATGATGATATGACTGGTGCAACATTCCCTCTGATAAAAATAATCAACAATGTTCTCGAGGCCAACTGAACAAAAGAGCAATGCATGTATGAAAATGATTTGCGGAAGCTTAAATGGAGATATAGTCTTGTTTAGAGCTTGCTGAAAGCCATCTGTTCATTGTGTTTCTCATTAACACACATAATAACGAATGGTTCCTATGGGACCATGCTTAACATCTCTTCTTCTAAACGAGCAGTCTTTCTCTTAACCAGGACAGGTGTTCTCTGATTGGCCGGTGGTGTCCGGTGGTTGAGTTCCAGCTGCAGCGAGTGATAGCTCAGGGATCGATGCGGAAAGCCAGCAGCTTGTCGGAGTGAAGGTTGTTGAGGGTGTGCAGGTCTGGCAGACGCAGGAGCAGTTTAGAGAAAAGAGAGCTGTCATCAGGGTGGCGACGGGTGACAAGGGTGCGAAGCGCTCGGATGAGTCCTTCCTGTAACTGTTCCACAGCTACTGTATCCGAAATGCCAGAGCAATCTGTGGATAAATGAGGAACAATTTATTATTTAAAAAAAAAAAACAGAAAAGTGAAATTAAATATTATGAGTAAATTATAAAGGTATGTATTTATATATATTTATTTATTAAAAAATTTTTGGAATTGTGATTGTTTTTTTAGTATTTAATGTTTGATTTAAAATAATTAAATGCTCAAATAAATGTAGTATATTCTTAGTTAATGTATGTTTTTTAGTAAAAATTTAGAAATTTTTGTTTAAACAGACTTCCATTTGAGTTTCAAATTTATATAAACCATTTGTCATTTATCAGTTATCTGCTAAAACATAAAAAATAAGTAGTTTATCAGTATCAGATTTTTAATATTGCACTAATGAGCATCCCTTTTTTAAATAATTAACTCAGTGTGAGCGTATTCTTCACATCTCCAACACTAAGCATCAGCAATAATAACAGTGATACGTGCCTTGGCAAACAGCACTGATTCATTTGATTCCTGTGTTGCTCTTACCTGCAGAAACCAGCACCACCGCCATAAAGAGAGCCATCTCATCTGACTCCAGGCCCAGAGAGCTCAGCTTGGAGCTGAACTCGAACATGGCGTCCAGCAAGGAGCCCATGCCCAGACCCCTAAGGGTGAGGAGAGGATACGTCTGCCCGTTCAGGAAAGTCACTGTTCTTTCCTTGTGGTTGAACAGTGAGCAAAACCTCACCATGAGCACCTGTAAAAAGACAGCATGATCAGACGGATTCAAAAAGAAATTTACCCAGGTGATTTTTTGTTTTCAATCTCAAAATATTTTCATCATTTGTAGGGTGTTAACACTATGAAGTTATCTACACGTTAGTTTGTTTGTTTTGAGTTTGTTTTGAGTGATCTGAAGTGTCAAACTGTGGCTTAACAAATCGCGTGAGTTTGAGTTAGGCTGACTGGGAAATCTAGAGGCCTAGAAATGACACTCTTCACCTTTAATAGAACAGACGGGGAAGTAAACTTTAGTAGAAATGTGTAATCAGTACCTGGAAAGTGCCTGCTTTGAGCAACATGACTTGATCATGCTGGCAAAGCTCCTGGAAGCCCGGAATGCCCTTCGCGAACTCGACTACTTCACGTACAGCCGGGGTGAAGCACTGAGAGAAAGACTCCCACACCTGCTGGCTGGAGACGCCAGGTGCGGACACAGGGTATGCGTTCAGTGGACAGGCCTATGATAGAGATGGTATATATCATTTGAATGTTTTATTAGCATGTATGCTTAACTTTCATGTTGTGTTTCGGTTATCACATTGGATTAAAACCTACTGACTTTGCTCACAACGGGTAAAATGACCGGCTTACTAAGAAAAAATAACCTATTAATTCATTGTTATGATATATTGGATATTGGATTAAATTTTTTGGTCAACTTTTTATCCATTAGCACAAGTTTTGTATTTCTTTTTGTACTCACTGGCCTTAGTTTTTGAATGAATATTGCCAGACTTTTCCACAAATAATTGTCATCGAGGCCTATGGCCAACCAGTTCCAAAAAAGGAAAACAAAACCCGTGTTGACTGACAGAAAACAAGTTTGCAAAGGATTCAATCCAAGACTTGGTGATACTGCACAGTAAATCTATGAGCAGTTTTTAAATGGCCAGTCCAACAGAGAACACCAAATTAACCAGGGGTTAAATGCCCCTGTTATGGATTTTTGAAAAAGACCTTTCATGCAATTTGTAACACAGCTCAAAGTGAATTAAAACATCCTACAAATTTTGAAATCTGAAAGTGAACCATGTATAAAGTTATTGTCTCTCAAAAGAAAGAGTCGACTCTGAATCATTGAAAAATGAATCGTTGAGCGAATCGTTTGGGAGGCTTTGAGCAAATAAGTAATTGAAAGTGGTTTTGACCTGTATGGGTGTCAACCTGTTGTTGGGGACTCCCAAAACCAAAATATCAACCTTTCGTAACCCATAATAGGGTTCTTAATTTATTCCTATACACATAATATTGGTGCTATAATGAAACAATAACATGACAAACTCGTAGAAATAAAGGTTTCAAAAAAGGATTTCACAGCAATGCAACAGAAGAAACATTTTTGGGTTCCTAAAGAACCTTTCAGTGAACAAACAAACCTTTATTTTCTTATTGTAAAAACATTTGAATAATCTACCAAACCTTCCTTCACTATAAAGAAACTTTTGCACAATATAAAGTTCCATGGATGTTAAAAGTTCTTCATGGAACTAAAGATGGCAATAAAAAAAGTATGTATATTGAACCATTCTTACCAGCACTTTGGAGCCAGCAGCCAACTTAAACGGACACGAGGCCTGGGTTTGGGACTCGCCAGTCACGTAGCTGTTGTAATCGACCTGAGTAGGTTGTGAGGATGAGTTGGCGCTCATCTGGAGGTGATTTTGGCTGAACGAAGGAGCGTAGCTGTACCGATTACTGTCCACCGATGAAACCGAGCATTTACTGTCACTGGAAGCAACCGGGCAGCGAGGTGGGGCTGAGAAGCTTTCGTGAGCAGTCGCGTGATACCCCACGAGAGGGTTCACATGAGGGTAGTTGCTGTCCTGAGAAGGGTTGTTTTGAAAGGTGCTCGATCTGCTGCTGGTGTTTATGTTGCCCACACGCTTGCTCAGGTGGTCCTGCGTGTTTGTGAAGATGTCCTGGTAGGCTCGTGATAAGGCACCAATGGCCTCTTTGGATTGGTTCTCGCTGGGGCTGGGAGGAAGTTCGCATGGTGGTGAGGTTTCCATGCCCATGGGGGACGATTCGTTGAGGCTGTTCATGTAGCTCTGCATCTCATCCAAAAGCCGCTGCTTCTCTCGTTTAGGGATTCGGCCAAAACGCACAGCTAGGGGTCAGAGAGAGAGAAACAATTGGTTGACAACATGGACAAGACAACATGAAGCTATAATATGGTTTCTTAATAAATGTATTTGCTTTATCTGTATCTTATTTTACAGACCAAAAATGTTTCTTTATATGGACAAAAACTAAAAACAAATTCAAAGTATCTTTGAATATCTCACAGAAGAATGTAAATCAGGGTCAGTAAATAATGGGTGAAATATCTCTTTAAATGCATGGCGAATTTTCATTTCATATTGGCTCTTAATATTAAATTTTTGATAAAAAAAAATGCCTGGGATTTATCTGAAAAAAGAAGTCTAAGGCAATGGTAAAAAATACACAAGATGTTGCGAAACCACTGCATTTCTATGCGAATCAATGATAATAAAGATCCTGCCTGATCGGTTATCAAAATACCCATGTCCCATTTATTTTATAATAAAGCACATGGCAGCATCAGAAATAGCCTAGTGTGACCAAAAAAAGTGAAATATTGTCTGAAAAAATTGCTTTGGAAATGAAAAAAAAAAAACACTCAAAAATAGCACAGCTGCAGTGTAGGAGACAACTTGCTATCTAGAATCTTTGGTCGCTGTGGTGTATGATCAGTTGATGATCAGTAAATGCGTTAGTCATGTTTTTAATGCTTTCGCATCTTTCACAAGCCCCTCACTCTTTTCTCCATCACCACCCCCTCCTCTAAGTAAATCTGTCAGCTGTTGAATCTAAAAATAGCACCAATGCTACCATATGTTCCTCCCCCCACTCTTCATCTCTCTCCGTCACTACCTCTTCCTCTCTTCATCCCTATGCTACTCTCACTCCTCTCTGAAGCCCGTAAGTAGGGCAGTGGGGCAGGCAGAGCGTGATGACAATGCCACGGGAATTGGAAGATAAACTAATGACCGTGGTAAGGAAAGGAGGGAAGAGGACAGGAAAACGCAGGGGAGAAGAGAAGAGAAGAGAAGAGAAGAGAAGAGAAGAGAAGAGAAGAGAAGAGAAGAGTGTAAATTGTCAGATTGAGGTTTCAGTAGATGTAAGGTATTATGGCACATCCTGGGTTTACAGGATGAGAGCAGAAGGAAGGCAAGTGGCAGAGATGTTCCATACAGTATATCATATATGTCTCACAACTCCTGCATCTGAGAAAATTAGAGAAGCCAAAAAAAAAAATGTCCCACTCTTCTGTAACTAACATGCAATAGTTGCATGTGTTATCCTGCAGGATGATCAATATTTTGCATTGCTAAGTCCATAACTGACTTGCCACTTACCAATCAGGGTTTGTGCCATTTAGAACTCAACTGAAGATGCCTTTTAAACTGCAATTCAGTCCCTGAATTTCAGCTCAATTTGTATTGTATTGTTTGGCAAACCGGATACAAAATTGTACTTAGATTTGAATGTAGGAAATCAGAATTAAATTACTGTAATTTTTAACTAATGCAAAATAAACAATGCATTATTTTGTCAAAAAGAGAAAAGTTAAAAAAGCAGTGTGTATGTTTATAGATAAATATTTTTTTTTAGTTGAGATAAATCAGTTCTTCTTATTGTCATTCCAGGTCAATCTAGGTCTTAATTGATGTAGCAAACCGGATGCAGAATTGCACTTTTAAAACTTAAACTGAAATAAAAATTAAAAAAAGTTAATATTACCAATTCTAACTAGAAGACTTAAAACTCTGAATGTTGTTTTAACAAAAGTTTACTTATTTCATTTTTTTTTTTTTTTTAACTTTAACATAATTCATTTCTTAGAATGCATTGCCAGTGTTGAGTTTGTTTCAATGGCAATTCAGTAAATTCCTCTTCCTGTCATTTCAATTCAAATTCCACTTCCACTTCTGGTGGGTTGTGGCGAGTTCAAATTCCAATCCACCAGTTCTGAATTTGACTTAAATCTGTTAAATTCAGTTCAAATTCTCAGAATGAATCTGAAGACTAGGGTTCTTCATCCTGTGCAAACAACTTGACACACATAGCTTAGGGCGCTGCACTGATTACTAACAAATGGCAAGTTCATAGCGGAAGTGAAACCATGCTACACCATCGTGTCAAACCAAACATCTGTTTGTACCGCACAACCGAAATTAAACTAAAGACTGCAGTAAAGTGAAATGAAATCAGGGCGTCTACTTTATTGTGGTATTTGAGGCCGTTGCATGAGGTTTTCCTGTTTGTGCAACAGAGCCCGTCAGAGAAACAGGTTTCTAGGTTGTGGGCCCTAACAATTTCAGGAACTAGGGTAAAATGACTGTTTACCTCCCCCACTTTGTAACCAATAGACTCATTTCTGTTAGTGCCCTCTTAGAATAATATCCAGTGCAATCTGTTATCATAGCCAAACCTAACTTTGAAGCACATCCGCTGGTAACCATGAGAAATTCTGCTGAGAACCTGACTAAATAGGTCACAATGTACAAGTATCAGTTTATTTTGCTAAATTTCCACAAAAGTTAATTGGACAAGATTTATCATTCATTTCAGTGTTATTCGGGGGTTAAATTTCAGCCAAAGGCATTGTTCTTCTAAAGAGTTCAGATGCCTTGCTTTTTCTGCATCCCTTGCTTAATTTTTGCTGCAGCACAACATTAATTGCTGAGGATGTTATAAGGCCACAAGTGTGGTAATCAAGACGCCCGTGTTCCAATTTCTCAAAATAATTCTTGTATTTGCTGCAGTTTCCCAGATGACAGATAGCTTCAGGGACTGCGTGACTCCATCCCTCATAAATCATTGTCTCTAGGAGGGATTGGGAGGCAGAGCTTAGGGAATGTGCGAGGGGGAAGGGTAAACCGATTGAGAGAAGGAGGCGAGAAAAAGAAGGGACCACAAAGGGCAAACGAGAGACAGGAACGAGTGCAAAACAACTCTCTTGAAAGTTACCAACGGTGCAAGACTAAAAGAGGAAAGTAGGTTGAGGGGGAGGGGGGCGGTTGGGATGCTTGGCTTGAAGAATGCAATGAAAATACGACTTTTCACTATTTGTCATATGTCAGTGCCCTGATAACCTCTTAAAATTCTCACCGTCACGGGACATGCCAACAGACAGGCATTTTTTGAAGCGGCAGTGTTGGCAGCGATTGCGGTTCATGCGCATTATTAGGCAGTTCTCGTTCTTCACACACATCTTGTAGTTAATGTTCTGCTGAATGCTGCGGCGGAAAAAGCCCTGCAAAGAACAAGATATTTTATATGATAAACCACAATGACATGACAGAAAAGACTCATGCATGTTTGATTTATCAGAGGCTTGTTCTCTCTCACCTTGCAGCCTTCGCATGCATGGACACCATAGTGGAACCCTGATGCGATATCTCCACACACTTTACAAAGGAGCACCATTCCTCCAGTCTCTGCTCAGGTAAAGATAGAAACAGAGAGAGAATGGGGTCAGGACGTACAAGAACGCATGTCCTTAATATTGGGGACTCGTTATTCCTTTGTGAAAGAAGATGCTGACTTGTGTGATGCAGGTACTAAAAAGAGAACCCACTTACTGGTAAATGTGCCAGTGAATCCACAAGGCCTTTTGCCGGCGATGGGATGGGAGTAGCTCTGTGAACCTGCAGTGGCGTTGTTGTAGATTTCAGGGAACTGAAATACCAGTTTTGGAGAAGGTGCTTGCTGCTTGAGTGCCCCAATCTCGGTGAAGGTAACCTCCTCTGGGGAAGATGGCTGGGAGTGAGAAGATGGAGATTGGGTTTGATAGCCACTAGAGGGGCTTCCTGGGCTTCTTGGACTGGCACTGCCATTACTACCAGCATAGAGTATTACACCGCCTGTAAAAATACAAGAGTATATGAAGCCTTTGAGTGGGAAAAAAACATAAAAATGGAACTTTATTTTGTTGGTAAATTTCATTATGTTGCATTATCACTAGTCTTTCAAACACCTTACATTTTAACACGCCTAGTTAAAAGTTAGAGTTAGGGTTAATTTCATGTGCCCCGGTTCAATTTGTTGAACAGGCATATTTGCAAAGTCTGATTTGCATTGGCATTAAACAATGCTAAATGCTAAATATGTCTATTTAGGCTGAAAGCCTTTTAGATATTATAATGAAATGTTATTTATTTAAGCCAGCATGTGAGATTGTTCATTTGCTGATATCTTGCTCAAGTCTTGCTCCAGTATTCATTATTTCCTGTTTGGCTATTTGAGAAACTTCCTTGTTGCTCTACAATCAAATTCCAGGTTCACAACAAATGCGCTTATCAGTTTATTAATTGGTTCTCGGATTTTCATGAATGTTCAACAAGAAAGTCTACATCATTGCTGATCCTGAAACAAAATTCCCATCAATTAAGGGATAAGTTCAAAGGAAAATCAGTTTTAAGTTCACAACCATGAATAGGTGTTTCTACACTCTGTTGTTACTCAGCTATCATCATGTCCCTCTGGTTTTAGGAATTAATCATAGTTAGGGTTAGGTTTAGGTGTGGGATCTATGTTTTTTGATTCAGCATCTACCAAAAATTTTGATCTAGGAAAATGTATAACTTGGGAAAACCCCGCTGACCAATATTAAGCGAAGTATGCTAATATGCTGTTCTGAATTCAGCAAGTGTTTTTTAACTCGAGAAATGCTCCGACTGATTCAGTCCGTTTTAGAGAATCGACTCGCACCGATCGATCAAAAAGATCCGGTTCAAAATACTGCGGACAATACAACGGCGTATCTCTTTGTTCGCTATCTGTCAGGGTCTAGGGGTATTATGTGCGGGATATTTAACCGCTTGCAGCAGCTTTCAGAAGGGAGGTGATGTAATGATCTAAACGACTGGGAGTGAGTGAGCTTTCCTCCGTAAGAACGATCTCAAGCGTTAAAAATAAAGACGGGTCTACAGCATCATATTGCGACGATCCCCATTTTAGTGCACTCAAGAGGTTTACGGTTTGGTGTTGTTACACGTTACTTTAAATGAAACCATCGGCTTGTTTTATTTCCATTCCCCTGCAGGTTTCTCTTTCTCCCTCTGGGTTTCTGCATCCTATCGCATCCTCTCCGGTCATGCGCTCAGGATGAGCTGAGGCACGATCTCACGTGTTTGCGACGCGAGCTCTCCCGCCTCTGCTCTCCAATAATAGCCCTGGCATAGTGCCCCAGCCAAAACTGCACAACACCTGACCGCAGCCTCACATGGATTCCTGACACCGTTCCTACCCAAACCAAATCCGCAGTCTCGTGTAAACAGCTACAACAATCGTATCAAAAGCTACATACACAGGGACTTTGCGATGATGTTACGGTTCCCACACAGATGCGTCTCCAGTGAGAGGGGCAACGAGGAGTCACGTTTTGATAGAATGTGCACCGTGGCTTTCAGATTGACTTTTTAAACAACCCAAGAACACAGTCGGTCAAATCTGGGCCAAGAGAATGCGATTTAAAGCCGCAGTGTCCAAAACGTTTCTTGCACCATGGTGATTTAACAATGAAATGCAGTGGTGTCTTTCAACAGGCAAAGTTATTAATGATATTTTTCATAAACAAAATGATTCTTGCTTGTGCAAACAACGATGCTGGAAGCTGACCTTGCCGTTTTCACACTATTTACGCCACTATTTAGGCCAGTATTAGAGTCAGTGTCTCCATATGTGACCCTGGACCACAAAACCAAACATTTATTCAACCTCATGACATTGCAAGTGCACATGAGTATCTTATGTAGAACACAAAAGAAGTTATCACAATGTTAATGGCCAGTGGCCATGGCTGGTTCCCATTCACTTTCATTGTATATTCCTTTGCTGAATGTTTTTAGTTTAACTATGCCTTTAATACTGTGCAGTGCTTATGACAATATCTAAATAGTTCCTTATTACTGTCTTTCAATCTGTGTTTTCCACATAATTTGGAACCCTTCTGTGGTAAACAAGTTCAAACTACCAGTAAATAATTGCCTTACTCCTTTGTGTGTTTTTTCACATGCTGCACGCGGTATTTATTTAGCTCAAGTGTTTTTGTGATCCCTCCACTGGCACGTGCAATGGGACTTGTTGATATACTGCAGCGCAGGATTTTACAGCCTTGTGATAGTGAGTCCTACCTGAGTGTATTACTCAGTCCTGCCCAACTCACAAAACCCCACCCACTTATACAGAAATACTCACACCTGGACACACGTGTGAGGCCACAGAGGTTAGACAGACAAATGACATTATAGATAACAGGACATGCCCGTTTTTAAACCAAACCATAGCAGCTGGGGCACAGTTGTTTTTAGCACCAGTTTCACATGATTGCAAACCAGTCTAAGGCTTTAATTAGATATTAATCTAAAATATATAGGTGTGATATCATTTTGTCTTTTTTCCTGCCCTTTATGTAAATAACCAGTTTGAACATTAAGTGAAGATAATACAATTTCTAAAAGCTAAATGAGGAGCCGTGCACATGTCATTGCAAGCCGGTACAAATTAAGGTCAGTGGAAACACCAGCATTAGTTGAAGAATCAGCAGGTCTCTTTGTGAGCTTAGGCAACCCATGCAAACCCTAATCTGCTAGTGAGCAAAGGCAGGCGTAGAAACGTGAGGACTTTGCAGGGACAATTATTCCCTCCTCCCTGGTCTCAAATACTGGCATGGTCTCCCTTCCCTCCCTCCCCTGAGGAAAATAGCTGAAATACTCTGCCTTGCATGACCGCAATGTTTTGTATATCTGCCTTGATATGCAGCATATTAACATTTCTGCATTTGTATGGGTTTGGGCAGGAATGCAAGAAAGTAATGTGAATGTAAAATTATCATGATAAAAGCACATACTTTCACTTTTTAAAACTTATTAAACAAGCATGACATTTGCTTACTATCGAAGGAGATGTGCTCATATATAGATTAAATGGGTTATTACAGGATAGAACTTTCATAAAGTGAATATGAATACAATTTAAAGCCAAAAGTTTTCAAACTAGAGTTCTCAGACCCTCAGGACGTTTCAATACATTTAAAACATATTTAGTAAGAATATTATATTCTTTTATATTAAATTATATTATAACATTTAGTATTTAGTAAAAAAAAATTCTCAATTTTCAGCTCTCCTTTCAATGTAAGTACTACTTATAGTTGTTATTTGTGTTGAATATTTCTAGAGAGTTTTCTTCTTGCTCATTGGTCATATGTTCTATTAAACCTGCTTTGAAACTATTTAATATAAACAATATTTTAGTATATAAAGTATCTTTTTTTAAATAGTTTAATTGAAAATCTTCAAATATTGTAAAAAGGTTTTTGTATCACTAAATTCAAAATATTTAAAATATTATCCAAAAATGTTTTTATATATTTTTTAACAGTTTGTTTTGCTTAGTACTGTCTACAATATAATGTTTAGCATTTTCCACACACGGTATAAATAAAATAAAAAAAAACATTGAGGTCATAGGCATATGTATATAATCATAAACTTGGATAGGTAATTTCGTCCATTGCAGATTGTTCTCATACTGTCATGAAGCTGTTTATGCGAACCGCTCCAGAGGAGAAGTTGCATGAGGCGGGAAAACGTGATGAGGCGCTACACTGACTGCATGAAATCGCTGACCCACTGACCAACCTCCCCTTCCTAACGTATAATCCGCATCAAAACACAATCACTGAAAGAAGCAGTGAGGGCGGGGGCGTGGAAATCACGCGCTGCACGCGGCTGAAAGAGCGCATGCACGTGAGGACGATTGTAGGCGCGAGGGATGCGTTCGGTGGGAAGATACGCGCGCTGCGCTCCCACAAGCAAAACTAAAAGCCTCGCGCCTCTCCTATAATTGAAAAGCACTATAAAATAGAGGCAAGCGGCTATATAAAATGGAGGGGGGTGGGTGGATGGTCCGTTACTCTGCTTCTGGAACTTCTCATTCACCTCGTGAGCACAGAGCATATAGACTTTATGTTTGATACGTATTTAAACCATTGGAACGTGTAACAGAGTTCCATAAACGTCACAGCGTTTGTTTTACACCAATAATGAAAATAAATGGAACATTATAAGCTAATGCAAATTATTCAAGGTCCCGTTGTTGTACAACAGACACATGGTCGCCGTGATTTTGCCAAGTAAGACAAGTTCAACATTAAAATCTTTTGAAGATGCTGATTCGACATCATTGTCCAAAAATATAAACTTAACCCAATCACCTACCCCCCCTACACCTAACCTCAACCATAATTTATTCCTAAACTCAGCCTGAAATGATAGCTGATTAACTAGGGTGTAGAAGCACCTGATTGTAAGCCTAAACCAGATATTTCCTTAAATGTTATATCTCAATTCCGATTGGTTGATTGTAATTTTGTTCCAGGATCAACACGGATGCTGGTCCAGGAACATGTTGAACTTGGTGAAATCATACTCACCATAGTCACATATTCAACAGAGGTTTCATAAGTGGATTTGTAAAGCATCTGTCATCAGTAGGTTAGTAAACCAAACCAAATTTGCTATTTTTTGCATAAGGGACAAAAAGAAAAAACTGGAGTAGGCTACACAATCTAGTCCCTTCGAAAATAAAAGATTCTTTTTTTTTTCACCTTAAAATTCCTTATTGTAGTTTGGTAATTTTTGGGGGGTCAGTTTGGGTAATACTGACTTTTTGAATGAAAGCAGTTTATTCAGATGTTACCACACGAAGCACATTAGGAAACCACACACATACACATTTATTCTATTCCTTTCAGGTTTCAAAATGTTTAAGTTTGGTGTGAACAGTTTTTTTGTTAACCTGTATGTAATAGACCTATATAATATCAAACATCATATTGGTAATTGGACATGACATTAAACAATTCTTTGTATCAGTCAAAATTGCAATATTGTTGCATCCCTAGAACTCCATGTGGGCTGGATCTAAAGTCACGTTTGAGTTGATGTAGTGTGTTTACTTGTTAAATGTCACAGGAAATCTGCTTCCTTGTTTCCTTTTTTTCAAGCTCTTAAAAGGTCATGTGATCAAATGTTATTACTTCCTTGTCTTTAATGACTTTATGCAGCAGGTTATTGCGCCTCATATTTGTTTTTCTTGCTTTCAAGGCTTTCTGTCAAACAGAGGGTGAATTCAGAGGGTGTGCCAGGCACGAGACAGTTTTTCCATCACCTGTTCTGGAACGTGACTGCAGCTTTTGTAAATGAATCAGCTGTCAATTAACATTGAAGTGGACTTGGTTGACTGAGCCAGCATGTAATTGGCCGTTGGCTAACCTCGGTGATGAACCACTACTCAAATAAGCTTAACCGGTTAACCTCCTTTGATGAAGGCTGCATACTTGAGTAAAGTAAAATTATTGTAAGCTTTATAAAATAAATGAAAAACGAATGCAGCTTTAGTGCATGACCACCCATGTACCCCAAGAGTTCACTAACTTTCCATAAGTGTTGGTGGGACAGTGAATAATGTCTTTTGACTCTTGCTTTTCTATTTACTGTATACTCCAGTTGCATGATGTTTGTTTTGAATATCTCGTGTGATTAATGGCCATACTGTAGTTTACACTAGTAAAGTGTGCTGATGTGCCAAGTTTGACAGCGCACTTGGACCATCTACATACACGTGAGTTTGTTTTCATGGCTAGTACCAGGAAGTTGTTAGCGCACACGCGTGGTTTCTAAATAGATTCCATGAAAGCAATCACACAGGGTTTATGACAGCAGTTACAGAAGTTATTCTAAGTATAGTAATGTTTATCACCATCATTTATGTGATTCACACATTGGATTAGACTGATGCTATATTTAGGTGCACTTTGTAGTCTTTATGCTGAACTGATGATGAGTCTAACCAGCGCAATCAAAAAAGCATGCAGACGCCTTCATGACACCAGTCATTACTGCAAAACCAGTATGTATCACATAATTCACTGCAGCACTGTAAAACATCTTTGTTTTGAGTATAGTTCAAATGCAACTTGCGGATTTCAGAGTGAACACACAGGGAATATATTAAAGTTTTAGAACCATATGCATTGTGCATCAAAATACAGTTTAAGCAGTTAACACAAAACATGACATGTACATTTAATTAATTATGATGTATAAAATGCATAGTAATCATAATAATATTAAAACTCTAAAGCTATTAGAATAAGCATGTCTACTATCCTCAGTACTGTTAATGTAATTGTGCATTTAAAAAAAACACATTTAATCAGAAAACAAAAATGTATACAACCTTTAAATGCACAGAATTATGAGTTCAGCATTTGTATGAAATGCCAGGTGGATTATAATAAACATATTAAGCCCCATCATCGATAAAAGGACATTTTTATGAAAAATAATAATAAGCTATATTAGCAGTAATAATATTGCATTATAAAAATATAAATTGTAAATACAACAACAATAATACTACTAATAATAAATGTATTACTTACCAGGACTGCTGTCCATCTTTGATATGTTTTTCAAGATCCTCTGTCTTCAGAACTATTATCTTCGAGAAAGTCAGTGTGGGTCAGTGTGTTAAAGTCTGGTGAAAACAGGTATAAAAGTCACGAAATGCCTGTGCATACAGTGAGAATCCCGAAGAAGGCAGGCAGTATCTCGAGCACAGAGCATTTGGCAGCGGACACACAAACAGTCGGTAAAAATAGAGTCGGTCACAGGTGTGCAGACACTTTCCGCGCGCAGCTACCTGTACCCTGCTCTTGATCTAGTGTGAAGGACGCGTTAGGTGCGCTGGGTAATGTCTCTCGTCTGTCCGTTCATTGTCATCAGCATCTCTGTGGGACTGTCAAACTCCTGGCCATGCACACGCCCTTCCACACCCACATCAATCACGTTTTAGCATGACTGGCAAATGTGACTGGGTTTAGGAGAGCCGTCAACCTCCGTTGTTGTCTTTGGCAGGGATTTATCTCACTCTAACGTGCCCCATGATCTAGCTTTCTCTTTCCTCTTGATCCTAGCGTGCATTTTCATTGGCGGGAGTACGTGCTGTTAAAGCCACGCTGCATGCGCCCTCTGCATGTGCCGTGGAAGCGCTTGTCCTACTGACACACATTTTATGCAAAACACAGCGTGAGACTAGGCGACATGAGAGGCTTGCACATGGACTGCAGGAGGGGCTCTGCGTGACTGCTGCCGAGCGGGCCTTTTAAAATCTCTTTCAACATGTGAATGAGGCACAGAGGCATGGCATAAACAAGGGCATAAAACACCTTAGCTGTATGTAAGATGGTAATATAGTATTTATCTGTAAAAAAAAAATAATAATAATAATAAGATAACACAATATCAAATAACTGTTTTGGACAGCTCATATTCATTATAACTTGAACGAACTGGTCTACAACATTAATATGACAGCTAACCCAAAGATCTGACAAAATTCTGTTATCTGATTTCTAATTGTATAGTTGATTCTAGCCTGAATGTAGTTTTGTTGTGTTCTCTTGTTTGCCTAATAGCTATAGCAGAAAAAAAAAAAGTTTTTTTTATTTTAGATTGAAGAACAGAATTCAAAGAATGTATTTCCATAAAGAGAGACCCTGCATACAAAACTTCTACTAGAGAGAAGCAAGGGACAACACACACACACACACACACTTTTATTCACAGAATAAAAGTGAACAAAAACACAGCTTTTATTCAAAATGGAAATCTTGATTCTTGTGTTACAATATACACTACCTTTCAAAAGTTAGGAGTCAGTAAAAAAAAAAAAAAAATTTAGTTTTTCAAAAGTATGAACACTTTTATTCAGCAATGATGTGTTAAATGGGTGAAAAATGACATTAAAGACTCATATTGTTAGAAGAGATTTTAATTTAAAATTTAAATAATAAATACAGTCCTGATGAGAACAAAAACAAAACATGAATGGCAGCATAAAGACTAAAGTGCACCTAAATATAGCATCACTCTAATCCAATGTGTGAATCACATAAATGATGGTGATAAACATTACTATACTTAGAATAACTTCTGTAACTGCTGTCATAAACCCTGTGTGATTGCTTTCATGGAATCTATTTGCTATAACAACTTCCTGGTACTAGCCATGAAAACAAACTCACGTGTATGTAGATGGTCCAAGTGCGCTGTCAAACTTGGCTCTGACACACCAGCACACTTTACTAGTGTAAACTACAGTATGGCCATTAATCACACGAGATATTCAAAACAAACATCAATCAACTGGAATATAAACAGAAAAGCAAGAGTCACCTCACAATAAGTAATTTGTGCTTTTTTTAATGTAAATACATAGTAAAGGCAATTTAATATAAAGTGGGACCTACACACACAGAGATATATTTTTTATTTCTTAATAACTGGTTTTGTTTTAATGAAAGCATGTGCTTGTATACTGCAGTGGTTAAAATCAGATTTTGGGGGATAATGATTTTTAAACAAAATCTCATTTAAACTGAAAGAACAGCAAAACAGTGTCCTCTTGTGGTTAATAAACGCACACGGCTGCATTTTATGCTAAGGGCGAGGCCAGAAATGTTTTAGTGGGTGGGCCTACATAAAAAAGGGGGTGGGCAAAATGTAGTGCATGAAAAACAGCCATTAACAAAGGCAACTCTGACAAACAAATAATAAAATGCTCTTCCTGTTTTCTGTCGAGTATAATGACTTTTATGGCTTTTCTTATTTTAATTTTTTTACTTGAAGCACTGACAAAAAAAAAGTAGTTGCCATTGCATCATCAGCACGTATCATACGATTTATTACTGTTGTTGTTATTGATGATGATGATTTAATTACCAGCTTCTTATCGGGTGAGCCACTATTAAAAGTGCTTTACCATTGTGCTATTGTGGCAGTTAATATTAATCTGAAAAATATGAATAATATAGCTTTTTTTTATTTTATTTATAGCACAACTATTTTATGCTATAGTTTTATTTGCCATTAAATATAGGCTAATCATATATTTATTTAAATAGATGAAAAGCTTAAACCTTGTACAGCGTCTTGCAAATGGAATATGTATTGTACTGCCTATAACTTGATATTTATTTGGCCAGTCCTTTATAATGAGTATCAATAACTCTTATACACTGTAAAGTTGTCTAAACTGGAGTTGGTCAGTGCTATTTGAACGTAGATTTAGGTATAGTTAAAAATTATGTTCCAGAAAAAAAACACAGTATTCTCACTCATAGTGTTTGCAGACTATTGAAGTGCATAATAATAATAATAACAATAATGAAAACGTAATGCTTATAAAAGTGCTCTTGTTCATAGTGCTTTCATAAACACTGTGACATGAACTTGAGCAATAGTGATGGCTTTATGTTGTACTTCCAATGTTGACCACTAGATGTAGCTTTAATGCAAGAAGTGGCTCTTACACCCTTTAAATTACCATCTTAATTTAGCACTAGGTCACACCAATAGATAAAACCTTCCTTTATATTTTTCTTCAGTCCTTAATATAATATACCCCCCCCCCCATAAATACAATATGCCTGTAAATGTGAAAGTAAAAGCAGTGTAACAGGCAACAGGAGAGGCTAAAACATGCTTCTATAATATCAAACCATGCAACATATTATAAACCTCCTTTCAAGGCCTTTATTTGGACATCGAGAGGAAGCTCTGTCAAAGTCGGCCATAAACATTCTAGCTCGCATTTCTTTCTTTTTTTCTGAATCCATAAAAAAGTTTGATTACAGCTTGTGTGCTTGACATGTTGATTGAAATGATACATTTCGCACAAGATAGAAATAATCTGAAGATAATGTGGCGCCTTACGTAAACCCTGTTTCTGTGGTGTTTTGACAGTTGCCAGGGTTAATTGGCTGTGTTAAATTTGGAGCTCTGTTCCACAGCTATGAACCCATGACTGTGGGCAACTCGAGCACTGAGGAACATGTTATGGCAGGGCATGCCGATAATTACAGAGGGAGAGCGGCAGTGTTTGGGAACTGAACAGGGGCTGCTGCCAACATGCACACAGTAGAAACACCTTGTGCCTCGGGCTAAGCAGACAGCCATCAGCGTCTGTCATCTTTCTGTTGCTCTCTTCTGCCCACCAACACTTACCTGCTCGAACTCTTTCACTCTTTTATTGAAAGATCGCTGTTTGTGAAGTCATGCCAGATTCTCTGAGGCTGATGAGCAATTTAACAAGTTTATACCAAGCTCCCTCTTAGGGAAAGAGCACTAGTATGGTGAAGAGGATATATAGTGAAAAGTTTAGATGCGACTTTTAAAATGCTTTTAAAATAGTCTTTTGTTGTATGTATTTTTACTTTCACATTTAATGTTTAAAGGAATAGTTTATCCAAAATGGTTAATTTCCTCAACATTTAGAAACCTCAGGCCATCCAAGATGTAGACAACTTTTTATTTTATTGTTTAGAACACATTTGGAGAAATTTAGTATTACATCACTTGCTCACCAGTGGATCATCTCTTCTGCAGTGAATGGGTGCCATCACAATGAGTCCAAAAAGCTGATAAAAACACCTCAATAATCCACAAGTAATCCACATGACTCCTGACAGTCCATCAGTTATTATCTTGTGAAGTGTTAAGAGAAACAAATCCATCATTAAGACATTCTTAACTTCAAACTGTTGCTTCTGGCTAAGATATGAGTCCTCCATTCATATTGCTTTCAGGAGAGAAATATGCACAGATCAAGCACTGTTTACAAGCAAAACAGTTTTAAACAAATATGTCAGCGGATTTGAAGTGAGAGGTATAAAAAGGATTGATTTTTTTTCAAGGAGGAAGCATAATGAAAGATATGGACCCTTGGATGATTTAGAGTTAAACCGTCTTGATGCAGTTGATTTTTAAAAGCATGCAGCATTTCATTTCACAAGAAGTTAAAAGATGAACTGGATTACTTGTGGATTATTTTTATGTTTTATCAGCTGTTTGGACTCGCATTCTGACGGCACCCATTCACTGCAGAGGATCCATTGATGAGCAAGTGATGTAATGCTACATTTCTAAAAGACTATAAAAACAAACTCATCTACATCTTAGATTGCCTGAGGGTGAGTAGATTTTTAGCAAAGGTTAATTTTTGGGCCGAACTATTGCTTTATTTCAATTAGTTACTTTGCATTTCTTATAGGCTAATTATTTGGAAAAATCTACTTGCAATCTCTGAGTGAACATATCGTTTCAAAGTCTTCTTTTCATTGTGCATTGGCAGTTTTATTTGCTAAGGAGAAGGCATTGAAAAGGGGACCTTTCCTCTCGAGCACAAAGATTTGCCGCAATTACAGAATTGCTTCCATATGTGGATCAGGCAGCTTCTCCCGCAGCCCCCTCCAGCCCCTCTCTCTTTCCTCTTTTTCTCCGCGTTCTCTCTCCCTGTCTTTTAGAGACGTCCTTCCCCGACTTCTGTTTTTTAGCCATGCTATATTTTTCCGACCTTGCTTTCTTTCTCTTAGTGCCACGAACGGGTTTGAAAAGGCCACCTTTTAAACTAAGTCCGTCTTAATCAGAACATCCTGGTACTTTTGGCAGTGGGCTTCACTTGTGCTGATTCAATTAGAGTGAGAGAGCCACGGACAGAATGCGCCTGGATGCAAAAACGAAAGGAGGGGAGAGAGAGAGAGAGTTAGAGGGGGGGCATGAAGGGAAAAAAGCGAATAAAAAGAAGAAAGAAAAAATGTGGTTTCACCAAAAGAATTCTGACTGGAGGGAGGCAGCCTGGTGAGTGCAACAGGGAAAGGTGGAAAATGAGAAGCGAAGGAGAGGGAGAGAGCGAAATGTTTTTTGACAGAGGTCGGTTCAGAGAGGGTTCATGGTGACATCATGGCTGATTGTGAGGAAAGTATAGACAGGAGGGCCATTCACCTTTCATTGGACACATATGTTGGAGGATAGGCCGCGCGCTCATTTGCATGCGCTTATTGGCACTCTGTTAAGTTTTTTTCCGACAACTCTGGACCGCCGAGGCGCGCTTGCTCACTTGACTCGCGCACATAAACATACAAAAATAAGTAGGCCTACAAACATGCGCACACGTGCAACCACAGATTAAATATGACATGTGGCTTATACATTTACACGAACTTTAATGCAAAATATACACCACAGCCTGTCCCATTTTTTCCCCTTATAGCTTTTTCCAAAAGCACTCTGTGTGTTGTTTTTCCTCGTCTATGTTATTTCTTCATGTCAGTTGGAGTCAATGTAAGAGTAAATGTGTACATTTTGCCAAGCGAAATGAATGAGGCCCTTCATTGCCCGAGCCGTGCGTTTGACTTTGAAACTAAAAAGCGGATGGCATTCCTGTGCGTGTGTTCATTTACGTGTGCGTGCTTTGAGTAAATCTACGTTGTGCTTGTTTGCGTGCGCGCGCATGCACATGCCCGCCTCGCGCTCTCTACGCATGTCTCATTGCAGTACAAAGCTTCACATGACATCAATCTGCATGCAAGGAAATAGTGATCTCATTACAGGCATCTTGTTCCTGATTAAAACCTGCCGTGGCCACCAGCCTCTCTCTTTCTGTGTGTGTCTCTTTCTCCTCCCCTCCCTTTTTCGTTTTCTTCCCCTTCTTTTTTCCATCCTGGCCCACTAGTCCTTGGCATAAATAAATACACGTCTTAGTAGAAATGTTATTCGTTTATTTATTTGCACTCCTTACAATTAACACGGGGGAAAAGAAGGTCACGGATGAAAATGAATGAAGGAGGAAGGATAAAATAATGATGATGTCAGAGGCCTTTAAGATGAGTAATGATGTCATAGCAAAGAGTGACAAATGCAACTCTTGTGAAGAAGAAACCATTAGGAGAAAAAAAGGGGGGAGAAGTGGAGCAAATGACAGGGAGCCTGTGTTCAAATGCACTGTGAAAAATGATTTTTATTGAAGTTGAAAATAAACAGTATTGGACTTAGAAGTGTAAATCTACTAGCAATTTCTGAGTGAAAATTGTTTCTACGCCAATTTCTTTTTACAGTGAAATAAATGTACTAGTCGATTTTTGATTAATTCTGCTCTGTTTGCATTCAGTTAAATGTTTTTGACATATGACGTGTTAAAAACAACCACAGCAATTTATTAATTTGCTGAAGATTTTTCAAAGCACTACACTATCAAAGCACTATCTTTTACAAACTCAAAAGAGCCACAAGGTTTTATTTGTATTTATTTATTTATTTATTTATTTTTGTTACTTGTTGATGTTCCCTCAATATCGCGACTTCATGGTACAGCAAATTGTCTATTTGCAAACTTCACAAAACTAAGCAAACATAGTATGTAATCCGATATGTGTCTCTGGAGCACAAAACCAGTCAGAAGTAACCAATCTAGCCTATATAATAGCTAAAAATATGTTGCATGAGTCAAAATTTTTCTTTTATGCCAAAAATACGGTGGCCGAGAGAGCTCAACGTGCTGCAATTTAAGAAAACACATGAAAATTGAAAAAAAAAACATCTTCATCAATTTGACAACAGAAGTGTTGCAAATCATCACAAAACATGCATATAACCAAACGCGCTGCAAAATCTCACAACACGTGCATATAACGAAACGTGCTGCAAATCATCACAACACATGCATATAACGAAACGCGCTGCAATTCCATCACAACACATGCATATAACGAACCGTGCTGCAAATCATCAAAACACATGCATATAACGAAACGTGCTGCAAATCCTCACAGCACATGCTTATAACGAAACGCGCTGTAAATCATCACAACACATGCATATAACGAAACGCACTGCAAAATCTCACAACACATATATATAACAAAACGCGCTGCAAATCATCACAACACATGCATATAACAAAATGCGCTGCAAATCATCACAACACATGCATATAACGAAATGCGCTGCAAATCCTTCACAACACATGCATATAACGAAATGCGCTGCAAATCCTTCACAACACATGCATATAACGAAATGCGCTGCAAATCCTTCACAACACATGCATATAACGAAACGTGCTGCAAATCCTCACAACACAAGCAAATAATGAAACGCGCTGCAAATCATCACAACACATGCATTTAAAGAAACGCGCTGCAAATCCTCACAACACATGCATATAACGAAACGTGCTGCAAATCCTTCACAACACATGCATATAACGAAACGTGCTGCAAATCCTTCACAACAAATGCATGTAATGAAACGCGCTGCAAATCCTTCACAACACATGCAAATTAAGAAACACTGCAAATCCTGCTGCAAATAGCACTGACCACAATGGAAATGTTTCAAGAGCCCATTTCACACTGCCATTCCAGCAAATACACAGGTAAAGAGTTCCGGCAATTGTTCCCGGGTCGCTAGATTTTGCACTTTCACACTGCCAGTGATTACCCGGATATGTGCTTGCTTTCACACACAAGCTGTAAAGGTCTCATAATGACACATGACATCAGGGCGTGACGTGTAATGTACGAGTCAAAAACGTTAGGCACATTATACTTTCACTGAAGCAAGCGAACAGTCTCGGCGTCAGCGCGGAAAGTGAGGAACTAATTGATCTCTGCTTCATTACAGTTTGCACATATTTTTTCGTCGCGAACCTTGATCTTCCTTCAAAACAGCCGGTAAAAGAGTTGCGCGATAACGCGCGTCATCACTTCGACACGGCATTAGATCTGGCTTTTGTGCACACAGTGCTCGTCCCGGGTTGCTTTCACACAGAAGGCGACCCGGCAATGTTCCTGGCTGGGATTTGCTTATCGTGCAGTGGCTACTGGTCAGTGGAGTTGTTGATGAACTGAAAGGTGAATTTTTTTATAAACACCCTGAATGCATGATTCCTTTATCTTTTGGATATTATTAGCCTAAATAAGCTGAATAATTACATGATTAAATGTAAAACGTTACTTAAGATGGCTAACTTTAATATCCTCAGCTAAATATAATTTCAAGGTTAATGAAAATAAATTTGCAATGCTTCATTAATTGTTTCATAATGTGCATGTGCTGTGAGGATTTGCAGCGCGTTTCCTTATATGCATATGTTGTGATGATTTGCAGAGCGTTTCGTTATATACATGTGTTGTGATGATTTGCAACACTTGTGTTGTCAAACTAATGCAGATGTTTTCTTCAATTGCTGGTGTTTTTTCAGTTTGCATGTGTTTTCTTAAGTTGCAGCGTGTTGAGCGCTCTCGGCCACCGTACAAAAATAATTAAGATATTAAGTAAAGATCATGTTCCATGAAGATATATTGTAAATTTCCTACCATAAATATATAAATTTTCTTAATTTTTTATTAGTAATATGCATTGCTATTGCAATTTTCTCAGTATTTAGGATTTATTTTTATTCAGCTTTCAGATTTTAAAATAGTTGTATATCAGCCAAATATTGTCCTCTTCTAACAAAGAGTCCAGGATCACATTACATTTATGACAATTATCACTCATTAGCTGAACTGCTTATTTATGCATATTTGAAACCAATTCCATATTCAGATACTAATAACTAAATGGCTAATAAAAAAGTTTACAGACATTTTCTTTAACCCTAACACACAGCACAATACAACAAATAATTTAAAATATTAAAATTTTTCATTTGTAAAAAATCTATACAGAAAGTTTGTTCATATTAACATTAAATTGTGCACAATTTTTATGGAAATGTCTTAGAGTTTACAAAACAATTGACATGAATTCTTTAAAAAAAGGTTCCGAAATTGCTGTGTTGCCATTAAAATAATTATTTTGGTTTCCACAAAGAACCTTTCAGTGAGCAATTCTTAAAAGAACCTTTTTTTTTTTTGGAACAGTTCTAAATATCCCTTTTCCTCTATAAAGAAAGTATTGTGAAGAGGAAAGTGTCCATGGATGTTAAAGGTTCTTCATGGAGCCATCAGTGCCAATAAAGACTACTCTAAGTGGGCATGATTTCAGATGGAAAAATTCTGTATAAAAGCAGAATAACAGGAAATAAGGAGAGTGAAGCAGGTGAAAGTGAAATGTAGTGTGGAAAACTGAAAGACAAAGTCAGAAAGTGACAGACGGGGTACACAGGTAGTGTGGGAGAACGAGAGGAGCGAGAGAGGAAGAGAGAGAGATAGCAGTCTGATCTATCTTCATTATCCTCCACTCTGCAGTCTCCCAACACAGAGATCATAAATCTCAACCTCCAACACACTTCACTGACAATGAAACACAAACACTGCTAACCTCTGACCTCCCTCCTGCTACTGACACATACTCGCTCAGACACACATGGAGAATGACAGCACATACTGTAATGTTGTTTGAAACTTGGTAAACTAGATGCTCTGATGAAAATGTAAGATACTAAGTATTTTGAAATGATTTGATAGGGAGACTCCTAAAGCACTGAATCTAAAAATAAAATAAAAATAGACCCAAATTTCCTCATATACTGATCACATTCTAAATTAGTAGTTACCTTCTTTTGACAGACAGTTAATATGTTAACAGAATGATGGATAAAGCTGTGTAGGGTAGGTTTGTGTGGCAATGCAAACCACTTCCTGTTGACTTGTGCATTGAGACCCAATGCCAGCCCTGCTAAAGTGTCCTACTGCTACACTTCAGCTGAGCTCAGTTTGTAAACGCTTTTATCTTAGCAATGAAAAATCTGAATGCTGAAAATGTTTTAAAACGTTATTTGACAGGAAGTTTATAGCGCAGTACAAACTAAAAGGAACCTTAGTACACGAAGTTGTTTCATGCCCAACTCAAAACATCAGAATATGATAATTTATAAATGCATTCCACATTTTTTGTGTAGCTAATAATTCAGTTTAAAATAAAAACAAGTGTTCCATTTGATTTATTTGCATGAATTACCGTCAGACCCACGGCTGAACCTGACATGCCACTTCCTTGATCTTGAGATGGCACTGTCAAAAAGAAGCCAGTTAAGGTGTGTCTTCACAGTGAGGTTTCTGGGGGTTTATTTTAACCAAAACCAGTACAGAATGGCAGCTTTAGAAAGAGCCCAGGCAAACGCCCAGAACCACATACAAGACATACAAACACAAACTGTACACTGTACTCATATAAAACACATATAGAGTGGCATATAGCCAGAAACACCCTCGGCACCATGAAATTTGGAGCTCCCCATATTTACAGTCTCCCATCATCAAAAAGATGCTATATTCTTGTGGACTTTTGTAGCAAATAAATTATTAATACTGATGACAACCCTGACATGATTCATCAGTGGATGTTATTGGTTTGTTTTATGCTTTTCCACTTGTCGGTCCAGCATTATTTGACATGTTTTCCGTTTTCATATTTATCACACGAATAGCATGATTGAGGATTTCCATGCTTTCAAGCTGTTTGAAGCATGTTATTGCATTCTTTTTTCCAACCCCCCTCAATTGGAATAACATGCAGCAATGAATCGTTCACAGTCAGACCAGGATATCGGTTAAGTAAGACGAATGTTGATTTCATGTCATCTTGAAAACAAACTGTATCCAGCATTTTAGCTACGAGCTTCTCGCTGGCATTCCTTCATCATGTGCTACTCAGTGCATGTCACTTGTGAATACACAGAGTTCATGGAGTGAGAAAAAAAGAAAGAAAAGAGAGGCAGAGAATTAAAAACAGAAATTTAAGCTTGCCTCTGTTTCTTCCCTCTAGGCACTTTGCGGCTTGTGTAAAATGTGCTGTATATTTGAAGGGTGGAGTCACGTGACCCAGACAGGGTTCATGAATCAGAGCGCATAATTATTTCTAAGAGAGACGAAAAGAAGAGAAAGAGGGAGGGAAAGAGAGTGAGAGAGGCAGAGAAAAGGAAGAAGAGAGAAAGAAACGACCGTGTAGTGTGAAAAGGGACTCGGAGGCGCGCTTCTTGTCTTCACCTCGCGGATTTCAGTCACAGTGGGTGAGTCTAACTTCCACAGAACTGATTAAACGATGTTTTTATTAGTTTAGGTACTCTCGTGTGTCTGTCACTTACGATACTTACAACAAGGGGGAACCTGTGGTGATTTAAAACGAAACTTGGGTTAGAGACACCAGAAGCGCGAGAGAGCGATGAAAGAATCGCAACTTTTTGTTCGTTCGTTTTGCTCGAGCGACTCCGTGCTCTTGTATTCGTCTAATTGTAGCGCGTGCGCTGTGCGTGTGTGTGTGTGTGTGTCTGTGTGTGTGCTTTCATTTATTTATTTTCGTGCGGCGTTGATGCTTGGCGTGCGAGTGTTTTCTGGAACCGCGGTGCGTTTACGTTTACGCATACCTTACCTTTACCTGGTGAGTTGACCCTTGACATATGTAAACCATCTCTTTGACAGGTATCGTTTTCCTTTTAGCCTTAAGTGTTAATGTTGCAGCCCTGTGGCTTACGAATTTTAAGTAGGCTATGTGTGTAAATATGAGATAAGCTTACGCGAAACAAAGTATTTTGTACAGCTTGTGGTTAAGGGAAAGGTATTTTGAAAAGCATCTCATGCAGTGTTGTTTTATTAATAAAACTCAAATGTGGTAGCAATCACAATACAGTTTTTTTTTTAAGTTAAAAAGAATGGGTTCTCCATACAATGACAATGAATGGTGTTAACCCTCAAAATGGATGCAAAATCCCAGTATACAATCCACACAACTCATACACTATATTCAAAGTCTTTTGGAGCCAAAGGTTTGTGGTAATGCAAGGGGCCAAATAAAATTTGCATTTTTATCCACTCATAATTTTGACATCTGCCCTAGCTCCGCATAAGAGAATTGGTCATCCATAAACAAGTTAGATCTTTTTAATAATATGATTGCTCCAATTTACCAAAACTGAGCTGAATGGTTTATTCAGGTTCTTGGGTTGACTCAGTAGTACAGACGCTGGAACGTTGTCAGTTAATTTGGGTTTGTTTGACACATAAACCCATCGGATGGCTTCTGAAGACTTGGGATGTAGCATATGAGATGTGTGGACTGTACTAAAGTATCACTTTGAGGTAACATCTACATACTGGCTTTGTAAGTGCTGCATTTCTTCTGTTGTAAGAAGTGACAAAATGCATAAAAATGCACACATCCGTGGCTTTTTGTTGGCTCACTTTTTCCCTTATATTACCTGATAGATGAACTTCAGTACTGCGAAGCTCCGTTGCATTGACTGTAGCACCTGTTCTTTGTTGGTTTGGATCAGTCTTTGCTTTTCAACATGTTGTGTGTGAAATTTTCACGAGCTGAAAAGTTTTTTTTATTTTTTTTTGTAAGTTTATGCCAGCAGTGTTTAATAGTGTCAGAGCCAGTCATGATTTATGATGTCTTCTTTTAACATGTGATAGAATGTTCACATCCAAACACACACATCTGGGGCAGAGGAGCTGTCTGAGTGCGTTACAACATTAAAAACAACAGACTTACTCAGCACATGCACGAACAAATGTATACAAGGCTCTTTTTTAAATGAGAAAGGAATGGGCCAGCCCTTTTCTGTCTTCAGCTGTTTATGTCTCACAGATCAGCAACATGAGTTTACATGAACTCAGACAAAAGAAGCAGAGACAAGGAAAAACAAACTATTGTCAAACCAGATATTCACGTTCCACCAAAACTAAAACTCCCACTCTGACTCCGGCGGGACTGTGGAGTCTGATCTCAGCTGTACAGTAACTGTAATGGAATACAGGAGTGTCTTAATGTGTTTGTGTGTTTGGGTAAACTGCTGTCATTATATTCTTGAGTGTATTTTCCTTTTTGAGTGACAGGGAGATGTGTCTTTTCTTAAGCACAGTATTAGATTTACAGCATCACTTCCTGAATATTTGATAGCTTATTCTTATGATTGTTTTTATAATACTGTAGGTACACTGCACTGTACACTACAGTACTTTCACACTTCTCTTTTGTGTATAACAATAATAATAAAAATAAAAGGTAGCTTTTTTGTAGTTTTTTATCTTACTATTTGAATTTTTTTCACAATTCTGAAACTGAGAATTCAGAGAAACAAGTCATATTTGTGAGGTGTATACTTAGAATTTATATATAAAAACTCGTAACTCTGACTTTCTCACAATTCCGAGGTTACATGTTGCTTTAAAAAACCAAAAAGTAAATTGCGACTTTTTATATCACAATTCTGACTTTTTTCCTCTCAATTGTAAGTTTATATCTCAAAATCCAGATTTTTCTTCTCATAATAAAATGTTGGTAACACTTTAGATTAGGGAACACATTCACAATTAACAAAGAGTTTTCCCACAATAAACTCCTAATTACCTTCTTATTAATAGTTAGTAAGGTAGTTGTAAAATTTTGGTATAGGGTAGGATTAAGGGATCTATATTTTCACGCAGAATAAAGCATTAATATGTACTTTATAAGTAGTAATAAACAGCCAATATGCCAGTAGCATGCCTGTTAATGAGCAACTAGCTAATAGTAAATAATGTTCCCTAACCTAAAGTGTTATCAAAAAGTTTATAGCTCACAGTTTTGACTTTTTGTCACAATTCTAATGAAAAGAGAAAAAAGTCGCGATTATGTTTTATTGTTGTTCTGTAGCTTAAATCAAGCATCCATTGTTCCATTGTTCCAACTTTTTTTTTTTTTCAGTCAGTGTAAAACTCCCTTTTTTTTTGCATGCATGTTAAGTAAGTTTGACTGGTTGCTTGGACTATGTGTGTTTTTGCATATAGGAGATGTTTTCATGAAGACATGCATGCTTAGACCATCCCACTGTCTGTCTATCTGTCTAGATCCCATTTTTTACTTCAGTCTTCAGCTCATCTGTCTGCTTTTTGGCTTGTAATCATAAATCCAGGAGTTTATCCATGACTCTCTCAGGAATTTTGGGGGGCAATAGAATGTAAGTGGCAGGGAGGGGCTGAACAGGTGGTTTATGGGGGATCAGAGAAGGTGGGGGGGGGGGGAACTTTGTTCTGTACTCTGTAATTATGAAGGAAACCATCAGATCACTGCTTCCCCTGTATATTTTTGCAGGTGTGCAGGGACGTATCCCTTTGACTGCGTGTGTATATAAGACTTTATGTGTCAGCCTGTGTGTCTGTGAAAGCCAGAGTGTGTCCGACATCTGCTTATAAAAGTTCCTGTGTGTGTCAGGGCTTTTATTAATGTGTCTGTGTTAGTGTGTGTGTTTATACCCATGAGTGCGAATGCTCCCCATGCCAGTGCTACTGTAATGAGCACCATCTATTACCTTCTATTGCTCTGATTAAATAAACTGTGTTCATCTGAAATGGCTAGTTTAGCTCAGCGGCCATGTCATTTGTTTTTATAAATCTGATTTCTTGTCTGATTACGCTATGTAATAAACCACAACTACAATCTAGGAACGATCATGTTAATGCTCTGATCCTTAACCAATTATTTAACCTCATTTCCCACAAAGAAATACTGCAAGCCACAGAGGAATACTGCAATAAATAAGCTCACTGGTCGTGTTTGTTTTCTCTCTGTTCAGACATTTTATGGGTCTATAAACAATGTCTCTTTTTTTTGTTGTTTATCTGTTTTTGCAACGTGCCTGTGCTCACCTTGTTCATATCACATTGCGGAACAGGACTGTCTTTCGTCCACTCCTTTTATCCCATCACTCTTTCCATTGTTCCCTCTCCTTCTTCTATGTGTCATAAACCCATCCAAACCTAGGAAGTTTGGTTATTTGTTTATTTATAAAAAAGAGAGGACTCTTCAGAGAACTCTAATTTAGTTTTGTAAAAAAAATATTTATGTTAACTTGATGTTTTTATTTAATAATATTAACATTTTGAATTATATATATAATAGGACTGCAACAAACGATTATTTTGATAATCGATTAATCTAACAATTATTATAATGCTTAATCGACAAATCATCGATTATTTTTGCTGATTAATCAGTACACATTTATTGATTATTCAGCTTTTGCAATTATTTAAAATATTGAGTTATCCATATTCTTACAAAATAAAGGTTAAGTGATAACATGTTTAATTATTTTGATAAACTAATATTCGCAATATAATCTCTCTTAAAATACCTCATAGGGTTATGATAATCAAAACAGTTAGATCAAGCTTTGATCTCTGCAAACCAAACTATATCTTTAATTAAATGTTTTAATTATTTAAATAAATGTTTTCCCCACTAATGAAAAAGATTTTATCATTAGCTAGCTCTACACTGGATAGCTGCTTTATAACAGAAAATCAAGTTGTAATTCTAACAAAGTGACACTGACTCTGCTTTTTCATGTTTAATACTGTAAAACTGCTTGATTCAAGGCCATCTATTGCATAAAGTGCTATATAAATAAATGTGACATGACTTGGATTTTACTGGAGGACTGAACTACAGAGCTCGTGCAAACATACACATCTCTGTAATCAGATGCATTTTAAACTGCTGCCTTCTCTGGTGTCAGTTTTTGATGTGTTTATTTTGTTATTGAGAGGAAAGTACGCAGTATATTTTTACATACTCATCCAAAGGCCTCTCAGCAGCCTCAGCTTTGGCTGCCTTCACTCTGAAGCGCTGCCGCTGCATCTTCTTCTCTTGAATTGCATCAAGAGAACTGATTTACAGTCTCGTGCTAGATTGCCATACTGGTCAAACCGCATTATTTATAAGGCTCTTACATTAGGTCATATGACATAAACAACTACTCGACAACAAAAATATATTGTCAATAATATCAACTAATCGTTTTAGCCCTAATATATAATTGTTCATTATTTAAAAAAAAGAACAACAATCATAATAATAATTAAAATGTATATATACATGTATTTGGAATCTGTCTATCTATCTCTATCTCCAACTCTAAACAATATATATATATATATATATATATATATATATATATATATATATATATATATATATATATAGCTTATGAAAGTCAAAAATCCAGTATCTCAAAGTATATATATATATATATATATATATATAGCTTATGAAAGTCAAAAATCCAGTATCTCAAAGTATTAGAATATTTATATTTGAGTGAAAAAAAATTTATGTCGTTAAATGACCATCCCTACAATACAAATTCCAGGTATCTCATGTTCTTTGAAACCACAATAATGGGGAAGACTGCTGACTTTGCAGTGGTCTAGAAGACAATCATTGACACCCTCCATAAAGAGGGTAAGTCACAGAAGGTCATTACTGAAAGGGCTGGCTGTTCACAGAGTGCTGTATCAAAGGATATTAAATGCAAAGTTGACTTGAAGGAAGAATTTTGGTAGGAAACGGTGCACAAGATACAGGGATGACCATAAATTTGAGAATGCTGTCAAACAAAGTCAATTCAAACACTTGGTAGAGCTTCACAAAGACTGGACTAAAGCTGGAGTCAGTGAATCAAGAGTCATCACGCTCAGACGTCTTCAGGAAAAGAGCTATCAAACCACTTCTTAAACAGAAGCTTTTACCTGAGCTAAGGAGAAAAATCATTTCCCTGTTGCTCAGTGGTCCAAAGTCCTCTTTTCAGATAAAAGTCAATGGAGTCTAGAGGAAGACTGGAGAGGGACAGAATCCAAGCTGCTTGAAGTCCAGTGTGAAGTTTCCGAAGTCAGTGATGATTTTGGGGTGTTGTGACGTTTGCTGATGATAGTCCTGGTGTTTTAACAAGTCCCAAGTCAATGCAACCATCTAACAGGAGATTTATGAGCACTTGATGCTTCCATCTGCTGACAACCTTTATGGAGATGCTGATTTCCTTTTCCAGCAGGACTTAGCACCTGCCCACAGTGCCAAAACCACTTCCAAGCCAACATGCCTGACCTGAACCCCACATTGAATTTATGGGATATTTTCAAGAGAAAGATGAGAAAGAGTCAATCCAACAAAACAGATAAGCTAAAGGGCACTATTAAAGGGATAGTTCATCCAGAAATTAAAATGTGATGTTTATCTGCTTAACCCCTGAGCATCCAAGATGTAGGTGACTTTGTTTCTATCAGTCTTATACTTGATGTGAATGGGAATCACGGCAAAAACATACAATAATAATAATAAAAAAAAATTACAAATTAAACTTTTCAAATAATGTTTTTTTTTTTTTTATTGTATGTTTAAGCCTTGATTCCCATTGACCTCCATTATAAGACTGACTGACTGCAATGGTTTGTTTTAGAAACCTTGGTTTGTGTTCTACTGAAGAAACAAAGTCACCTAAATCTTGGATGCCCTGGGGGTAAGCAGATAAACATCATAGTTTACTTTTTGCGAGAACTATCCCTTTAAAGAAACCTGTGCTTCAATGGTTCCTCAGCAGTGCCACAGACTGATCGCTTCCATGCCACAGCGCACTGATGCTGGAGTTTGTGGTTACCAAGTATTAAGTGCATATATGAACACACTTTAAAGAACTTGAGCTTTTCTGTCTTACCAATCCTTTTTTATTTATTTATTTATTTTATTCTACTATTTTGAGCTACAGGATTTTTGACTTTCTTGTGCTGTAAGCTTTAATCATCAAAATGAATAAAAAAAAAAAAATGTTTTAATTGTTTTACCTTATATGTAATGTATCTGGAAAATATGATATTTTCACTTTTTGATATAAGTAAAAAAAAATTAACTTTATATATATATATATATATATATATATATATATGTGTGTGTGTGTGTGTGTGTGTGTGTGTGTGTGTGTGTGTGGGTGTAGAGATATATAGATGAATATATAGATAGATACATAGATGTACTATTTTATTTTCACTTACAGTATTAATTATTTTAGTTTAGTAGTGGAAAATGTTAATGACAGTGTTAAATGAAATCAAGTGTAATATGAGGTAAGAACACACATGGTTTATTGTGAATGACGGGGTGTTTGGGCCTTACAGCTGGGTCTGTGAGAGTATATAATACACTCTTTTAAATTATTACTTGAGGGACAAGTTATACCCAAGTGCTGTGAGAGATATTATGGCATTGTCAGTGTTGTACAGTGATTGGGTGTGAAAAATGTTTGTTGGGTGCCAGGAAAGTGTTCAGTGTCAGACTGGTTTTAATTGATGGGATATGTGTCTCTGAAGCAGAAGATCCTCTATCACTCTTAATGTTTTGCTACCATTTGCCCTGCAGAAGGCAGAGGAATTGGAACGTGTCAGTTTTATGTCCCACAATAAAAAGGTTTATGAAGGGCTTTCTCGGAAATGACTGCCTGATGACAATGATACGCTTTGTTTAATTTTGCAGTGGACCAATTCTCCGAGGCTATATTTTATTATTGTTTATTAATGCCGTAACCACTGTCCCCTGCTGTGATGCCGGGATAGGGGATTTAGTAGGAGAAAATACAAAACAACAAATTAATCATTAAAAAGTTATCTTTCTGCATTAATGTGTGTTTGTATGTGCGTGTTAATGATGTCTGGCCTTTGAACCTTCAGCACTTAGTTCTGACCCTCCTTATGACCATGTGACCTCCACAGCGCCTGGAGGTTCCTCAGCTGCAGACTTTCCACACAATGCGTCTCGTCTCCAAACATCTTTCTTCAATCGATTCCACACAGATTTCATTCAAGGTTACAGCACACAGTGCTGTGTCTTATTGCAATGTCTCCTGTGCATAACAAGCAGACATCCAGTTTTATCCATCAAAGTTTGCTGTAAACATCCCTCAGACACATATGCTTATGTTTTATGCAGGATGTGACAATTATTTTTCAGCAGAAAATATGCAAACTACAAGCAGATCTCTTCTTTTTATGTTCAGATGTGGTTAGTGTTTTCTGGTTTATGTTTTCCATGTTCAAAATATAGTGTGCCTGGGAAATGTGAGGCGTTTTGTGAAGCATTTAAAACTTTTATTGTGCATCCAATTTAGAAATCTGGGCATCAATAAACAGACACTTTTACAAATTAAAGGTTCTTTATTGGCAATTATGAAACACTTTTAATATCCCTGAAAACTTTAAAAATGCACAAAATATTCTTTAGATTATGAAAATGTTTTTTTGTATTATGAAAAAAATAAAAAAAAGAAGTAATTTAAGAAATGATGGCTGAATGGTTTTCTAAAGCCCCTTAAACACTGCACGTCGGACCTGCAATATTTCCGGAACATTGCCGGGTCGCCTTCTGTGTGAAAGCAACCACGTCCCGGAATTGATTACCGAATTGAACTCGGGTCGAGGACCTAGTAACATTGGGGGATTCGATCCGGGACGAGCGCTGTGTGAACAAAAGCCAGATCTAATTCCGTGTCGAAGTGATGACGCGCGTTATCGCGAGACTCTTTTACCGGCTGTTTTGAAGGAAGATCAAAATGTGCAAACTGTAATGAAGCAGAGATCAGTTAGTTCCTCACTTTCCGCGCTGACGCCGAAACCGTTTGCTTGCTTCAGTGAAAGTATAACGTGCCTAGCGTTGTCGACTCGTACATTACACGTCACGCCCTGATGTCATGTGTCGTTACGGGATCTTCAAGGGTTGTGTGTGAAAGCTCGCACATATACCGGGTCATCACTGGCAGTGTGAAAGTGCCAAATCTAGCGACCAGGGACCAATTGCAGGAACACTTTACCCCTGTATTTGCCGGAATGGCAGTGTGAAAGGGGAAAATGTATGTTGGCAGTGTGTGTACACAACCACCTTATAATGATAAAGATACACCAAGTGTTTTTTTTTTTAATCTCATTAAATCATTTTCCCCTTCTCAAATCGAGCTGATCTCAGATGCCTGTCTGTGTGACGTCACACAAACAGGCCCCTCCCATAATAATTTGATTGACAGTGGTGTTTCAGCACAATCTGGACTGGTGTCTGACTTAAGTCCCGCCCTGAGTGAACTGTCATCAGTCTGCCATTGCTTTACCACCAGAGCAGATGTAGACAAGAATGTCTCCAAAGCAACTGAGGTGTTTTGTTCTTGGATCCTTTGTTGGATCATGTTTGTGCGAATCATTTGTGATCAATCACCTCCAGAAGAAATTGCCTTTCCTAATAATGTGCCAATTAGTGAGTTGAATGCGGCTAAAGTAAACAGTCTCTCAGAGAGCGGCATGGAAGACAGGGGCGGGGTCAGCAGAGCTCATTTGCATCTAAAGAAACATGCAATAAAAAGGCTTGCTGTAGACAGAGCTGTTTTTGACAGGGTAAAAACGGTGTTGTTTTACGCTACCATTGAGAAATTTTAACCAAACTTTGTTACAGACTTTCATTAAGATCCTGAAGAATCATATTAACTTGTGGAAGTTGACCCCTGTAAAAACTGTTCAATGAAAGTTTCTTAGGGGAACCATTATCATGGCATTTCTGAGAAATTCCCCTTTTGGAACTTTAATTTTGAGCTACGTATTGGTTGGGTTTCATTACACTTGGTCAGATTAGATGAAGTGGTTTTCTCTCCTTTTCCTTTGTGTTTTTACTAACTTTTTAGGAATGGTTTATATTTGCTCTTTAAGTGAGCTTGATACCTCTTGCAGAAGTTTCCAGAGCCCTGGTCTGCAAGACCTTTGATCTGAATCCATACATGCTCATGTGGCTTCCGCTATATGGTGCCTCTGCCTGTCTGGGGGTATTTAAGAGAATACAGTTAGATGTGTCAATCCGTCTTAGCACTGATCGACAGCGGGAAGGCTAATGTGGAAAGTTAAAGGAGGTTTTAAAGTAGAGCGCCATGAGCTTAGGAACGAAGGAGTGGAAATATTCAGAGTGTAGACAGGAAATGAACCCAAACCGCTGTACCATCCCAAATCCGTCACAGCTTTGGAGGAAGAATGGATTGCGGTTTTAGCCAGGCAGAGGGAGGAAAAAAATAACTCACCATCGGCTCCAGTGGTTAATGCCTCCTATGACGCCTTGGGTTTTTATAATACTGCGTACCAGTTAGGAATGATTTTAGTGATGGCTCAAAAGCTACACAACAGGTCAGACTTTTGGAATAATAATAATAAATGCTGAATTGGTGTTCAAGAAATATTTCTTATGAATACCAATGCTGAAAACAGGTGTGCTGCTTAATATTATTGTGGAACAGCAAATAAACATATAAGAATGATTTCTGAGGGATCATGTGACACTAAAGACTGGAGTAATGATGCTGAAAATACAGTTTTGCATAACAGGAATAAATTACATTTGAACATAAATGCAAAATAGTATTTCACAACGTTACTGTTTTTTTTGTTGCGTTTTTGATAACATAAAGGCAGCTTTGGTGAGCAAACCAAACTTCTTAAATATATATATATATATATATATATATATATTATTCCAAACTTCTGACCATTAGTGTAGGTCTCAAATTGCCATTTTCCAAGCAAGAACGCGATACCTTCACAAGCAGAGACACTTGATCCGCGAGAGGCAATTCTCTCGTTGAAATGGATACCTTTTCTTCCTCTAAACACAACCTGCTTACCCTTTTCACAGTGGCAGACTGCAGTACTTCAGAGGAGAGTAGACGTCAGCAGCCCGGCTGGGCCCAGCCCCGAGGAGCCATGAATCACATAGAGCTGATTCTGTCAGAGATACACAGCGCATCACCCAACCATGCCAGGAGCATTTTCTCTCTCTCTCCGTCTCGCTCAATCTTTCTTTCTTTCTCTGTGGCTAATAGGCCTCAGCATGCTCTGCTAATGATGTGTTTGTTCTGTGAGGAGCAATGTAGAAACGGTGGTGAAATCAGGCTTTTGGAAAGTCCCAGCCTGTTCTTGTAATCCCTGTAAACTTTGGGTCTGAGGTGGGTGCCCGCCGTTGCCCCCCTCTCGGCCCAGAGCGGGCTAGAGGAGTTTAAATGAGCATGTGTGTAAGGGTCAGCCAGAGAATAGCAGTAATGAGAGAACATGTGTGTATGTACTTATACATGTGTGTGTATTTGCGCCCCGGGGGCCCGTGCCAGAGAGAGCGAGGGCGAGGGCCCTAGAATGAGCTCACTTTCTGCACAGCCCGCCTGCCATAAAAGCAGAACATACTCTGTAAAACTCTTTGCCGATGTGACTCATGAAAATACGTAGGCGCCAAGTGTTTTATTAATTCATTATTGTGTTTGGGAAAATTCTAGGAACACACAGATCCCTTTTCAATCAGTTCCCCTCTTTTGAAATGGCTGCATGAGATTTGGATTTTCCCCGGCTCCCTTTTTTTCCTCCTCCTTTTCCACTATTTTTCTGCTTTCTTTTTCTCTCCCTGTAAAAGCTTTTTTGGGCGTGATTTTGATGTTTTTCTCTGTTTTCTCTCTGTCTCCCGCAGTTCGCCTTGTTTCTGTTGTTCTGCTTTTTATTTTATTCCCAACGTTCTCCTTATTTTGTTTCTTGATGTTCTTACTACTAGTAAGAGTCAAAAGTTCAGAAGACTTAGAGTTAATGCAAGCCCTAAAATATCATAGTGAGAGCCAGAGTGAAATTGTATTTTCAGCAGACCATTTGTTTAGACCATTTTTATTGTATACTGGATATAGTAGTCATTTTTGTGCTGTATTTAGTCCAGTTTCTAATTTTTAATCCTGTGATCAGTAATTTATCAAATTTATTAATGCAGAATAAAAGTAAATAAAATATTTAAACAGCCAAAAAAATAATTAAACATATTAAAATAAAAATATATAAAAATAAGAATACAATAAATTAATTAATTTATTGAATCAATACAATAAGAATACAATAAGTAAATTTAAAAAACAAGTAAATATTCAAATGTATATTCATTAATTAAAAAAATAATATTATCTTAATTTGAGAAAATAATACAGTTCTTGTCTTATCTTGAAATAAATAAATAAAAATAATAAATAAATGTATTTGAATAAATAATTACATTAAAATTACATTTAAAAAGAAATACATTTAAATAATTAAATACATAAAAAGTGAATGTATTAAATACATATAAATAAATAATTACATTAATTAATCCGAGAATTAATCTAAGAAAATATACAATATTTTAAAGTTTTATCTTATCTAATTTAATCTTATCTTAATTGACTCTTTTAGCATACTGTATAATGATATCTGACATATTTCATGCCTTGCATATGACAGTAGAAACTAAGCATTTCATTTGAAATAGAAGTCTGGTAACATTCCCAGTGGATATATAAAAAATATTTCCCAACCTTGACTGATATTTGTGGAAAACATAATTATGCTATCATTTTAGTTCACAGTAACGCTTTCAGTTCAGCAAATAGCACATTTGGCCTGTGAGCGAGCAGCTCCACTCCACTTCAATTGCGAAGAATTTATCCTATGCTGCCTCGGTCTCCAGAGTAAACACGTTGACTTCGGCAATGTGTGGTTTTGAATGGTGATCTCTAAATGATATCTGTTACATATGGAACAGTTCTGAGGGGTCACGGGCAGAGCTGCAGCTGGAGTGGGAGGGGGTTTAGGGAAGGGGGGTAATGTGGGCAGGCATGGGTTCGAGGGCACACAGTCGCAGATGAAAACCAGACCTGGAGAAAAAGAGAGAGCGAAGGAGGAGGGGGAGAGATGGCAAGGCCCTGTTGTGGCTGGCTATGGGCGTGTGCCTATCTGCAGAGCTCCTTCCTTAGACGTGGCCACCCTAGCTTGGATGCACATGTGGAAGAGTTTACTGTAATGGAACTCTAAATTAGTGGTGGTTTGAAGCTGCCTGCAGCAGTAGGCTGTAATTAACTGGCTCTGCTGAAAGAAACAGAACCAGAGAGGCTGGAGGCAGTGTGTGTGTGTGTGTGTGTGTGTGTGTGTGTGTGTGTCGGGCAGATGTGTATACTGGAGCCACGAAAGAAAATGGCACACTGAGGGAGAAAATATTTGTTTTAGCGTGTATTAATGAATGTTTTTGCAATACATTCTTACAAAAGATTATGTCCTACTTTGTTTCTTTGTGTACTATTATTTACCAGGGTTTTTTTATTTTTTTATTTTTTTTGTATTTCAACTTGTTTTCCTTTTTGTTGTATGAAGGTCTTAGAAACTTTAAAAACATGCTTGCATCATTTATTTTTTTGCTTTTCTAATACATTTTATGTAAATAATCCATCATAACAGTAGGAGTATAAATAATTGAATTATGTTTGTGTGAAAATGATTTATATTAACTAAAAAATGACTTTACCTCAGTTGTACATCATTTGCACAATTTGTGAAAAATTATATAAAAAATAAATAGTGCACTTGGTCACAGTGTCATTAATTGTTTAAAAAAACTCTATAAATAAAACTAGTGTATGAAAGTAAAGAGCTTGAGATGAAATGAAGAAAAAACTCAAATCTGTCAATAAATATTACAGAAGCCAAATTGTCAAATTATAAAAGTGTGAAAATATTATTCAATAGTGTGTATTTATTGGATGAATAAAATAGTAACATAAAATTTTGCCTTAGTAAGACAACAAACAGAGTCAGCTTTTTTTTTTTTTTTTTTTTCAATATGTTAAAAATATCACTTCCTTCACAGAATGCTGTTAAACAAAATCTGTAACTTGATATGTAAAGTGATATCATGAAAAAATGTATAAGAACACTTTTGCTTAGTCCCGTGATGTCTGCATATCCACTGTTGGACATTGTTAGTAGACAAATTCAACTAATAATAGTTTAAGAGTGTAAAAGCGCCCAAGAAAAACCCTTGAGGTATGTGTGTGTTACACTTGGAAAGATGTTTCTTAGGGCTTCATTGTGTGAATTACAGTAGAGCTGTGTGCATCTGTTATGGAAAGGGAGCTCAGTATTTCTCTCAAAGACTATGTGTTCAGGTGCAAGTGTTTTTTATGCGACAGTGAGAAAGAGACTGTATGAATGTGTGTTTTGGAAAGCCCAGGCTTCTTTCCTGGCCAGAGTGCCCCCCAGTGCCCGGACTCCGTCACTGAATCTGTCTCCTTTTTCTTTCTTTCTTTCTTTCTTTCTGTCTTTCTCTCAGCTCAGTGTATGTTTACGACGAATTCATGAGCACGGTTTTTCCCTTGCTTTTAGCCCTGATTCACAAACCACAGCATTTCCAAAAAGCGCTGAATTCTTTGGCACAGCTCGTTTTTCAAAAACCACATTTAAACAACAAGCCGCCAGCACCACCCACTCATAAAAATCACTCATGGGAAAAGGAACAAAAAATGGACAGGGACAACCCAGCATTCACTAGTGCGGTGATGAAGATAGGTTTTGTCTTCTTGAAAAGTGTGCGTAAGAGAAACACAGAGCGAGATGCCAAAAAATCGTGCAAATATCTAAACATCCTTAAAAAAACATAAATGTTTTTGTGAAGCAAAACTGCTTAATAAATCAGAATTTAGTGATGTTTCTGGTTTCATTTTTTAAATGGAAGCGAAGCGATTTGGACAAACAAGCTGTCACTCCTTCTCTTCTAGTTCCTCATCTTCTCCACTGGAGCCCATGTTGGGGCCTCGGGTCTGTGAGAGGCCGTCTGTAGTCGTGCAGGGCTGAGAGACTGGCAGCACAAACAGAGGAGCTCTTTCTTGGGGAGTTTGGGTGATTTAAATCATATGGAATAGCCTGGAAACACCACAGACGTCTGGACACCTTTCAAAACGGAGCAGACAAGAGCGCTCTCTTTCTCCCTCCCTCTGTTTCTCTTCTCCTGCCTCAACCGAACTTTTTCCTAACCGCTGTATTATTTTCCTCCCTCCCCTTCGTTTCTTTTTTTGCTCTCTTTCGTTTTTACATATCACCCCATCGTTTTCCCTCAGACTCCACCCTCCTTCTCAAACACACAAGCGCTCTTATGCACCGGCTGCTGGGTTGCTGTTAAACTGATGTGAGAAACTCGCAGATTGCTGTTTGTGAGACGTTAGGGGTTCTTAAAAGATTAGTTCATCCGGAGATTAGCATTCTGTTATCATTTATTCATGCTCATGCCGTTCCACACCTTCCTTTTTATTTCGAACAATGTGCCAGTCACATTTTCTGTGCAGTTTGAATGAATGGGACTGGAGCAAAAGTTTTATTTCGTGCAGTATATTTCAGATCTTTTGAAGCCGTATGATAGCTTTGTGTGAGGAACAGACCGATAATTTATTCTTTAAAAGCCTTGACATCTGCTTCATGTCCTTGATGAATTAACGAGGTAACTAAGTGAACAAATCATTCTATTCAATGAATCGGTTGACCTGATTCACAAAACCAGTCTGAATGATTCATTCTTGAATTGGTCTGGTCCATATAACCCAGTGAGTCAGTGATCCAGTCGCAAGTTTTTTTCATATTTACTTGAGTGGAAGATTATGAGTGAATAACGATGAATGAAAGTAATTTGTCTTTGGAATGGCTTGAGAGTGAGTAAATGTGCGGTTTGCACAGGAGTTTGGACTCACTGAACTGTTTTACTACTGTTTCGAATTCTTTGTACAAATGCTTAACTCATCGTATGTGTTTCCTCCTGAAGGTACGTCCTGTCGTATGAGTGAAAGCCGAGCCGTGACACCGATCTGAGAAGTTTGCCAACATTGTCACACAGGCCGTTGAAGCGCACGACAGGCCCAACCAGCCTTTGGCAGTCAACCGTCACCATGGCAACCAATAGGGAACGGCAGGTGGGTCACATGACCGGCTTTCCACCTGCTGTCTACCCCTTCGCCTTCAATTCCATGCGGAGCCACTCCCCCTTCGATCTGCTGACCAATAGTAGCCTGTTTGGACGGTTTGGGGCGGACCTTCCCAAAGAGATGGCAGCGTTGTGTGAGTATTGAACCTGCTCCGTATTCGTTTATTAACAGAATTAGTATTCGATTCTTACAAAAGATTGTGTTTTGGGGTGTTTCTTCAGCCACTTTTTTTGTGTGTCTTTATTTTTTATTTTTTTTGTATAGTGTTTTTTTTTTTATAGTATAGTGTATCTTTTTTTTATATAATATATGTAAAATAAAATGCAATTTGCATTGAAAAGCTTTTATAATAGTGTGCTAAATTACCTGTAATTAGATTTATGGTTAATATTTCATCCAGTTCAATCAGACTATAATTGTGGTATATGTGTAGTATACACTGTTGGATGCCGCACATTTTGGTAAAAGTAGTAGGCCATACATGCAGTGCATAAAGTATACATAGTATGAGGATAATTATATTAAAGAATCTAGCTTGTTTTGCTGTTAATTTGTTGGAGGAGAAAGAAAACTCTGATTTGTTTACTGTAATGTTCTTGAGTCTTTCAAGTGTTTGCTAGCCCTCTAGTCTTGTTCCCTGGAAAAAGGGCATTTCTTACAGGTGTTTGACATCAGAGAGAGGGAAAAAGTAAAAAAAAAAAGCGTTTTCGCTTTAGTGTCACAGGGGGCGCTGTTTTACATCTGACAGCAGAAGGAAAGTGTATGTGAGACGGGATAGAGAAACAACAGATGGCTGAAAGAGAGCAAAAGAGCCATTTAAAAGACATTCTATTCTGCAGAAATACTTTTTGCCGGTTTAATATATCAAGGTTTTACATTTTATAGCATTCCAGAAAAATAGTGGGTCTCTCGAACCAGCTGTCACAGCTGTTTTTTTTTTTTTTTATAGCTGAGGTGTATAGTACATTCACTGGCTCTTTAGATTCAGAATGTGTTGCAAGAATGCGAGCCGTCTGTGGATTTTTCTTATTCAGACACTAGCTTAGGGGAAAACACAAGCTACGGACATCTCAAATCTCATCTCGAGTCCTGAGGGGAGAATCTGTGATGGGTTTGGATGGCAACAACAAAGCAGAAGACTATGCGTTCCCCCTCCTCAAAACACACACGCACAGATATACACTACTCGCCGTCTCCTGCTGTGCCGCTTTTACTCTTCTACAAGTCTGAACAACACCCCAGCCTTTTAGATGTCAATCAGTACCCACCCCCCTACATCTGCCCACCTAATCCAATAGGTATTTACTGAGAGAGGCAGAAAGAGAGAGTGAGGGAGGGGTGATGGAAGCACCTGGGGATGACGTCCTGGTGCGGTGGAATCCAAGAACACACCCTGCTGAGAAAACACACTGATGGATACACAATAAACAAGTCTCCTCTGTCTCCTGGTCCTGAAAATCAGAAACATATTTCACCTCGCATATGTAGTCGCCCTGAATATGAAATTGCCTTTGCGGAAAACGTGTTGTAAAAGTAACATGAATGTTTGAAAATCTGGGAAATGATCGGAGGAGCTTGACGAGGCAGATGTTGATTAGCATTGTCAGCTGTGGCTCTAACTTTAACATCATTTTGAAGTCAGCGTGAAATTAGAATTCATCTTGTTTACATTTTTTGTTTCGTAAAAAACGTTTTTAGTCAAAATGATAAAACATGCTTTTCCTCTGAAACTCTTTTCCGTTCCGAACAATCTGGCTCTATTACGATTTACAATACTGTTCCAAGGTTTGGGGTCAGAAAGATATTTTGAAAACTGTATTCAACACGGATGTATAGAATTAATCAAAAGTGACATTAAAGACATTTTTAGGAAACATTTATATTTTAAACAAATGCTTTTCTTTTTTTAACTTTCTATTTATCAGATTATCCTGAAAAATATGTAGCACGGTTTTCACAAAAATATTAAGCAGCAACTTTTTCAGTATAGATGATAATCAGAAATGTTTCTTGAGTAGCAAATCAGCGTATCAGAAAGATTTCTGAAGGAACACGTTACACTGAAGGCTAGAGTAATTATGCTTAAATATAAATGACATTTTAACATATATTAAAATAGAAAACAGTTATTTTAAATGGTAAAAATATATCACAATATTACAGTTTTTTTTCTGGTGCACTCAGTTACCACCCTTAAAAAAAAGAATTCGTCCTGTTTCACATTGAAATGGGTAAAATGAATTCCAAATGGTAATTCATGTTGACTTTTAAAAGTCAAATGTAGTTCATTTTTTAAACTGGAAACAATTTCTGCCTCACTCTGGCTGTTTGCATATCCAAAAGCACTTCGGCCCCTAAGCAATGCCAGGAATTGGGTGAGAGTCGAGACCACAGAGGCCCTAATTTGCTTTTGGGGACGCTGTTTGAAATTCTTTTTAGACAGGCATGTCACAAGTTGTTTTACTGAGCCATTCTCATCCCTGGCTCTGAGACGAGGGGAAACAAAGGCAGACGAGCAACCGGCCCGGTGCTGTTTTTGCTTTTTTGCGAGAGTTGGTTTAACAGGCCTCTTCATTGTTGTCAAAGATGTCTGTCGGCTGCGACAATTCCCAGCTCATAAAGGCACAAAATACCAAAGGCCCTGTCTTTAAGTGTGTCTGTGTTGTTAGTCCTGCATTCTACCTTTGACTGGTGTGTGAGAAGACAGTCACGTTTTGGCCTACTTCACATAGGTGTGTTCAAGCAGATATAGGCTGACAGGTTCAATCACCTTCCAGAGACCTGCAACTGGCACAGAGCTCTTCAAAATATTGATTTCACACACTGACAGCTGACACCATCACTATTTTTAAAAAAAGCCTCTTTTCACAATTTTGATAAAATCCTGTTGCAGTGTTTGCAGTAACACTGTGATAAAGTGAGTGATGTATGTACATTTAGATTTATGCATTTGACAGATGCTTTTATACAAAGTTAACTCATGGCCTCAGCATTGTTATTGTCATGTTCTACTGTAAGAGCTACAGTAATATAGACAAAATCAGAGAACTTTCCTGGGATCGGTCTCGTATTCTTAAACATATTCTTAAAGCAGACATGTTTATTTATACCAGCAGTACTCAGCTGCTCTAACAGAGCTGTGGCCCGCAGGGAAAACAACGCTAAAGGCAAATAATAAAAGTGGCACACTCATAATGTTTTTTTTTTTTTTTTGTGACAGCATTATTATTTGTATTTCATTGTATTGCACTGCATCCGTTTGATATTAGTATAATTGAAATATTATTAAATTTTTATTAATATTTTGAATATTTCTTTAATTTATTTTGCATTTGTAATCTTTCCCATTTTAGTAATTTTGTTGTGCATTTTGTATTTTTTTTATATCATGTATATAATTGTTTAATTGTTCTTTTAGTTTTAGTTGACTATAATATTCTTGCATTGCTTTGCAGAATATATATATATATATATATATATATATATATATATATATATATATATATATATTTTTTTTTTTTTTTTTTTCCTTTTCAGTCTTTGTCATGTTAATAATTATGTGTCTTGCTGGGCCTGTTCAGGGTCAGGGTCAGGTATCCGGTTGGTGTCAGGTGAAACCAGTCTAATTACAAAGGGCTTCCTTAAGATTGATTAGTTGGCTAGTCATTCAGAAACACACCGACTTGTTGCTTTAAATAAAAAAATGGTGTTTGTTTCATCCCTACACCACTAAGCTTTCCTGGTCCAGCATGGAAATTCATGTTATCTCTCGCTGTTGTTTTTTAGCATGCTGTTTTTTTTTTTTTGCATGCTTTTTTTTTTTTAGCATGTAACACAGAGGTTCCTCTGTTCTATTCGAGGCTTTTGCGTGGTAAAACGTTCATCTGTGGAGCTCCGCTGTTGTTTTGACACTGAGTATGTAAAGCAGCTGTGCACGTGGGCCCACTGTGTGTGAGGCTCCGTGTGGGGGTCTTACGTGCAGAAGCCGTTATCAGTTGATCCCTGTCATTATCGGAGCTCTTCAAACAAACAGTTGGAAGCCCATTACCAGCACTTACTGTGTGATAGCATCTCAACTGAGCCCTCAAATGCTCCTGAAACCTTTTACCAATCAGGGGAGGAGGCCTCACTCCAAGCCGCCAAGAGGGAAGTTTTGAAAGGCTGCTTGGTCATTTCCTTTAACCAGACGGAGACCGTGTGGTGCTAATCTAATAGTCCTGCTAGGGCCGTGCACGGTCCAGCTGTCTCTCTCACGCTCTCACTGCACATATCAATGATATTAGTTCCCTTTTGGCTTGCAAGCTCGAGTTTTTATTGTTGTGACTGGGGCCAAGCTGTTGTGTGAAGGCATTTGTGTTGTCTAAAACAGAACAGCGTGCTTGTTCCAGCTTGTCATCGAGAGAAAGGCAAACATTTTGTTGTTCGCTGCCCCCACAGGAATGAATCAGTACAGTCACACACTTTCACACAGTAAATGGGTAAATATCTGCAGCCTACTTGCTGCAGTCTAAAAGTGCTTTTGTGCAGGGTTATATAATTGAGACCATCAGGTGACGTATTTGCGTAATGCAAACAGATTTAAAAGCTCTGGGAGATGTTAGATTTAAACATCATATGACGAAGACTGATTTTAGGGCTGCGCAATGAATCAAATAATTAATTGAGATTATGATTCTGACTGCAGTAATTAATTATGTGATGATTGCAGCATTCCATTAATTTTTTTTTTTTTTTTTTTTTGTGACCTGATTTTGCAGAGTTGGAGAATTTTAAACAGTTACAGACACATTGAGCAATTGAATGCAGAGACATTGAATTTAATATATGAGCCTTTCAAGTAATGGTTTTGATTAACCATTTTTTTAAATCTGATTAACAAATTAATGTTTTATGTTTTACCTTTTTTTGTTTTAGTGTCTAAGTGAGTTGCATCGGATTTTGTTCAACTCACTTGCAACGTACAGGAGTCAGCATTTGAAGTGGATCAAAAAAGTTCATCAAAGTTGTCCTAAGACAAGAACGCATTTTGAATTTTGATTAAAGGTTTTGATTCAATTAAAATGTGATGCCTACTGTAGATGGAATAACAACCAATACACACTGCAATAAAACAAATTGTGGATACAGTGTAAATTAGAGGTTTATTTTACAGTAGCTTTGTTTATTATCACACTGCTGGCTTTTTGTGTTTTGATTTTTGCTAAGAGGATTTTGATTTAGTATAAAACAGCAAAAGATAAAAAAAGAGTACTTATTTTTAAAAGATAATTAATATATTAATTAATTTGTAAATATTTTTTAAATAAGTTGCTTTCAACTAATTATATTGTATGTGTAATTGTCAGTAAATGAATATGTTGATAAATTAATAAATGATTATAATCCCTAGTGTAACAGAAATATATTTAAAATAATTTATTTCATACTAAGTATAGTTTAATCTATATTTACTGATATTTTGCTCGAGAATTACTGATACTGATTACTTTAAACTTTATTTGAAGTAATACAACTTTTTAAATTAAGCCTAAAATGTGTTTTAACATCATTATTGATGAGGATAGTTTGATCTTTGAATAATATCCGTCTTTAAAAGCAAGATTTAAAGTATACTTATAGTTTCACTTTAGCTGGACTTTTGTTGTACTTTAGCACCACTTCCACACAATTAAAGTGCATTAAGTACAAAATTAGTTGTTCCAATTTAGAAGACTTTAATGATACCAGTTTAGTATACTAAAAGTACAATTGCAGGGTGTTTTTATTAAATACATATGCAAAAAATAAAATATTATTTTTCGCTAGAGATGTCATGGGAATTATCTAAAAATTATGGTGTGTACAAAGTGATCAAACATAGAATAAAGGATCACTGAAAGGGAAATATGTTTTTAAAAGAGGAAAATAACAGGTCTGTGTCATTAAGAGGCCGAGGCACAAGTACTATATTATTTCAGATTATTTATTTACAGAAACATTTTCCCGTCAAAGTGTTGGCTTTCCTTCACAGCTGGCATGAGTTTGTGCACAAGATGGATCAAATTGAAATAAGAGCAATGCATGTGTCTGAACACTTCTCCATTTCCTCAGAGATTCCACCATCTTTCATCTCCACCTCTGCTTTCCTGCCAGGTTCCTCTCCGTTCTGTCACTCATCACCAGCAGCACTTACTTTCTGAGACCTTCTGGTGGATGAATCAGTTATCTACGGATCTTAATATTCTTATTGTGCAATCTGTTGTTTGATGGTTTGAATCTAAAGCCAGGAAGCAGTTTGGCTGAAAGCAGATGAACTTGGCCAGTGATCAACATCAAATGCTATTCGAGAACACATTATGCTTTCTTAATATGGCATACTTCCTGATTGAAACAAAATATTCAAAGTGGAAAAAATGTAGGCCAGGACTTGATTTTATCCAGTGGGAACTGATTGGATCATGAACAGTGGGCGTTTTGTACCAGAATGGAGCCAGAAGTGAATACAAGTTTGGAGTTAATTTTGTACAGTTTCTCCCCTTCTTAAACACAAATGACACACTCACGTTTGAGAAAGGTCAAGGGTCAACCACAAGAGCATCACAATGTAACCCAGTTGTTCAAATCTAGGCTTTGTTTTTTTTGTTATAATTAACTGTACTAAAAAAAATATTATTTATGAGTATTTTTGTCTTGTTTTCCAATGTAAAAATAATTAAAATATGTAATAAAATATAAAAAGACTTGTTTTCACAGATTTTATCTTGAACATAAGTGTATTTTGACTTACTGATCTGGCACTTGTGTTAATACACGTTTTTAACCTTTTTTATATCTTAAAACCTGCCAGTTCAGTAAGACAAAATTTACCTTTAAATTAAAGATTTATTTTCTAAAAACAAGTCTTAATATTTTATACAGTGTTAAAAAAACTAAATTAATTTAAGAAGGATTTTTTTATTACATTAAAAGTAACTTGCCTTGTTTTAAAAATTAAGTGAAAAAGCACTGGTGAACAAACAATTATCATTCTAATATGCTGATTTATTATCAGTTTTGAAATTGTTGTGCTGTTTAGTATTTTTTGAAACTTTTGATTCTTTAAAGGAAAAAAAGTTCAAAAGAACAGCATTTATTCAAAATAGAAATCTTTTTATTCAAAATAGTCTTTACTATCAATTTTTTCCTTTTATCACATCCTTGCTGAATAAAAGTATTAATTTCTTTCAAATAAAAAAGAAAGAAAGAATTTACTGACCCCAAATTCTTGAATAGTAGTGTATATTGTAATACAAAATTGCTATTTTGAATAAACACTGTTCTTTCTACTTTTTACTTATCGAAGAATCCTGAAAAAAAGTATCAGATTTAGAGAACCTAAAAATATTTAACTGTTCCCAACACTGATTTTAAATCAGCCTATCAGAATGATTTCAGTCACTGAACTGAATGATGCTGAAAATTCAGTTTTGCTTTATAGGAATAAATTATATTTTAAAGTATAATCAAATAGAAAACTGTAATTTTAAATTGCAATAATATTGCACAAAAACATTGTTTGCTGTATTTTTAAACATACGGATACAGCCTCTATGAGCATGAGAAACTTCTTTAAAAAACAAAAAATCTTACTGATCCCAAATGTTTGAACAGCAGTGTATATATGACGATTAACACTGATGCATTGTTCGCAATTAGACCGGAACGTGCATTGAGGAAGTAAATAGAGTCAGTTTTCATTTCATGTTTACAGAGCGCTCCAGTGCTTTGCTGGCCATCATTGATAGAGGATTGTTCTGCTTTTAATTCTCTAGTATGCAACGCTGGGCTCTTTGTGTATGAGGGAATTCATAAAGTCTTTGTTAATATTTTGGCCACAAGCGACTGCCACACTTGTCTGTTTTTCAGAGAGTTGGCCTAACTGCAGTCGGAGTGGGAGACGGAGTCACGAATTGCCAGGTCATTAAGAGCTCAGTTTGGGAATTTTGCAAATTGTTCACAAATGGAATCTCAGCTCGACTGACTCTATCCCTAAAATCCGGTGGATTACTTCCCTCCCCTCTGTTACCTTCTGTACTCCTCCACTCCTATGTGGATTTCCTTCCCTGATCCCACTGTTTTCAGGCAGACAGACTATAACGGAGGTGAGAGACAGTGTGTCAGGATGAGGTAGAGCGTGTGAGCGAGCACTGAAAGGTAAAGAGTGCACTGGTGTGTTAGCATGATGACAGATGAAGATAAAGAGCGTTGAGAGGGGGCGGAGCTTCACTGTTTGCAACAGGCAAGAATGGGCACGTGCAGTAAGAGAATTCTGCCATGGCGACTGGGAATGGGAGGGGCTTCCTAGTGGATGTCAAAATGGGTGTGGCCTCAAAGTTAAGGGGAGGAGTGGGTAACTTTTTGCCAGTCAAGTTCATAACTACAAAACATGTAGTTTCCAGTTTTGAATACCTCATGTCAAAAGTCATGAGAATACTAAAGAAGCATGAATACTGGCATGCCGAGAGAGAGAATGAAACGGCGGGGGGTGAGAGAGAGAACAGGCACAGAGATAGAGCAAAGGCTTGTCTGAGAGATGGCCAAGTATGATAAGTCGGTGAAAAGTTTTACTGTTTCTTTTTTATGCGGTGCAGAACACGAGGAGGCCGAGTGAGGACTGGAACAGCCCGTCTTCTAGCTCTGTTTTCCCCTCTGGTCTAGTCATCAAGTGACACTTCCAGACTCTCGGGGAGATGTATTGTGTGTACGAGTAAGATGTCAGGATAAGATTACATGTCTCCTCAGAGCCAAACATGTGTACGATGTTGCTCGAGGTGGACGCCATGATGAATGTCCGAGCGATGGCGCTGGGATGGGAGTTTTGGAACTGATGCAGTGTTGTGGTGAAGATTCTTTAAACCACAAGTGGCTTATGATTTTAAAAGTATAGTTACATTTCAAATCAAAGCATCATGTTTTGAAGCCATTCATTTACAGGAAATGTGAATAAACTAGCTTATTAGAAATCACGTTTGAAAACTGTGATTAATCCTTGTGAATATTACCTTATCTATGTATATATGTTTATGTACATGTCCAATAATTTTAGTCGTTTGTGTATATTATTTACAATTTGTACAATTATTTTAATTGTAGTATTTAAAAAAAAAATAGAAATTATATTTGATTTAATAGTTATTTTAATAGTTTTGAAAGTATTATTCATTTGTATGTAATGTATTTATTTTTAAAAACTTTTTAGATTTTGTATATATTTTTATTTTATTTATGTATTTATCTAATTATTTTACTAAACACACATTTTATTTGATTTAACAGTTATTTGAATAGTTTTGGAACTTGTGTTTTATTTAATTTATGTGTTTATTATTAATTATCATTAATTATTATAAAAAAAATTAAACAAAATGATAGACAAAATGTATTTATTTAATATATATATTTTTTATATTTTGATGTATTTGTTTTATTTTATTTATGTTTTTTTAATTATTTTACAAAATAACAAATTGTATTTGATTAAATTTTTATTTTAATCAAATTGATTCTATTATTTATTTTCATTTAATAAATATATTTATTTTTAACAACAAATTTAGTTTGGAACTTTTGTTTTATTTATTTATTTTTAACAAAATCTAAAACTATTATTTATTTATTTATTTATATGTTATTTATTATATGTTTTTTACAAATATTTTTCAAAATTACAAATTTTATTTAGAAAATTTTGGAAGTAGTATTTATTTTCATTAATTTATTAATTGTAAACAAAATTATTTCGTGTGTTTTTTTTATTATTATTATAATTATTGTTCCTGTTGATTATTTATGAATTTTAAAGCTATTATCCCATTACTGACAATGTAGTTATGTTAGTACCTCGGCTAATTTTACCTACCGTAATTGTTTCTCTGAACTGTCGGGAATTCTGGAATGTGTCATTGGGTTTAAACATGCATACTTTTGGGTAGGATGTGCTGTTGAGTTCGAACATTGTGGATTGTTTAGTGTGTGCTGAAGGTGTGTTTCATGACTCAAAATGTGTGTTTGAATAGTATGTATATGTGTGTCAACATCTGAGTGTTCCCTCAGGGAGCTACAAGGACTAGTTGTGGTAATCTGAGGCATGTGCACACAGACGGAGCTGAAATGAAGTGGTGTTCTGTGTCTCTGTCATCACCGGCAATCTGTCTGGACATATCCACGCACACAGAAACACATGACTCTCTGTTGCTTACACTCCGCACAGACTTCCTGAGCTGTATAACATGGTGCACAGATCTAAAAACTAGCAGAATATGCAATGCATGCTCAATCAATCCTTCCTATAAACATTTCAGGCCCCAGGGGAAATGTTCTTGTTCAGCGGTTGCTCTTTCATAGCTCAGGAGACATAATGGAGTTTCATTTAAAAGGCAGTTCAGCCAAAAATGAATATTCTGTCATCATTTACTTATTCCAAACCTATTTGAGTTCTTCTGTGAAACACACACACAAAATTTAATTGGTTGAAAAGGCATTTAACATTCAGTAATATGACTATTTAGACTGCACCGACACTAATAAAACATGAACTGAACTCAGTAGGCCTATTCTGTAGAGCTGCTTAGTTGAACTGAACTGAAATAAAATTAAGTGGTGAAATAATTTTCACTCAGAAATTGCTAGTAAATTCCACCAATAATTAGAAAGACATGGCAAAAAAAAACAACAACAAAAAAAAACCGTGAATCAAATGTGACATTTTAAAGACTAAGATAAAGAGAAGATAAAATTGTATTAATCTTTATTTTACTGTGTGAGTTTGTTTCATAACTAATGAACACTGCATCATTCACACTGCTAATAAACAATACTGAATCAAACGAGAACTAAATTGAGTTTAAAAATTACGTTACTGTCTTTTTAGAGTTTATTTAAAGCTGAAATTGTATTTGTTTCATAATTTAAGAAATCTGCAACATTAATACTGTAATTTTCTTGTATATTACTGGGAAGCTGCTTTGAAACAGTCTGTATTTTATTAAGCGCTATATAAATACATCTAACTTGATTTGAAAGTCATTAGCATCCAAAACACATAAGACCACATTTACTTCCATTGTTTGGAAAAAAATATTTTTTTTTAATACATTTTCTTTTATTTCCGTCATTTTTCACATAATAAATGTTTGGAATGACATCAGGGGGAGTAAATGTTGACAGATGAGCTATCCCTGTTCCAGATGTCCTACTTTAGAAATACAACGTTTTGAAAAAACTGTTTCTCAGAATAAAAATCTTAGAAGATGATGGCTTAGAAAAAAATGGTCTTCATTAGCATCCATTTACTCTCATCGCTGTCTAGGAGAAGCAGTTGAGATATTAAAGAGATCTTCTTTGTGATTTTTCTCATTCCTTTGAGACCACACACAGGCAAACCAGTCCTGGCTAATATCTCTAATGCACCGTGTCTGCTATCTGCATGCGGCAGATAAACCTGATTCTGAGGCTCGGCTCGGTGACTGGACGCCTGACATCATCAGCTCATCTGGTGCGGCTCGTCTGGCCTGGAAAGCAGAGACGACAGACAGCCAGCTAAGTGAGATGGATTTCCAGCAGTTCTGAGTCTGTTTGTCATCTGAGTTTTGTCACATGACAGGAAGTAGGGAATAGTGAGAGAGCAAATTCAACGAACGAGAGAGAGAGAGAGAGAGAACTATGGAAGACAAAGCGAAAACAAAACTGTCTTTAAAGATTTTCCTCTGGGTTGTTTAAAAACTATTGCAGGGTTAGACGAGTATAAGTTTGAAAACAGAAGAAAAAGGAGGGAGTGAAGCAGAGGTGGTGGAGAGTGATGGAGAAAAGCTTGAGCTCCAGAGAGAGAGAAGGAGCGCAGGATAAGTTGGGGGAAAGTTAGTGGCCCAGTGGGGATTTCTTCTGGAGTTCAACCTCCTTGGCTGGGGAAGGGAGAGAGGGAGGGAGGGGAGGAACTTGGGTCAGCACTATGAAGTTGGATTAAATGTCCAAGTCACCTTTTTTTCCACCCTCAGACTACACGAAACAGTTTCTAACAAAAGATTTTCAGTGGGAGAGAAGAAATTGCAGAGTTAGAGCAGTGTCTGACAAAATGAATGACAAAATGTAGGCACTGAAGGAAAAAACAGTCAATTAATCACACGGGAGCCAACCATATTAACAGTGCCACAATATCACATTTCAACAGTATGAGTGTAGCTGGGGAAAAGTTGAGAATGGAGATTACAGAGAGTGAAAGAAAAGTCTTTTGGTCATCAGGATATACATATACATAAACCTATCTGTTTTTGATAAATTCTTTATGCATTAAATTCCTTTTGAAAATAAAGACTCATCACCAGTATTTTTTTATTTTTGTTGAAATACAAAAGATGTAAACATCCTTAAAACAAGATTAGTTCACTTGAGAAGCAACACTATCAATATTAATATTTATTTTTAGAAATGACACCTTAAGTTATTTTTAATATTTATTTAATATTCAATATTCAAAACATTTTTTTTAATAAAAAATATTTAGTTTTATTTAGAAAAAAATTACCACTTTTATTCAGCAAGGACACATTGCATTGATCAAAGGTAACAGTAAAAAGACATTTATAGTGTGACAAAAGTTCTTTTGAACTTTCTTTACATCAAAGAATCCAGAAAAAATGCATCGCAATTTCCACAAAAATAATAAGCAGCACAAATGTTTTCAACATTGATAATAATAAAAAAACATTGTTTCTTGGGCGCAAAATCAGAATATTAGAATGATTTCTGAATAATCCTGTAACTTTTAAGAAAGAAGTAATGGCTGCTGGTAATTCAACTTTGCCATCACAGGAATAAATTACATAAAAAAAAAAAAATAAGGTAATGTTAATGATGTAAAAAAAAAAAGTATTTAGATATTTTACTCTAAGTTTTGCTCCTTCTTAAAAGGACTCCGGTTTTATTAGAATTCATAGCTTCCTCCTTCCACCATTGTATACTTTTTGATCAGTTTCTTTGTTTGTTCTTTTGTCACCCTCAGACTTTATGACACAACAATTACATGAAAAACCTCAGTGTTACAATTGATGTACTTTACTGTCTGCTCAAACAAAAGGGCCATTAAAGTGTCCTACTCTCTCTCTCTCTCTCTCTCTCTCTCTCTCTCTCTCTCTCTCTCTCCCCCACTCATATTCTCCTCTGTCTCTCCCCTGCTCTCTCTCTCACTCTTTCTTCCTGTCTCTGTCTATGAGGGTCGCCTAAAGAAAATAAATGAGAACCATAACAAAGTCAAGAGCCACAAGATCAATAAACAGCCTAATGAATACCATTCTCAGCGCATGCCCCGACGTGCTCGGAAAAGGACTCTTTGTTTCTTTGTAAGTGTGAAAAAGCAAAGGGGGTTTGGGAAAATGAAGGGCAGAATGCCGCAGAGTGGGAGATTGTGAGTGTATTTGGAAGGAAGGGCAGTATGTGTTTATGGAGAGCCCGAGCAGCAGTGCAGATTGACAGGAAATGGTGTCTTTTCTTAGGCGGCCGGGCCGTACCATTACCAGTGGGGCGATAGGGGTCGGGAGGGGGGTGAAGATGGACGTAGGCACCTCTGTTGCTTCTGGCCTTGTGTTCAGCTGTTTGCTTGACTTGAACCCTGGTGGCTCCATCCACTCTCCAGCTGTTCACTTATTGAAAGCCATTGGCACCGAAAATGGCAGAGCTATTTATTTCATTGTGTTTAAAAAAAAAAAATTGTGTGAGTTGGGGGTAGGGGGGGGGGTGTCATGATTGTCTGTGTGTGGCGGAGGTATATGTGGCTTATTAGGGGTAACTAAGGTTATGAGGGTTACTGGCAAGATCTTGTTGAATCGACTGGTTGTCTCTGAGCTACTTGTTACTTGGTCTAGTACTTGTAAAAACCAAACACAGTGGTCATGGTTTTGTAAACCTGAAAAAATACTGAGAATGTTCATTTCCGGGCCTGGAAAAGTTTTGGAAATGGTTAAAACCATAAAAGGGAAAATACATGTTTCTTGTTGTGCTCTGCTCTGAGGTTTTGTCTCAGCTGGATATTGTCACAAATCACCATAAAACATTAGTTTCTCTTATTAGCGAACAAATGGCATCAGTATGTATAATCGCTTACTTTTATTGATGCCGAATCTTGGTATTTGACACACAAATGGAAATCTATTGCAGCAATCTCTATGAGATGATTTTGATCAGCCTGAAAGGTCATGCAAAAAAGGTCATTAATCAAAATTGTTTTGGAGCCCTCAATAGTCCACGTAGATGCCATATGCAATTTTACATGAATGAAAACAAGGCTGTGATGAACAGAAGTACATTTATTCTTATATATTATATATTTGATTAATTCTATTAGTTTTAAATTCTACATTTATTTATTTATTTTCTTATTTGTTTGTTTATTCATTAATTAATTAATTTCTATTTATCAAGAGGCTGTAAGGAATAGAAATACACTTTATTTGATAGACTTTACTGTGACACATCTAAATGTATTTTTAATTCCAAAAAAAATAAAAAATAAAAAATAAATATATATATATATATATATATATATATATATATATATATATATATATATATATATTTATTTATTTATTTAACTGTATTTTGAGGCCGACACAGAAATCAGTTAGGGTTGTTTGGCAAAAAATTCATACAGTCGTCTGTTTATCTCTAAATGTGCTGCTAAACCAGTATACCATTGTCAGGGTAGACGTCATATTTCATTATTCACAAATGATAATGAGGCTGTCAGAGATAGATGTACAGTCCATTCAAGGTCCTAGGTGAAATCCAGGCACGCTGAGAAGAACTCTGTAGAGAGCTCATTAGAATTACTCATTAGAATTACCAATTAGAATCATAATAAATATTTGATTAATTTGTTAATGCTGTCAAGTCCATAGACTCCCTCTGGGCCTGGTCATGTCTAATTTCCACAACCATGTTTCCCAGTTTTTTTTTTACTCTCTTAATATATATTAAATAGTACACATTTTTGTACTTGGTCAGCTAAGCATGCGTTTTCAGCGTACACATTAATCTTACATTTAACCGTCTGTATGCTTCTACCCCTCACAGCCTAATTTTCACGCACGTCAAATGAAATATGCCATCCACTAACTGTAGCCCATGGGAAAGGACTCAGATTCATCATGTCTTGGTTGCAAGTGTGAAGACAAGCCTGACATTCCTTCCCAAGTTCATCTTCCTGTTGGTCTCCTGCTTGGCGTCCTCTAGCGCATGGATTCTCCCCACGCAACTGAATAAAGTTCCTCTTTTAAAAGCTTCTATGAGGGCCAGAGGGGGCTTTGAATATTCGCCACATACTTAATGAGCTAGAGACATCAGCGGCCATCAGTCATTTACTCTGTTTTTGTGGAGACAAAGGCGAGAATTTTGCCCTGGCATCTGCTGCTTGCACAATGCTCTCCCTCTTTCTCTTTTTCACTCGCTCGCTCTGGACTTTAATGTGGTTATGATTAGAGATGGGGCTGAGGGACGGGTTCCGGGGGTGGGTGGTGGTGGGGGGGGGGTGTCTCATATGTACTGCAAGGGAAAAAGGGGGAGGTGCGCAAAGCAAGAGAGCGTGTTTGTGTGCGGTGCGTGCTGAAATATGAATCACAAAAGAGACAAAAAGAGGCCAGAGAGAATCAAATAAAAGTTTGTCCTCTAACCAGATTAGAGCTGGCAATACAAACACACACTGTGGCCCCTCCCTGTGGCCCTCTCTCTCTCTCTCTCTCTCTCTCTCTCTCTTGCTTAACCCTCGCTCTCTCACCCCCACCCCCCTCTCTCCACCCCCCTCTATGTGCGCAGGACTGAGGCAGTTGGTTCGCTCCAGTGTGTCTGAGAGCCCCGAGTGCTATGTGGGGCTGTTATTTAGGTCTGTTACAACACGCTAGGAGCAGCTCACCCCGAGCAACCAGTACCGCAGATCAGCCAGAGAGGGAAAGAGAAACAAGCAGCGTGACAGAGAGAGAGAGAGGAAACGCTTACAAGAGCAAAACCAGCAGGATCAGGCAGCACGTATATATCCTGACTAGAGGAATTCCAGCAGGGGATTTAGCGCTGTTGTAGCTGCTGGTGTTGTTATTGTTTTTTTTTTTGGTGACGCGAGGCGGGTGGGCAACGGGGACTCAGCATGTTCGACTGTATGGAGGCTCTGGGCATGGGTCCCCGCCAACTCTACGATGTCACCAACCGGGGTGCATGCATGCTTCGGAAGGCGAGCCCCTTCTATGCAGGACTGGACCCTTTTGCTTGGACGGGGACGGCCAGCGTACGCTGTAAGTGCCTTTTCTTATTCTTTTAAAGGGGCCTCACATTGACCACAGGACGATCGGTGCCAAACAAACTACTCCAGCTGCATTCGTCAAGCTGCGTCTGTGTGTTTTATAGACTGTTCGAGTCGATCTGTTTCCTAAATTGTCACGAGCAGAGTCTGGTTTCACCGATGGTGTGGGTAACCTGATTTTTGACCTTGTTGGTTGATGAAAAGTTAAACAGAAAGGAAGTAATGCGAGAGGGAGAGATGAAAGAGAGAGTGTTTGAGAAAGAGAGGGAGAGAGAGAGAAGTGGGTGGGGGGGAACCTGACACTTTGCTATAATTTCAGTCATGCAGATTGCATTTGTCTTCTTCACTTCACAATTGCGCCTGACAGCTCTGGTATCCCAGCATGCCTGACCATGGCTCGGCCCACACAACAGCATCAAACAAGCGTAAAAGTGAAAAAACGAGAGGGACATTACTCAAGTATGTGTCACTGATGAAACTGGAATTGGAAAACGGATTGTGTGATTAGACTCTGACAGGAAGCCAAATTGCAAATGGCATTAAATAAATAGTAAGGAACTGGCGTAAATACACTAAGTGGAAAGTTCACTAAGAGCTAGAAGAATTGGACCGCTCTTCGATTTTCTCCCTTTTTCATTTTCTGTATCTGTTTCAACCGTTTTATTTTTCCTCCCTCTGTTCCAGACCTTAAACAGCCTTTGGCTTTAAAAACAATCATGCTTTATCATAAACAAAACTCAGGTTCATTTTCTTAAGGGATCAGTCTGAACTTGATGAGAGAACTGAGAAAAAAACTCTAATGTCCAGTTCAGTAAACATCCCTGTTACCCTTTTCCCAAAATGCACGGCGCTCTTGCTGATTTCCATTTGTATTTGTTGAAGCTTCTGCTTTTTGTTCCTCCTTTTCGGCCTCTGAGGGCGACTCATCTGTCTTCATTAATCGTGAAAGACACCAACGTTTCAGTGGCTGTCAGCCACACTGGGTTCTCTTTAATGAAGACAGATGCCCTGTCTGAGCTCGACCCGGAGGGGAGGGGAGGGTGGGAGGTCCATAATGCCTCTTCTCCTTGGCCAGGGCCCTGATGATAACAAGATGAAATCTGTTTATTTAATCAGTCATGTCTCACCAACGCTACACAAGCACACGATCAGGGCCCATGTTGGAAAAAGAGTCCTATGACTGCACTGCCGCTGCTTCTCGAATTCTGTTTCTTCCTGGTTCCAGGAAATAGCAGAGATCGAGAGGCAATCGGACAGATCCCACTGCCCTCAGGGAAGAACAGGAGCGGTGTACTGTTACAAGCCACCATGCCCGGTAACCTCTGTAAACAAGACCGGCCTATCCAACCACAGGATACACACAGTTGTTGATCTTCATTGTCCTCTTAGACCAGTTTAATCAGTGTTTAGGCCAGTGTTTCATTAGGGGCAGGACAGCCGCAGTGCATTGTGGGTAAACTTCTCTAAGAGTTCAATTTGTCTCACTGTCTCTTAAAGTTTCAGCTTTTTGTGTCTTTATTTGATTAGAGAGCAGCAGAGAGGGGGTAGGGACACATAGCAGGCCAAGCCTCGAACCTGCGTCAGCAACATTAACACCATGACTTAACGTATCTGGGAGATTTTGGCAATTTTTATTTAGGAATCTGTCGTGAGGAAGTTTCCTTCTCTTAAAAATAGTTTTTCTACATCTGGTACTTTTTGTTGAATTCTAGACCATAAGTGCCTTTCCTTGGCTTTAGTCAAAGTGATGTCTGTTTCTGCCTGGTGTCATCATAAACTCTAAATATTCTGGATTGTGCTGGTCATGTGACTCTACACCGATGTTAAAAAGTTTAGGGCCAAATATATAAATATATACATGGATGCATTAAACTGAACAAAAGTTTCCTTTAAAAAAAATTTTTACATTTCAAAAATTTGTATAATAAATGTTTTTCTTATGAACTTTATATTCAGCAAGAATCCTGAAAAAAAGTAATCACAGCTTCCATACAAATATTAAGCAGCATAACTGATTTGAAAAATTATTTTTTTTTTGAGCACCAAATGATTTCTAAAGGCTGATGTGACACTTAAGACTGGAGTAATGGCTGTTGGGCTGTTCCGCTTTCCATCACAGGAATAAATTGCATTAAAAAAAATATATAAAATATATATACATAGTTGTTTTACATTGCAATAACATTTCACAATATTACTTTGTTGAATGTTTGAACGCCTTGTGTGTTTTTGACGTGCTAAATCTACATTTTTGGATTACACTTAGATGTTTTGCTTTTATTTTCCTCACCTGATTAAAATGCACCAGTTTTTTGGTTTGTAACAGCTTGCCCTACACCATTCATAAAAGCCCCTGCTGCCTGTTAGAGGTGGAGAGCTAGAGAATCCCATCTCACTGTTAGTGTGGCCAGTCTTTCCTGCTTTTATGTGCAGCAGTTCAAGACCTTTGCAGTTTTTTTAAATTCAATGTCAGAGGTTATGGAGAGGCTTTGCACGGGCCAATGTCAGCTCTCGTGACAATGTGAGCTGCTCTTGTTCCATCCCTGAAAGGGAAGAGAGCTGAAAGAGCTTTTTATTGAGCAATCCTTGAAGCACCAGGGCCCTATTGAGCCATATGTCTAAAAAAAGGAAGCATGCAGGTGATTTAGTAATCAGTTCATAAGAAAGATATCTTCACGTTTGTCTGGTGTTCTTAATTTCCCTTTTTATTTCCTAAGATGTTGCTAATGATGTGTAACACTAAAATTTCATAGCTTTGTAAGACTGTGAGAAAGTTTTGTGTACATTTTTAATCATTAAATGATGTGTTTTTGCTTCATTAAAATAAGGACTAGAATCCGGGATCGTCTTCCTGACCTGATCATTCGGGCTCATACACACACGCCATTGTTTTCTGCTAAGTGTGCTGTCCACATCAGAGTCTGATAAGCTCTCTGAAACAGAGCTCTCCGTGAAAGACAGGGAAATGAGGGCTTCCTGTGTCCGCTGTCACACACAGGCCGATCTCATTTTTTGTTTTAATGGAAGTCCTCAATAATTTCGTTATAATTACAAAAAGATTCAATTAAAAGATTAGAGTGCCCGACAAGGCAGGGGAATAAAAAACGATACTTGATTGATTCGATGCTTTAGAGAGTGTGTGTTTGTGTCTCTCAGCATGTGTGTATGTTGTAGGAAAAAGGGAAAAGTGGTTGGCCATGAGAGATTCACACTGATTGCCTCCCAGTCCAACAATAGAGATATACTCTGTTTAAGTTAAAGAAGCTGTGAATATTTTTACTTCTTAAAACTTGTGCTCTTCAATCTTGCACTTCATTTCAAGCACATTCTAGCCCAGTGTGGGTTGTCAGCCTTATAAATTAAGGATGCACTGATAGTAAAATTTCTAACTGATAAGCCTATAATTATTTTCATGTTATAGCCGATAAATGGCTGATATTTAAATATCATTATATTTTGCCCAAATAGATTAAATATGTTACACTAAAATCAGTCGTTTTGGATGCTGCAAGTTCAATTTAGGCATCAAAACATCATAATGTATAGTATAAAATTAATATTTTTTCTAAAGCATTATTAGTGCTTTTAAAGATGAACTAATTAAGGATTAGATGATGGCAAAGTTTATCTAAATTTAAAAAGGAGAATCCACAGTTACATATCCAATGCATCCCTAAAAGGTAAGCTTATTAAATGTCGAATTTCATAAGAAATGTGTCTTTGCTGTATTTATATGTTTGTAGCTTGTGCGTATGCATCTGTGAAGTATGCATAAGGTGTCTCAATGCATTTTGCTGATTTAAAGGTGGTGCAGTAGCTGTTTATGGATGGCCGTTGAACTCGAAGAGAGGGAGACAAAGGCAAACCCAAAAGAGGAGGCCTGACGTGGCTGCGGAGATTCCCCAGTCTGCCGCTGAAATCCATTTGCTGCCATTTGGGCAGTTTATAATATCCTGGCAGGGTCAAGGAACCCTAAATAAGAAAGATCCACCTCTCATGGAACAGCAAAATTTACTGTTTTGCATTGCTTGAAGGAGGGGCGAATTTTAGACTGACTGTGAAATGATCAGACGGTGCAGTTGATAGAACCAAAACATGCACATGGTTCTGTTTGGTTTAGACTATTAGGCGAGTTCTTTGCACCTTGTTGTAGATTTCAGAACCGTCCCAATGGGCAAGCTGAAAGACTCATTGGACAGTCCACATTTGTCTCACATCTATTCAGGAAGCATTGCTAATTAGCTAATCTTTCCACTTCAGTTTCATGGGTCTCTGAAAGACACAAACAAGGCCAGGCATCATGGGATTGAAAACTCTGGGTGAGGCTCAATGGCTGTCATAGTTTGGCCATCACCTCCCTTTTGTCCGATGACTTAGTGGATGTTTACTGAGAGCTCCAGTGCCTGGTTGGCAGTTTCTCTCTGGGGGCGAGGCGTTGGCAGGATCTTTGTCAGTCTGAAACCATGTGTGAGCTCAGTGTGAGGGGAGAAGTTCTGTTACCAGCGTGTTGTTGACTGACGGCTTGGCTCCGTCGTTACTAGCGCTCACTGTTATGTGAAAATGTGAGGCGAAATATAGCTCAAACCCCCACTATGTTTGTCTGCAGCTGGGCAGCAGGAACTCCCCGTCAGTCGATCGCTGGTTTTATCTAAAATGAGAATCAGGTTGAGGGGTTGCAGCACTGTTGATGAGACGATGCATCTAAGAAGACATTGATTCTGGTATCGTGTTGTAATGCTAGCGCTGAGATCTAATGCATATTTCAGTGTTTAACGTAACCTCCATGCTTTTTGGTTGTTTAGAAATCTGCATATTATTGCTGTGAAACCTACAAGGATGAAACAATACTTTCAGACTGATTATATCAGTGGTTTTATGTCACCTTATGTCACGAGCTGATAATCTTGCAGCTCTTGTCACGAAAAACATCCTGTTGTACGAAGGGGAGGGATGGTCAGCAAGTCATCCACCAACCAACTAGTTGATGTAGTTTTTCTTATTTTCTCTCTGGTATTTTTAGTGGTATTGATTTAAAGGGGAATTAATATTTCTCTGAGATTTTCAAGTGCTGAGTGTGAGCTGTGCTGGGTGTGAGATGTGGTTTAGCATGGTCAGTGCGGTAAAACTCCCAGAAAGAAGTTGCGCCTATATATTTGTCCCCTTTAAAGCACTGTCATTATTGCCATGAAAGCACCACTTGAATAACAAATACACTGCCTTTGAGCATAAATGTTAAAAATATTTCTATATGGCATAAATTGACTTTTCTCTCTGATATTTTAAGACAACACGTCAATATCTAAACCATAAAAATGGTGTGTTAAAATGCATAGTTGTCTCCATGTATATATATATATATATATATATGTGTGTATTTTTCAATTTGTACAATTATTATAGAGAGAAACGCATTTTCTTTATTTTTCAAATAATAGTATAAGAAAAAGTATATGAAAAAGTACATATATTTTACATTTTGTGTGTGTAGATGGAGGTGAGAGGGCATCCTAAATCAGGCATAAAAGATGAATGGATACAAGAGCCCAAGCATGCTTGTTAGGGAAGACCATCTGTACTTTACCCCCACACATCCATCTTTTTAAACGATCATCTGCTGTCTAAAGACTCATCACAGGGTTCAGAATGAACAGGAACAACACCGTCTGTCTGGTGGATGGAGTCTATGGCGCGGCTGATCTACGCTCCATTTAGAAAAGCTGTGTTGGCTCTAAATAAAAAGAGTATTGTGGTTTAGTCAATACGATGGGGTTGGATTTGTCTCTCAAGGTGACTTCCTAAAGGGCTGAGCTCTGTCTATTGCTCTCTGGGTGTTACGAGAGTACATCAAACCGCACGCAGTATTGTTTTGAAACTTTGCAAATGCCAGTTTCCACGAAATATGCCCATCCACACCCTTGGGGAGTTGCTGAAGGCGTGATGCCACACTAAAGTGAAAAATTCCACTCGCGTAAGCACATCTTATTGTAATTTCCCCTATAGTCAAAGCAGAAGTTTCTCACAGACTCGCCCTTGTGCCATTAGAAAGAACAGAACTGTGCCAGGCTGTTGAACTGATAATGAAAGAACGAGTATTTATACACAAGAGACCCACAGCTACTATAAACATCAACCACGAATCACACAAACAGCAGGAAGCCACAACTCTGTTGGGTCCTCGCCTTATGCAAAGCAAAATTTTGTTTGAGCTCATGCAGTTTCTAAATAACAACAATTAGATGAGATCGAAGCAGGTCAAACAGACCTGTACTTTATTTTTACAGAATTAAGGTGTCCGCTTTCAAAATTCGGCTGCTTCTTCTTTTGTGGTTTCTATTGTTTGGGGAAGGAAGCAATTAGGTCCCGAGTCCCGCCCCAGTCCCAAGCCAAAAGAGACACTTCAGGCTGTAAGTTGCCTGTCTTAAAGCAGGTGAGCGCAGACAGATGGTGAGAGGAGGTCTGCAAGGACCAGAAGATCAGAGATAATGGGAAGATGAGGCTGTCTCGCTGCCTGTTGGCTTGATCAATGGTTGTGTCCATGGAGGACGCATCCAGCCATTGGAGTGAAGAGGAATTAGAGGAGACACTCTCACTCAGGGGTTGACAGCACAGATGAAGCCTGGTGGGGGTGCTGGAGATTCAGTGGAGTTGCAAATTTGGATGTCTGTACCAGAAATCTGTCTTCTCTGAAACAGGCCTTCATTCCCGGTCTTTGTGCTCTGATTACCCCTCACTGTCTAGTTTGGATAGAATCCTGCTAGAGGAATAGGACACAAGTCCCTTAAATGGTTTACTAAATGGGCCTTGTTTTGCACTACACAAAAGCTTTCTGTCAATAAACTCTTGAATTGTTCTTTTGCAGAACTGTTTCTTGTAGAAAGGTGCCAGCAGGTTCTAGTTTCTGTGAAGAACCGCTGAATAGATGACTTTCTAAAGAGCTAGGGAATTGAAAAGGTCTTTGTGGAGGTTTCCTCTATGGCTTTGGGCTATAAAAACCATTTTGTTTCTAATTGAAAACTTTATTTTTAATTAAATAGTCTTTCAGTGGACACTTTTATCTAGAGCAGCTTACATATTGCAAATTACATTTGTTATAGAGACAAGCCCCTGGAGCAACCCAAGGGTAAATGCCTTGCTCAAGGGCATGATGGATCCAATGAAGATCAATGGAGTTAAACCAGCAACCTTCTGGTTACCAGAGGAGAAAAAAAGACGCCTTTGGTAATAGAGAGAACAGTATCTATGTAAGCTGTAGTTGAGAGGGTGTCTGATTGCCTGTAATCCAGGAAGGACTCAAGTGTCCATTGATGTGTTAGTGCCACTCATTCAGGGGTCATTCAGGCCAAATGCTGGCTCACCTTTATCCAAAAATGCCTCTGGTCAATGAGATGTTGCAGATTGAGGGTAATTTAACTTTAAATGGATAGTTGATCCAAAAATCATTTACTGATGTGGCCATATTAGCAGAACTGCAACATATTTTTGCAAGCAAAAAAGGGTCTATTGTCTACTGTCAGTAGCATAGAGAGGTAGGAAGCATTTCCTATACAGAAGTCACTTTCAAACCAAGAAACTTCCTGTTGGTCAGTGTGGGAAAATCACATGACCAACTGGAAAATAAGCAAAACTTGCATTTTGCAACACCCAATTATGCAGATATATGTTGGAATGTCTCCATTTCTCAGAGCAACAGACATTTTTCAAATTATTCTTACGTTGTTCCAGTCATGCAGGTTTGGACTGACTTGATGGTGAGTAAATGATGACAGATGCTACATTTTTGGGTGAACTAACCTTTTCAGACAGATCCAGCCATTAAGTCTGCTCATACCTGTTGCCCTTTTGTTCACCTTGCATGATGGGGCTGACCTACGGAAGACCTATTGCTGGCCGCCTCCATGACTGAGAACGATAACTGTATGTGTTCATGTATGTGTTCATACCTGTGTGCTGGTTATGACATGAGGGTGTAAATTCCTTCAGTCTTGTCCAGTCTGGGCTGTATGTAAGTCTTTCTCTCTTTTTCTGTCTTTAGCTCTGAGCCATCTTTTGGATGGCAGCCCAGTTTTATCACAGGGCTTCCTTTCACAAAGGGCCTTACTGCAAAAAGAAGGACTCCTCCTTTTTACAGGCCTGGGATGGAGCGCATGAGAGGGAGGGATAAAAAGTAGAAAAATGGGAGGAGAGGAGGGGGAGATCAGGTAATGAGCTCTCGGACAGCTGTTGACATCAACTGCTACTGCTCAGCACCTTTAATGAAGGCACACACACCTCTTAGTCCAGTAACTTAACCATCCTTTTGCACTGCATCTGTGGTGCAGAGACATTGTTATTAAACTGGCCTCTTGAAGTAATTTTAGAAGGTAGGTCAACTCCTGAATTAAAGTTTTTAATTAGGGGTGCACTTGAAATCAGTTGTTGTCTGATATTAGAGATTTATAACTATTAGATATTACATTTATAAATATCTGATAATAATGGATCTTTATTTTATTAATGTAATTTTTTTTTTTTTACAACAAATCATTATCCACTTTTATTTATTTATTTTGTTGCTTAGTGCGTTAAATGTTTTGTGTGTGTGTGTGTGCTGAAAAATAGTATTTTTACCATTTACATTGCTTTTTTAAAGTAAATTTACCATGTAAATATTAATATGTGACCCTGGACCACAAAACCATTCATAAGGGTCATTTTTTTAAAATGAATACTTATACATCATCTAAATGCTGAAGCTTTCCATTGATTCATGGTTTGTTAGGATAGGACAATATTTTGCAGAGATTCTGGAATCTGAGGTTGCAAAAAAATCTACATATTTAAAAATCTACATGAAGTTCTTAATAATGCATATTACAAATCAAAAATAAAGTTTTGATATGAAGAGTTTGGTTTCAAAATGCTATAAATACATTTAGATTAATTTGAGTAAAAATTTGTTTTCTTTACCAAGAAAGTGGCTAAGTGAAAACCATTATTTTCTGTTTCAAACTTGCACATAGTATCTTTAGGTTATAATAACATAAAGTCCATGTTTTGATTTTCAAAGATTTATTATAAAATGTTTTCTTTTTCCCCAAAATGCAAAAACAACAAAAAAACTAAACAAAACAGTACTGTTCGTTTATTTTTTTATTTTTTTTAATGCAATAAATCCATTGAATCAATATGAAAGTTGTTTTTCATATTGAAACTGATGAAAATACAAATTTTAAATTGATCCACATGATCCATTATAATCTTATATACAGACACTGGACTAAAAATACATTCATCAGTCATCACTCCCAAAATGAATTCAACGAGTCATCTTGTTAAGGCTATAAATTAAATAAAGCAATAAAATTTAATTTAGGTCAATAATATCTTATTAGACCACAGAAATTCTAAAATGGCATTTGCCTTGCATTCAACTTCCAAAAGTGCATTCATCCTTGCTATGTTACATTCATTTAGTTGACTAGTGCTATGTGCTGTATTAACAAAAACATAAATGTCATTCATAAAAACACTAAAACTGACAAGCTACGCAATATCGCATTCGATTATTTATCTAATGAATGCGATATAGCATAGCTTCTCAGTGAACTACGGTTCTGTGTATTAAATGCATCTTAATTTACATCTGAATGCACATGCAGATTTACCGGTACTATTAATCACAGAACCAGCTTTACTGACAAGATGCGCATGGCAATCACGTGCAATTTATCCCTTAAGCCCTTGTTTGTTGATCATAAAGTAAAAAGTAGATGAGGAAAATTAGGATGCTGAGTGTATTCAAAGCGCCACCATTACTGTCCAGAGTGCATGGAATTGTGCACTGTGATTGTTTGAGCAGATATAATGCATTCTGCAAAGAGGGAGACTGTCTTTTTTCATGGTTTGGAAAAAAAGGGAGAAAACATTACCTAATAACTCTGCAAATAGTGCATTTTGCATAAAATTATAAATTGTCTTTTCAATACCCACCAGATACAATACTGATTTTGGCGGAAGCTCAAAAAAAAAAAAAGGCGTTTATATAGGCGTTCAATAAAATCAAATAATCAAAAATAAATAATTTTGATCCATACAATGTATTTTGGCATATTGCTACAAATACACCCCAGCGACTTAAGACATAGTATCTGGAAATTGTTCAAATCTTTGTTTGACTATTTTATTTTATTTTAGTTTCAGCTTGTTTACTTTTTTCAAAAAAAAATTAGATTGTAAATTTGCCTAGTACTTGACAAATTATTATCTGAAATTAGTTTGACTCTTTGTTTAAATGATTGTTTCTCTCAATACATCAACATTTCTACTCTAGCTGCATTATGTGAATTTACAAATGTCGAAAAACAGCTTTCAGTAAGATAAAGTCTGCAATCAGTGAGAATACATCCAGCGGAAAGAGACAGTGATGCAGTGGAGAGGAAGGAAATGGGGTTGTGTAGTATGAGGTGGTACGATGACAACAGCATGTGAGGAGGATCTGCCTGTGGGCAGGAAGCCGTGGGCAATGAGACACAGAGACAGAGAAAGAGCCACGGTCGGTTCCCCTCATCAGGAAGTTGGCAGCCAGAGGAGGGCTGTGTGTCCTTGTCCATCAGTCACTGCTCGGAGAGAGGGGGGCCATGCCAGTCAGTCTATCAATCACACCGCTCCAAAAAACCTGGCCAATCTGTGGCCCGTCTGCCACACTGGCTGCATGCACAACAAAGCAGTCAGTCCACCCCACTCGCCAGCATGGGCTGAAATACGAGGCAAAGGCGAAATCATGGAGATTTCAGTGGAGGGAAGCAAGATTATGTTCTGAGAAATGCAAAGCGAGCGACACGCAAATACACGCCCAACACGCTGAAATACTTAAGAGGAATTGAGACGCAGAGAACTATATTTGCAAAACAAATGGGAGTCTTTAGAGACACTCGTTGGACGAGCGCCCATGCAGAACTGAACACACATACGCTCACATGCCAAGACTAGATTTGGGAACAGAGCTCCACTGAAGATTCAATCACACCCAGTCACGTACACAAAATCTACTCTTCTATTGTGAAAGAATAGTTGTTCCGCAGCCAATGCGTCATATGCTGTTCAGCTAAAAGTAGTGTTGCAACACTTAAAACACATGAAGCTGACACTTGTTATTTTTTGTTCTTTTAGACTTGTGTACTCGTTAATTTTTCTACTGTCATTCTGAACCAAGATAAAAAAACTCAAGGTCACAGCTCACTTCCTGTTACCCATGTGGCCTGATTTGTTTGCACTACTTGTTTATTGTGTTACCAGAGTCATTTCTTCAGGAAATGGGTTTAAACTTGGACCACTTTTTCTTCAGCAACAGTGACATGTTTATAGTATGCATGCATGTTTATGTGCACGGCATTGTGGGCATTGACACTTACCCACTAGATCTCACCTAAATAGAGATGTTATGGATCATATTTAGATACTTTTTAATTGTATCAATTTAAGAGTTAAAAGTTTCTTAATAAATATGAAATACTTAAATTATATACTTTATATTATAATGCAGAATATTTTTTATATTAAATATTAATATTTATATAATAATGTTTTATTGTTTAATTTTTTTAATAGTTTTATGATTATATAAACAAACATGTTTGTTATAATTATGATTTATGTATTTAAAAATATTGAATATTTTATAATCATATTATTATTATATTATTTTATATTATAAAAAATATTACTTATATTTTTAGTAACATAAATAAATATTTTAATATATGTAAAATGTATATTTTTTATGTAATAATATGTTTTTTTATTTCTAAATATTAAATATATATTAATAATAATAAATGTATATGAATAATTTGAATAAATATTTTAAATAACATAAATACTGAAAATGTTTATTAAAATATTATGTTTTTGACACCCCTGTTGTGTTTATGTATGTATATTTTCCAAGAATTGGATCATTGTGTGTGTTTGAATATTTACTTATCTGTAAAAAAAATTGCATTTGTGTATTTACTTTACCCTGGTGTGTGCTGTATGTATCGGCTTGTAGATATGGACATTTTCCTACAACAGGGACACTTTGTCTGGGTTGACACTGGGATTAGCATAGGACGGTCCACCTGGAATACTTGTGTACAGAGGACACACAGAGACCAGTTCTGGGCAGAAACACAATACCAGGCAGGAAATGAACAGCGTCTGCTGATAACTGCAGTCGGCTTCTACCTGTCCCTCCGTCAGCAGCCATCCGCCCTCTGCTTTAGCATTGTGATGCAAATTAAGTCCCTGGCTGGAGAGCTGATAAGGAGGCCTCTCATTTCAGAGCGCTTTGTTTCCCAAACAGAGGAGAGCTTAGCAGAGGGGACTCAGAGAGGGCCTCTGGGCTGACATAAGAACCCATCCCATTGTGCACCCTGGGAGAAGTGTTGACTGATATTTGGGAAGAGGTGTTAGAGGGAGGGAAAGCGACCGGGGTTTTTACGGCAGGAACCGTCTCGGGTTGTTGAGAGATTCTGATGGATTTTTGTCCCTCTCCCCCCTCCCATTCTTTTTACTCTCAGCTACTCAGATGGTGTCAATCATTAGCTGTTTCTTCACGCCACATGCAGTTTGCGATCCTTTTCAGGTGCTTGTCATTACCAGCATATTGCCAGTATTGCTATATAAACAAATGAGTTCACGCTAGGTTCAGTTGAGAGCATTGATCCTGGTGTGCAACATTTAGTTCAAAGCATATACTTAGTATTCAAAACACGTATGTGTTGTGATAGCATACATGTTTGGGGTTTATACTAGAATTATAACTTTAATGTGACCTATTATGTTTGATAACCTTTTTTTCCGTTACTTCTTCAGTTATTTTGATGGTAATTTGCTAGTTAGTGTTCTCAATGCACCGATATATCGGCTAATAATAGGCAATGGCTGAGTAATTATTGACTCTGTCGGATATACAAAAACAGCCAATGATCAGGGCTGATTATATCCTGTTATTTACAAAGTTATTTACATCTCTTTCAAAAATGTGTAATTGTACATTTGAAAAGGTAAAAAAAAGAGAACCATCAAACTATTGTATCTATATCGGCACGTCATTCTAAATAATCGGATATTCGTTTCAGCACTGAAAATTTGTATCAGTTGATTTTTCTAAACGAAACTGGAACCTGTTCTCATAAGAATCCTTTATCGTACTTCAAAGTAAAAAAATAACTAACTTGACATAGCACTACAGTTGGGAAACAAATGTCATGCACGTTGCTAGTTCAAATGCAATTAGCTTTTTTATACATCATATACTCAGAAAGCTTTTGCATTTCTCACTCTCGCTTGAAGAATAAGCGATTTGTTTGTAACCATGGCCATGAACAGAAGGCCCTACTGTATGTGAGCTCGACCTTAAATGGGCCTATTTGCCTCTGCTCGTTCACCCCTCCACCCTCATCTTTTTCTTTCTGTTTTCTATCAAATTCCTCTTTTTATGCCCCCTTTTCTTCTTTTGAAGTCTCCAAACTCTTGTAAAAGGCCAAGCTGGTGGTTTTTGCTGAATCCTGTGGTGGGACAGCGAGGGAGGGGTTGTAGGTTAAGTTTAGGCTTTCCATTGAAGATGGTTGAAGAAGGTGGGGCAATAAAAGTTAGAAGTTTAGAGCCTCTCTGTTTTTTTTATTTTTATGATTGGGCCTTTTTTTTTACTAGCTCGGGCTACAGCTGGTGGTGTGAATGGCTGCCTGAGGTGTCTGAGTCTTAATAAAGACCCCACCAGCCGGGCTGGGGCCTCCAGTCCAGCCATGAGACCACCTTTATAGGCTTAGCTTACGAGCAGGGTCCTCTATTAAAACCTAGCAGGACTGCACTGAGGAATTTAGGGCCGGGAAACAAGTGGAAAAATAGGGTTTGTGTGTCAAAGAATGGCAAGGGTGAAGGCTGGGGGGTTGAATTTGTAATGACCAAGGGCAAAAGTTGACTTTGGCATGTGCAAATGTGAAATAAAGAGTTTAATCTGGTGTGATATATCAAAGTAATAACTAAGGGTGTAAGGATACACTCATGTCAATAGTTAAATTGTTTTTTTTTTTTGTATATGTTATTGTTTGTAAGACACATGATCACAGTTTTAAAGTAACTTTGCAAGCCCCCCAGGCTGTGACATAGATGAGCTACCTGTCTTATCGGCTCCGCTTATCTGTCTGCTAGTGTTAAACTGTTTGTGTTTTCTTTTCTTTCCAGTGTCAATCACCGCAGCCTAATCCCTTAAAATCCTGGACCCCTAAGGACAGGGTGGGCTGGGGGGCAGAGCTATAGGAGATGAATTCAACAGACATGTTAACTAGACTTGACTTTTACCTAGTTGGCAGATGCTTTGCATACAATAACAGATTTAAAAAGTGGCGATGGGTGGCATCTTGTGTTTTCTGCTCGGGGGCATCATGAAAAAGCTTTAGCGAGTAATCATGATGGTTTTCAAAGCCCTTGTGTGTCTTTGAAATCAGATACGGTTTAAAAGGTTCACGGTAGGATCTTTTCTTCTCTCCATGTGGCGTTTAATATCTCCCTCTCATTAAATCCTCCTGTGTTGTGTAAATAGTGTGAAGTGATGTGATTAGACGAAGCGTCTGATGTTTTCTTTTCTCTTCTCTTCAGCGGTGGAGACCCAGAGCACCAGTTCGGAGGAGATGGTGCCTAGCTCCCCTTCTCCACCACCTCCACCCCGTGTTTACAAGCCCTGCTTCGTCTGCCAGGACAAGTCTTCCGGGTACCACTATGGTGTCAGTTCTTGTGAGGGCTGCAAGGTAAACAACTGAACTCCCATCACCTGTGGCCTGACGAATCTCATGTTCTTCATGAGTCTGTTACACAATTTGTCTTGACGTTTGGCAAAAATGCGAAAAATACTGAGAGAGACGTGGAGGTTTCGCTCTCGCATGTTAAAAGTACTCGAATACTAAAAAGTATTTTCGCTCCTGTCAACACCAAGAAGCTAAGACTGACTGAGGAACTTGTAGTGCAGGGAGCAAAAATGTTTATGAAAACATACAAAAGGTCACTTGAAAAGGATACAGTTGCGCAGTATCAGCTACACGAGACACAGAGTAATGTGGACAGTATGTTAAAGGGATAGCTTGCCCAAATATGACAATTCTGTTATCGTTTACTCACCCTCCACTTGTTCCAAACCTAGATAAGTTATTTTTTGCCATTGAAGGTTATTTTGAAGAATGCTGGTAACCAAACACTTGACTAAACCATTAATTTTGGGGTAAACTGTCCCTTTAAAGCAGTGAGAAGCAATGCAATACAGCATTTTTACTATGTTTAAGGGGTAAAATATGTGTTGTACCATATACCTCTGTGGTTAAATACAACTATGGTCAAGATTTAAGCAGCTCATTGCTTTCAAACATCATAAAACAATATAAAACTGTGGCATTATGATGAAAGGTACCAAAGTCCAATAAATTAATTGTCCTATATTGTGCGTGTTTGTGTAATATAAAAAAAAGAAATGCAAAAAATTATTCTTCAACTAAGGAGCAGTTAACATATAAGAACCATCTTGTCTATTTTTGACTTGACACAGCATCTTAAAAAATGTGACCTTCATGGCACAAAATGCTGAAAAAACGGTCTAGCACATGTTTACATACAAAAACAATTTCATGAACTCAATAACATGTCCTGTCTAAACCGGTCTAGTTAGTTTCATTAACACCAGTTCTAAGCCATTTGTCATAAGTAATATTACATTTGGCACAATAACAATATTTTCATTCATTTGGTTAATGTGTGGTGACAGGTATAAGGGCCATCACTTATCAGATTTTTAACTATACTTTTATATAAGAAAACAAAATGACATTAGCAAATCAGCAACTTTAAACAATATACTGACAGCTTGTGTAAGTGAAATGATAATGGCTGACCTACTCTTCAGCTTACCTACCCGCTCTCTCTTGGATGTCTGCTCCAGGGTTTCTTCCGTCGCAGTATTCAGAAGAACATGGTTTACACCTGCCACCGTGACAAGAACTGCCAGATCAACAAGGTCACACGCAACCGTTGCCAGTACTGCCGGCTGCAGAAGTGCTTCGAGGTTGGCATGTCCAAGGAAGGTGAGGGTTCAGGTCTCTGTCAGGCACGAGGGCTCCTTGGCCTTCATCCAAGACCCGCATACACAAACACAAATATAGAGACGGGACAGGAGACAGACGGGGACATGCTGATATAGGTTAGAAGCTGTGAAACAGACATACAAGCCAGAGACACACAGACAAATTTAGAGTGGTGAGACTTGAGCGCCGGGACAGAGAGGCAAAAACAAACTGTAGACAGCTGTAAACTGCCAGTTTGAGACACTTGAAGACACAAAAGACAAATAAAAGTTCAAACACAAACCAATAAAGCTGGTTAGCATGGAGGTTAAAGCTCTGTATGAATGTTCACAAATGGGTTTCGTGTCTGAAGTTTCACCCACATCAATCCATCAGTGCTAGGTGTGATTTCTTTGGTAGCCTTTCCTCTAGTCACTTTATGACTTGGCGCTAACAGATTTGTGTTGTAACAAAGACAATAGCCCGAGGTTGAGAGAGCGAGTCTGGGGCATGCGTTTGTTCATTCGCCAGGGTCACGGCGATGATGTCACGGGGAGAGTGGCACATTGGGCCTCTATGTGTCCGTTGGGACATGTATGTGTGCATTTATATGTATGGGATGTGTGTAAGGACCGGGATCACATTGTGCTTTTGCTATTACTGGATATCCTGAGAGGAAGGAAAGAATGGGAGGGGGGCTAGAGAAGGGGGGTGGGGGGGTAGGGTTGGCAGGGCTGTCTCCCTTGGGTCGGACGCACCAAAACACCCACGGAGCCTGATCTGAGGCCATGTTTTAGTGATTGCATTTGCAATTCAGTATACAGTAACATTGTGTCTTATCCAAGAAACATGCAATAATGCAACGTGATAAATGGGTTCATTTTGAGATTTTTCAAACAGTTGATAAGCGACAAGATTAACGTCACAAAACCTGTCAAGAACTTTTCCTGGCCATATTTCCCCTCAAAATCTATAGAAAGAAATTTCTATAGAAAATAAATATTATACAATTAAATTATTTTTGTAAATATACAATGTTTTTTATGAAAATTAAATATATATTCTTATTATTTATTTTCATGTTTATATTATTTAAATGTCATGGTGGTATTTATTATATATACAATTGTCATGGTATTAAAATAAATAAGAATGTGTGATATAAGAAGCAACATATAAAACACACACACACACACACACACACACACACACACACACACTATATATATATATATATATATATATATATATATTTATATGTGTGTGTGAGTGTGTGTCATTTGTTGTACCCAATTCATGATTTAAATACTTTATTTAAAATTTTATTAAAAAATAAGAATCAGTAATAAGAGGCATCATAGGAAAAAATAAAGAAAAAAATAAAAAATAAAATATATATATATCTCCGAGTAGCTAAAATCCTGTTCCACATTACTATATATTAAACACATTGTTTCATTGTACAAGGTTAGACATTCTGAGGAATTAAGCTCAAAATCATCATTAGTTTTTTTTTTTTGGCACATCAGTTTCACTAGGTTCTGCATTCAAGTACTAAGATTATAGTTTGTCAAATTATGAGTGAAGCTAACTCATTGTAGAATAATTAAGCTGCCTCTCTTTGTGAATCTCAGCTGTGCGCAACGATCGAAATAAGAAAAAGAAGGATGTGAAGGATGAGGTTGTTCCACCAGAGTGCTATGAGCTGAGTGGGGAACTAGAGGAGCTGGTCAACAAAGTGAGCAAAGCACATCAAGAGACCTTCCCTTCACTCTGCCAGCTGGGAAAATACACCACGGTGAGTTTTTTTCTGAAAATGAGCGGATCTGTCAGCAATGGAATGTGGAATTTATTTATTGCGGTGTAAACGGACCATGTCAGATGTAGTGTGATAAACATGTTCCATTATTGAGAACGATAAAAGATAAATATTGTCATTTATTTAAACTTCATGTTGTTCCAAATCTGTATGACTTTTTTCTCCTGTGAAATTCTTTCAGAAGAATTTCCTGGACAATCTTCGATATAATGAAAGGAAATGAGCACTTGGGCCATCAAGCTCCAAAATGACAAAAAAGAGCCATAAAACTGACATTAAAGTGGTCCATATAAAGTTGAAGAATTTGAAATTCAAATTTTTTGCATAATTTCTCTTGGTGTTCCATGGAATAAATAACAATATGGGTTTGGAATGACATGTGGATAAATACATGATTTATTTTGCACACATATTAATTTATTTTCTCCTTTTCTCTTCCTCAGAACTCAAGCTCAGACCACCGGGTTCAGCTGGACCTGGGTCTATGGGACAAATTTAGTGAGCTCTCCACCAAGTGCATCATTAAAATTGTCGAATTTGCCAAACGCCTTCCGGGCTTCACCACCCTCACCATCGCAGATCAGATCACCCTCCTTAAATCAGCCTGCTTGGACATTCTAGTATGCGTGCCTTCCTTTAACAATCTCACCTTGATGTAGACCATGCATCTACTTCATTACTTTCACATAATTCTTTGCCTCATAAATGTCTCTGTCTCTTGCAGATGCTGCGAATCTGCACGCGATACACACCTGAGCAGGACACAATGACTTTTTCAGATGGACTGACCCTCAACCGGACTCAGATGCATAATGCTGGTTTCGGTCCGCTCACTGACCTGGTGTTTGCCTTTGCTGGTCAGCTTCTGCCCCTTGAGATGGATGATACAGAGACTGGCCTCCTCAGTGCCATCTGCCTCATTTGTGGAGGTATTACACATGCAGTTTTGTTGCAACCTGCTGCCACCTAGATGAAGTAACAGGGGAAATACTTAAACTATTAACAGAGATTTAGCTAATATTCAGAATTGGTTTTAACCTCCAAACCACTAAAAATGAATGGAGGTACTACTATACTAACACTAACCTCTTTTTCTGTAGACCGAATGGATCTTGAGGAGCCTGAGCGTGTGGATCGTCTGCAGGAGCCACTCCTGGAAGCTCTGAAGATTTATGCACGCCGCCGCCGACCCAACAAACCTCACATGTTCCCTCGCATGTTGATGAAGATCACTGACCTACGTGGCATCAGCACCAAGGGTCAGTTTACTAGCCAGAAAAGACATGGAAATCACCTCAGCATTACTATTCTGGTTGATTTGCAAGATTTAAATCTTGATGAAAATCATATGTTTGTTTTTTTTTCAAATGCATTAGTGAACTTGAGGACTATTCAAACCAAGAGCAGCATTATTGCCAGTGTTTTTGTGCATCGATGGTATTCACACAGAGGGCAACGCAAATTTTCTGAGTCTCTGAAAAAAGTTTGCATACTTGAGCAAAAGCAAGATGCACTCCATCATTCACATGCTTCAATGCAAAATACAAGGCATTTGACGAAAGAGATTAATCGTCCTTTAATGCAAAATACACTGCCAATTGTAACAGATCTATGTGTGTGTGTGTGTGTGTGTATTTTTTTATTTATGTATTATTTGATCAAAAATATGGTAAACTGTAATGTTGTCAAATATTATTACAATTTAAATGTATTTTTTCTATTTGAAGCTGGATTGTTAGCAGCCATTATTACTTCAGTCTTCAGTGTCTCATGATCCTTTAGAAATAATTATAATATGCTGATATGGTACTTAAGAAATATTTCTTATTATTATCAATGTTGAAAACAGTTGTTTTGCTTAATATTTATGTGAAAACCATAATAAATATTTCAGATTTATGTGCTGAATAGAACATTCAAAAAACAACCTTTGCAAAAAAAAACCTGACCCCAAACTTTTGAACAGTAGTGTATATTTAAATATCGTACAATAAATGTGAACAATAAAAATCTATTTATCTATTTACTGTATAATTTTAAACATTGATGCCCAAAATTGGTGTGAAAATCAGTTTAAACAGACTTTCACTTTCTGCTTGGTACTAATTACCCTAATACATATTATGTATTATGTAAATGACACCGTCCTTAAATCAATTGTTTGTGTGCAACAGGAGCAGAAAGGGCCATAACTCTCAAGATGGAGATCCCAGGTCCCATGCCTCCTCTCATCCGGGAGATGCTGGAAAACCCAGAAGCCTTTGAGGATCAGGCTGAGTCCACAGAGAAGAAGCCTGAGCCCGAGCCCGAGCCTGAACAGCCCACTCCTCCGCCGGCCCTGCTCACTGTGAAGAAAGAGCAGGAGGACGAGGACGACAGCTGGGCCACGGAGAACGGCAGCGAGCCTTCACCAGAGGAGGAGGACGACGATGACGATGACGGAGAGGAGGAGAGGGGTACAGACAGCGATGGAGAGGCCTGGGGTGGCCAGGAACCCAATGCGGATGTGTCCAGAAAGAGCCATGGAGGAAGAGCTCAGTGAGGAAGCGTTCTTCTTCCAGCCTTACCTGTACAGACACTCCTAACTCAGGCCACTCGGTCAACGATGAGAGACATCAGTGAGTCGATCTGAGGAAACTCACGTAAAAAACCTCTTCTCAGGACCTCTCCCGCAGAACGAGAGGGAAGGTGAAAGACAAAACAGCTGGCTTTTCCTACAAAATAACATCGCTTTTATAAAACTTGTTTACTTTGAAAAGGAGAAGCCAAATGGACTTATACCATTAACAGCTGACTCTCAACGGGTTCAAAAAAAGTCTTTCAAAAGAAAATACAGGATGAGAACTGAAAATGCTAATCTTTTTCTGTTGTCGTTGACGCCTTCGAATATCATTTGGACTTTTCCAGCCTTGAGATAGTTTGTTCTCTTTACATTTTATGAATAAGCCCATACATATCTATATATACTTTTATATGTTTTGTTGTCCTGTATACTATTTTCTTAGTTATATTTTGTTTGGATAGCTTTCCTGGGCAGACTTACAGAAAGATAATCGGATTGCTATAACTGGCAGACTTCTGCTGAGTCTTTATCCAGCTGCTTGGTTGGGTTCTTGGGCACTTTGGCTCAGCGTTAGATGTCATTGATAATCAGTTCAGTGGCTGGGTATCTCCCGTCGAATGATCCGTGTTTTTAGGGGAATGCCATTACGTATCGGCTTTCATTGCGTCACATGATTCGCTGCCAATTGAATGGTGTGTCTGTGCCAAAGTTTGCAGCTTGTAGGGTTCAACTCCTGTCAGGGAGCCCAGCTCCAAACAGAAACACCCACATGTCCATTACCTTCAAGTCTCTGCATCATGCATATGATGTCATACTGGACCGGTTTCATTCAGAGTGCTCAGGCAGAAGTTATGCAGCACTCGAGTGGAATTAACTTTGACCTCATCGGCCCAGACGGTTCTTCAGGATAACTACACAAATTCATCCGGACGAATTTTCTGAATCTCATGTATCACGATGAAATACAGGAATGCAGACCCGTGCTGACACACGAACACACACACACACACACATTTTAAAAAGCATGTTACATCAGACTCAGGGCATCTCTGTAAGGACCAAACGCTTGCTGTCTGGCTGCAGCCTAGAAACGGGCAATATTTATGTGTTACCTTTCAGAAATCTCGCCGTGACACCATTAACTGAAGTAAATCTGCGTATCTTACACAGAACTTCATTGCAGAACTTTCATCTTCGTTATAGAAATAGAGTTCTTTTTCTAATGTTACCTAATCCATTTTATTGCCAAAAACACACAGTATGCAATTTGGTGGTCGTGTGCCACTGAACATTAAAAGGTATCAGTCTCAGTCAAGCAATACAACTATGACCAGAATTCAGCTGTGTGTGTGGATGTGCGCGTGTGTGTGTTTGTGTGTTGAATGTGAGGATGGCTGCACTCAATAAGCTGTAGTGTAGTACTTTGTCAAACGAATGTCATCACTGTGGTGCTGTCAGAGAGTGTGTGAGCTGTCATACTGACCTCTTCTCCTTCAGAGTTGCACCACAGCCACATGTATAGCAAGTGGAATGTTGAGATTACTTTAACTCTTCGTCATATTTTTCTTGTTCTCTAAACTTGGCTAATGTATTGTCAGTCCTTTGTTCGTGTTCAACAAATTCTGTTATATAAAAAGCCATATAAACAATAAGAGGCACAATAAACTTTTTTTTTGAGAATCTCTCTGTTATTCATTTATTTATTTACTATTTAGAATTTAGAATATGCTTGAAGAATTTTTTTAAGGAATCATCAAATTTAGGTATCATATTTTGTGCTTTATTAGCCTACATGTAATACAAGTTTTTTATTATTAGTATTATTATTATTTCAGTTGGCATAAATTGAAGACAATAAATTAAGTATAAATGTTTTACAATATAGGCTAGTTATGCATGTGTCCATCCAATCACTGAAACTCCTTTCAAAACTTGTTAAATGTGAGTTTAAAATGTGCATTTATGAATTTGTAAATAAACATTTAAATAAAGTTTTAAAAGGGCCTTACACACAGCTCGTTTTGGGCTAGTTTTGAGTAGAAATTGGGAATGTTTTGTTGTGAAAACCTGGCAAACCTACTTGGATTGGCTTCATTGTCGTTAATAATTAAATGAACTAGCTCCACCTTAATTTTCATTTGTATATTATACGCAAAATTAGCTTTAGTTAAGAAAAATTATTATTATTATTTATTTATTTATTTTTTTAGTTAAGCAAAATGTGTGATGAAATCAAGTCACAATGACGTAAATCTTCCACGCCGCTGCGTCCGCCCGCCAAATTTCAACATGGAAACAAGAAAAAGATTAGAAAGAGACAGCGAGGATTTTGCCGTGAATAATGACTCAAATTTCGGTTTGTACTTTTCACAATAATGTAAGATAGCTTTAGAAGACTTGAAATATAATGTATTAGTCGTATAGGCTATATTTATGATATTTTTATGATGTTGTATCCGTTTTTACGCTTAACAGGGCCTGGTCACACTCTGTTCTGTTGAGGAGAAACGAAAAGCAGTTAGGACTTTCTTCAAAAAAAAAATAATTTTGTTCCTTACAGAAAATCATACTCGTCTTGAACGACACGACGGTGAGTAAATAATAACACAATCTTAGCAGACAACATTTACAGTAAAACAACGGATGTGAAACATTTAAATCCGCGAAGAATTAATCCAGCAGAGGGCGATAGTGCACCACAGATTAGCGCTAATGACTCTGCTAGCTGGAGAAGTGTCATTTATCAAACACTAACCACACACAAACACTACTGAGACCAAAACTAATGGATCCTGCCAGTGTGCCCTCATTTGTCTGCATGTGTCATACAGTAATTATCTGAGGACAAAGAAACATCCCTGCATTACTCATACTGGAGCGTTAAAGGCTCAGACATGAGGCAGGGCGGATGGTTACTGTGAAAATTTGGCTTCATCTAGAAGAAAAAAAATTAATCATTTTGATAATTAAATATGTGATCATTAAAAAGTATTTAATATAGTATTAAATACTTCTCAATTGGTTAAATTAAACTGTCAATTTTTATAAAGTATCATTATTATTTTAAAAAATTTACAAGATAAAGAGATGTTTATTATTGCTATAAAATGTAAGGTTTCCCGGTAAATTAATATCAGAATTTATTTTGGTTAATATTTATAAGTGTTTTTTTCTGAATGATACAGATGGCCACACCCTTTCAAGCATGTTTTCATATTCACAATATACCCATAAAGGACAACTTCATATGGATTTATTTATGTCTTTCTGAATGCATGGACAGACACAGTACTTGATGGATTCAGACTTGGCCACTTTATTTGTAAAGAGCACACAGGGGCTCACAATATACAATTCTATTTATTCATAGCTCAAGGGTATTGTAGTAAACAGGGATATGGTACTCTTAATTAAAAGATTACTATAATTAAGTTTCATTAAAAAGATCAATAAACTAGGGCTAAGATTAAAAACAAGGCCCATACATTATACACTGGTTTACAAGGACCCCATATATTCGGTCCCAATGAGATGTTGCCATGGAAACACAGGGCAGATAGGCTGACTTGATGGATTTAAAGAGACAGGACATGTTTTTCTTTCCACTTTCTGTGGTGTTCAGAGCATAGTGCTGAGAGTAATGAGAGTTAAATGAAGGAGAAGAGAGTAATAATAAAAGGCAAGAGCAACGTGTCTAGGCTATGATTGTTCCAATTACAAAAACAACAAAAGAGGCTCATGTGGAGAGATATTCATTCATTTATTCTGATTGAAGCCATTTAAATGGCTATCAATAAAACCTACAAAAAATAAAAAGAACTGGATTCTTTTGAGTGGAGTGGTGCATGCCTTGGCAAAATATGATGTCATGGTGTGTTTGAAGATAAATTATGGTCAAATGTGGCCCCCTTTTGTCTTACGCCTGACCCTAGTGTTAAAAGATAATGTAGTCTACTTACTGATTTTCATATTTAACTACTGCAGTTTGAAATCTGTGAGTTTATTTCCTAGAATTATTGACTTTTGTTATTATTGACGGTTTATGCTTGTAAACAAATAATAACAGCTTTAGCATTTATTTATTTTTTGCAACTAACTGTATATTTTACAAATGTGTCTTTTCTAGTGGCTGATAAAAACTGAATCGATGTAGGCCCTACAATATCTATATCATACTGTTGTATCTTAATTGTGAGATGTAGTGTCCTGATAAGGGCAAAGTACTTGAAAATATAAGTATTCATTTTGTGAAATAAAGTCAAAATCACAGTTGTTACATGTGCTTTACATATTGTAACAGTGGAAATGACTTTTATTAAAAAATAAAAAATCAAAGCTGCATTGGTTTTCATAAGGCCGAGCTAGTGATGAAGAGGTGTCTGGGACAAATAATATTTAATTTGTCCTATTTTTGCACATTTAAAGGAATAGTACATCCAAAAATGAACATTTGCCCAAAAATGTACTCACTCTCAGGACATTCAAGATGGAGAGGAGTTTGTCTCTTCATCAGAAACAGTTTGGTGAAATTTAACATTACATCACTTGCTCACCAATAGATCCTTTGCATGAATGGGTGCCGTCGGTATGAGATCCCAAGAAGCTGATAACACATTAAAAATAATTGTTTTTAATGAAACAAATCCATAATGAATGTGTGTTTAACTTAAAATCGTTACTTCAGCTAAAATACAAGGCCTCTATCTATACATACCTCCAAGTCTATAGGTTTCCTTGACAATGACCATCAGCTCATCTGCATTTTTTGGTACCTTATTTCTCATTTTCCTCTTGACCGTATCCCATAGACTCTCGTGGGGTTCAGGTCTGGTGAGTTTGCTGTCCAGTCAAGCACACCAACACCATGGTGTTGTGAACAGCCAGCTTCTTTGGCAATGAATGTTTGTGGCTTACCCTCCTTGTGAAGGGTGTAAATAATTGTCTTCTGGACAACTGTCAGATCAGCAGTCTTCCCCATGATTGTGTAGCTAAGTGAACCAAACTGAGAGATCATTTTGAAGGCTCAGGAAACCTTTGTAGGTGTTTTGAGTTGATTAGCTGATTGGCATGTCACCATATTCTAATTTTTTGAGATAGTGAATTGGTTGGTTTTTGTTAAATATGAGTCAAAATCACCACAATTAAAAGTACCAAAGACTTACAATTCTTCAGTCTGTGTGCACTGAATTTAATACCCGAGTTTTACAATTTGAGATGAATTACCGAAATAAATTAACTTTTTCATGACATTTTAATTTGAGATGCACCTGTATTAGTTTTTTTTAAGTCCTTGAAATTATTGAAAGTAATTAAACTGTAATAAAAAAGCAAAGGAATACAATTCCAGTAATAAAACAAGCAAAAGATTAAAATAGAATAAAAAATATACAAAAAACAAAACAAACTGTGTTTTAATTTTTTTATGCACATCTAAAGTATTAATTTAACAGCCTACTAGAGAAATTGAAATGGCCTATCTAATGTAAAATAAAACTGCATAGTCTTTCAATATAAGAATTAAACTTCCTTTGTTTCTTATTAAAGCTACGAAAGTCCTTCAGTCAAGAGCAGTGAGTGATTTTGAATGTGTCTTTAGTTGTTTTATTAATATTAAAGGTGCAGTGTGTAAATTCTAGCAGCATCCAGCGGTGAGTTTGCGAATTGCAACCAACGCCTCAGTCCCCTGCTCAACCCTCCCTTTAGTTAAGCTACGGTGGCCGTCACAAGTAAAGATGTCGTTGGTAAAGACAGCAGAAAGCTATAAGATTTCCTTACAAAGGTAAATTACTATTTACTTAATTATTCAATAAATCGATGTTACTGCAAGTGTTAATGTACTTGTTATTCATTGTATGCGTGCTTTATTAGTATGAACAACAAAGTGACGAAACGTGCTCTGTAGAGTGGTTTGACTGTTTAGGGCTACTGTGGAAACATGATGACGGTGTATGTAGATAAAAATTGCTCCATCTAAGGTAATAAACACATAACGGTTCATTAAGTAAGGTCTTTATACACATCTGAAAACATAGTTATGTATGTTATATTGCATTTCTTTGAATAGATAGATAAATATTACACATTGCACCTTTAAGCATACAGTCGGCAGCAGAAATATAGCCCACGGTCACTTTAAGAGCTGCACTGATCCAATTTACTGTTCTCATTCTCAACTCTTTACATTCATTTATTACATAACTGACGAGGGTGTACGTGAACCATTTAGGCGCTAAAAGATGACTATACATGTCCGTGTTGTGTTCCGTCTCCGAGCGGATACACAGTTATCTTCCATAGGAAGCACAATTTCTTTCACGATTTTAAAACAGAAATAAATCTAATCAACTTAAATCAAGCACGTCCCATTTTGCAAAACTCTCGTTACATGATTTTACTGATTTGCACGTGAAATTGGCCTTTTATGGAGGAACGAAAGAGCACCGCTGGAAAGGGGCCGCAATAATAGTTTTATCTCGATTACTGTATTTTCATAATTTTTGGAGGGCAAAATCAAATTTGACTGAATTTCGATTAATTGCACAGCCCTAGCTAGTAGCTTCTTTAATGGGATTTTTTTTTCTTCTAACAAAAGTTGTCAACCCACTTACTAGAAATTAGGGGTGTCCATGGTTAACCGGTTAACCGATTAACCGTTAAAAATTGCGTAACCGAGTGAAACATTTTGCTCGGTTAAGTGACGTCAATGGTGTGCATTGAATTTAGTTGTAATACATTTTTGCACCACCAGAGACCGCCAGAGCGCTCTCAGACATTTGTAGTGTCCACAAGAAGAAGTCATTTTTCTAATATGAAGCGGGCAAAAAAAAGTACAGCGTTGGAGCACTTTAAAATTGAGAGTGACGGGGCAAAATGCAAGTATTGCAATACAGTGCTTAGATATACTTCAAGTACAACCTCGTTGTTGTAATCTCAACAGCCAACACCCGGGCATCATTAGGCCGGTCAGGACACACTGGATGCGTGGCGAAAGCATCTCAGCTGCGTGGCGTGTCTGTTTTTAATTCAGCTCCCATGTTAACAGGTTAGAGCTTGCCGACTGCCTGCGTGAGACGTGCGGCTCGTTTTGTACACAAATACATATTAATTCATGACATTTTGATATTTGAAAGTCTATAGGTTGACATAAATTCAGATATAAATGTAATTAAAATAAGTAAATAATTATCGATTTTCAAATATTGTACTTGTCAAACATAGTCATAGCCTTAGCGAGGTGGCCGCGGAGTCTGCTTGTTACCTTTTGCTTTATACATTTTAGGCTTATTCTCAAATTCAGATTGTGTTAATGGGCGGCATTATTAGGCAGTTTTAATAGGGCAATTTGACCGGAGAGATTAAATTTTGTCGGACATTTCTTTTTTTTTTCGGCCAATGTCCGGAAATTACTATGGTTATGGTTACTATGGCACACTATGGTTAACCGAGTATTAACCGCTAAGGGCCTCGGTTAACGGTTAATGAAAAACTTGAAAACGTGCAGCCCTACTAGAAATGTAATAACACACCTATCAAACTGCATGATTTGAGGTATTATTCATATCAGTGGCACAATAATATTAATAATAATGCTCTAAAGCTTAAGAAATGTTAGAAATTGCAGAATAAAAGTGAGGTGCAAAAACATTCAGACAAAAAGTGAACTCAAAAGAAGGTATTAGGATGTAAAAGAAAAGAATGACTCTAATATCTTGCCCAGCAAGTGGAGACCATACACGCTGCACTGGTTTAATGCTGTTCAATCAACTTGTAATAAAATGCAAAATGACCCGTAATATATTTTTCATTTCTAATGTTAGAGAAAATACACTGGCTGGAGATGTTTGGAGAAGGAGAGAGACATATAGGGGATATGATATTATATGCTACACATCATCTGCAGGAAACTGGGGCAGTGCCTTCCTAAAAGACATGAGAATGCGGAAAAGGAAAATGAGAGAGAGGTAGATAGGTAGGTAGCGAGGGAGGGAGGGAAGGAAGGAAGGAAGGAAGGAGAGCAGGTAAAATGTTGTAATGCCAGGGTGCAGTGCTGTGGCCCCAGGCTCTTCATATTTTTTACATTTCTAATTAAAAGAGATAAAGAGTGAAGGAGTCATCAATCCTACAGTGATTTCCCTGTTAAGGTTTTAGAGGCAGCAGTAAAGCAGGCAGCCCGGCTCCATTGATTTTATAATTAGCTCCCGTCATGCTTCTAGGGGAGTGAGTGAGGAAAGGAGAAAAAACCATGGGTGAGCTAGAGAGGGAGTGGTATAGGAAAAGCAACAGAGGAAAGAAAAAATGGGGTGAAGGTCAGCAAAAAGTTGTTAAAAAGCAAGAGAGGATAACAGGAGGCCAATGGTCCAATTCTACCTAAGTATCTTTACAGGTAAATCAAAGCCAGTGTAGTGTATCCATAATCTAATGTACCATTAGGACCTTGTGCTGTATCAGTGAAATTATATTCTTGTGACCAAAATGGATCTAAATATGGTTTTTTTTTTTTTTACTTGTAATTGTTAAAATAATGTTTAGTTATTTTGAACTTACAATGAACAACAACTGTTTGACATTAAAATGATTTATTAAACTAGTGTATATGTACTATTATGTACAATGCTACAACAAAACTACTGTCTTAAATTTAGGCATGGTAACACTATAATAAACATAAATTTGATATCCGTTTATGCATTTTTATAGTCAAAGATTTGTATGCATGTAAAAAGTTATATACAAAATATGCAGAAGATTAACTGTAATTATTATTTAAAGATTTAGTTAGTTTTAGATTTAGACAGTTTAAGATAATCTAAATATAAATGAGCATGGACAAGTAAATGTACAATAATGAATGATACAGATGAATAAAAATATAGTTTAAGTTAGACAATTCAAACATGAAATAAAGAGCTACTTAACCCAAAAATGTAATATCTGTCACCATTTACTTACCCTCAGGTTGTTCCAAACTTGTGAATGTGGGTAACCACAGTTGTTGGTCCCCATTGACTTACATTATATGTTTTTCCATACTATGGGACCAGCAACCGTTTGGAATAACTTGAGGGTAAGTAAATTACCATTTTTGCGTGAACTATGCTTTTAATAATAAACATTATGAATACCGTTATGTAATAAATGATGTAAAATTGTTAGTTCATGTTACCAATGCATTAACTACCGGAAACAAATTATCCTTATTTTAAGGTGTTATCCAATACTTAAGAAGAGCCAATAGACACATAACAAACATTACATTATTTTATTAATGAAACCCATCCCTCACCCTGAACAGAACCGCATAACCTACAAACAAATTAGATAAGTGAAAGAAGGAATAAATGCACAAAAAAGCAAATGATAAATCCAAATCTCTGATTGTATTGCCCTGAAATGACCTTTTTTTTAGACATGGCTAAATCTCAAGAAAATGGACAAACATTACTCATCTTCAAATATTCCCTGCAATAACCAGGTTTCTGGCTGTAGTGTAGTGGGTAACAGGAATCTTTTTTTGTTTTATCCAAACTGGGCGTTCAGGTGAAGTGTATATTTTAAAGAGGAGAATTGTTTTCAAACTCCGATATCCTGATGCTAAGATGCACTCTAGAATACAGCTTTAAAACTATCAAAGTAAAACCTGGTCAAGCATACAATACAAATACAGTAGACCGCAAAAGCCTGTTTCAGTGAGGTGTAATGGTTACATCACTTTTAAAGTCAATACAGGTTATGACATGTTGTATAAAAGGCAAACAACATATAGGAGCTATTTAAACATGACCCTACGGTAAACAGCAAGAACAAATCAACCGAACAAAATAAAAGTTCTGCATTTACAGTCAGCCCAACAGGAAAACGTTTCAGACATTTAAAAGGAAAAAAAGAACTTGTACATTTTAATGTATGATACCTTTTCATAATATTCCCCTTCATTATTTTACTTTTTTATATATGCATTAAAATATTCTCCCTGTGAATGTTATTAAAATGTAATCACGGTGTTCTGAAATTATGAATTTTTCCTCAGGTAATGAGCTTAAACGCGGCCAAATAATGTTCTCCACATGATCCACGTGACGCACCATTAAGCCATCACACATTAAATTGAATTAAAGATGAGATTCCTTGAATTTCGTGAGGCATAATTTAAATTCATGCCTTAAAATTAAAAGTCTTTCTCGCAGTACTGCAAAAACTTTGTAATGTATCGCCAGCCTCAAGAGGAACATTAAGTAGTTAAACTGTCTTAGTACATTTTGCATATAAATAATCATTTTTTTATCATTAACGTAAAACAGTGTTTCAATACAATGCATGAAACTACAATAAAGCACCAAATATAAATTTAGATGAATTAAATTTAAAGAATTCAATTAAAGTGTCTAATTAAACTTCATAATTCCCTCAGCCTCCATGCTAAAGAGGATTTCCTCTAAAGAAGATCTTGCACATATGAATGTTCCATGAGGATGAAAGTAAACATCCTGAAAGGAATCTAAAGTGCCACTCTTTGCTCTTCATTTAAACAGGACGATCAGTCGCTGGTGTATCCCATTACACATAATGAACCATTCAATGTGTAAACTTTCACACAATCGATCTTCAAAAGACCCACGAAATAAAGAGCATATGCAAACCTTACATTTTAAACCTGAAAGCATCTTGATGATATTATGCTTTCCATTATTGCTGATGCAGATGAATGATAATTGTTATATCAGTACAAGTCTTATGATAGAACACAAGAAAATCAAGATTGAAACACACACACAGAAACGCACTTTACCTCCTCCGCCCCAAATACAAGTTTTCTTTCAATCTTCTCATTACAGACACCTTCTGCTTGTCAGTTGATATGTGTAAAATAACACATCCGTGAAAGTTACCTTAACCGTGTGCGACATAAAGTGGTCTAAAAGCTTATGCATATTCTAAGTGCATATAAAGTGTAAAGCAAATTGCATATTTAAATACTCATGTCAATATGATATAAAGCGCAAATACTTCTAAATACAAAACTCATAAAATGTGTTGCACTGGTGCAAAGCAGTCCACTCTGCGCTGGCCTTCGGTTCCTGCAGTTTTGCCTCTCACCACAAGGGGCTCTCTGCCAGATCTCTGCATGACGACACACACAACAAGACAAGCGTAAGTTTGGGAAGAAATGGTGCGTTTATAGACAGCAGAGGGTGAAAGAGATGGATAGAGAGAGGGAAACTGATAGAGGTGGTGGAGGAGTAGAGTTAGGAAGAGAAAGAAAGAGGGTGAAGGAGAGAAGTGAGGGAGAAAGGGTTTTAATGATGCTGAAAATTGGCCGGTGAGCGCTGTCTACCCTCTCAGTAAATCATTGCTACAGCTTCCTGACAACTTATCTGTCCTCTTGTCCTCCCCTCACAGAACTCTCCCTATCCTTTCTCTCGCTCTCTTCTCCCTCACTAATTTTATGAGGTGGTATTCAAAACTTCCATCTCCTCACCATATTCAGACTGTCACCATAAATAAAGGCCTGCATTAGCCTGTGCGAGTGTGCAAGACAGAAAAAGTGACAGACTGTGACAGGGAGATATAAAGCGAGCCGTTCGTGAGAGAGAAGGGCCAAATGTTTTTTGCGACAGTGACATATTTACTTGTGTGGTTTGTGTAAGAGTATATGTGAAAATCTATCTGAGCCCGTGTCTGCAGGTCACAGATAACGACAGTGTGACTGATGGGGTTTATAGACAGTGAATGTGTGTTTGTGCGTGCTGTACCCGAGGGTAGTGTCTCTGTTGTCAGGCAGGAGAAGAGCAGTCTCCTCTCCAGAGCCGTGCCCTCTCGACAGAGCGGCCTCATACTCTTCCTCCTGTAAAGCAGATACGCAATCATATATGCATGAATAAAGGGCCTGTTCACTGCAAGTCTGAAGAACGAGCATAACCACATTTTTAAAGTACTTTGGTTTGAAATATCATCAGTGGCAAAAAACCTTGCAAACAATTCAGAGATCATGCCATCTTATTCAATGCATCTACGCGAATTTCAACAAACTGAGACTTTTTTTGTTTGTTTTTTGTTTTTTTCTCCATTCTGTCACCGATGGAGTTTTGGTTCCTTGTCTTTTTCGCTTTATCATTGACTTGATTGCAAATTAATGCACACACACTTTAAACTGAACTGAGCTTTGACACAATGTATTTTGTTTAAAGCGCTATATAAATAAAGGTTACTTGACTTGAAATAATATTCTGCAATCTGAATTTTTTTTTCTTTGAATAGGTTTAAAACGTATCAAAATGAACTAATGGCAAGAGTTTGTACACTTTTTAGAGAATCTTGGCTTGTGAAAAATTATTTAAATTTAGAATGCATTTATTTATGTTTCATATTTGGGGTCTCTGATACCCCAAACAGGAATTTTTAAGTAACATCTTTCATAAAGGATGTTGAAATTTTGTTAATAATCACTTAACAGAAGTAAAGTAATGATTTATTAACCTCAATTCTCAAACAGAACATAAACATTCAGATCCCCAAGAAAATAAAATTTTATTCAAATGTGATGTTAAGAGAGTTGATTATTGTTTAGATGATTGAAAAATTAATAAATAAATAAAATGATTTACACATTGTAGTGCCTTTCTCGTAATCAAAAACTTGATTCAGATTTACTCAAAAATCTGTAAATATTTATTTAATATAGATATATATAAAAATATATTTTTATAGATTCTTGTCATTTAATCACATTAGATTTGATGTGAAATGGTCTTGAAGGTGAGGGCACCTCATAGCATAAGATGTAACATACAATTAAACATCTGCTGTAGCTCAAAGAGTAGAGCATGACCCTAGCAACGGCAAGGTCATGGGTTCAATGCCCACTGAAAGCAAAACTTAATAAAATGGATACCTTCAATGCAATCGAAGTCTCTTTGGATTAATGTGTCTGCTAAATTCATAAATGTAAATAACCAACTTGTGTGCCAATATTCCCCTAAATATTTTCTATGCAGCCACTAATATCATTTATCACTTTTGGATGTGCTGTGATAACTTGATGACAACAAACCCTCACCGACTCAGAGCTGTGAGCATGTGTGTGAGCACTGGGCTGATGTGGAGATGAGAGGGGTGCAGGTTGGCTGATGACCACGGCGTCCATGCCCAAGGGGTGTCTGGGTGAAGGTGGTGGGGTGGCCGGCAGCAGCAAGTCCGCCTGGGGCTGCTCACACAGACTGTAGTGGTTCAGAGGCCCAGAAGAGTGTGCGTCCTGCAAAGCCTCTGGGTTCTCGTCCTCAGAATCAGACAGCAGTGGACTTTCTGCATGACCTGAAACCACAAATGGCAGGTGAAACTAAATCTATAATATCAGTTATAACAAAGTAAGGTTATATTTCGATGTTGTGTAAGTATGGCAGAGTTGTGTGCATGTGGGAGGTGGGGTTGGTGTGCTGTGTTGTATGGTGCTGAAGTCTCGTCATTGTGCAGGGCCGTATAACGCAGTGTTGTGCAGTGGTGTGTGGCATTTTATGATGTGGCTGTCTGCCGCCTGGAGTTCTGTGGTATTGTTGTGTGAGGGCAATAAAGAAAAGAGACAGACCCACAATAGTGTCGTTGTGTAGTGATGTTTGTACAGAATTAAAGAAAGCACAGTGACTCACTGCTTTGCAGCAGCGCCGTCTCACTCCATTTAGAATCGCTCAGCACCTCCAGCCTTCTCTCCAGCTGACGGCTGTACTCCATCACTTCCTGCACACACACACAGACACAGTTAACAAAGCTCACATTGTAAGATTAAATAATGTTACACTGTAATGTTTAAAATACCATACTGTGCCTCATCCTCTTAAGTAACGGGTGTCTTAAAAGGTCAAATTTCAGTAAATAGGAAATTTAAGGATTTGTAGTGTTGTGATTGGCCAATGCAATGTGAACACAATAAAGCATGAGCAATGTTGTGGGGTTACGGAATAATAAAATATTTTCAAGAAGACAACAATTTACATGCTATTTTTGTTTTAACTGTCATCGGGACAAATAAATGTGATTACCTCTAAAATCCCAGGTTTGTCCCAGACCATGCACTTCCGAGTGCACTCATCCTAACAAGTTTACACAAATTTGTATTTGCGAAGTTGTTTTAAGTTAGTTCATTGTTACATCCATTTGTAGTTTTCTTTTTTTTTCTGTATTCTCAGTATAGCTATAGAGAAAATGATAGAAATTACTTGGAAACTGGACACCTTATAGTTAATTAACGTGTATTTTTTGTACTTACCCTAAATCTTTTAAAAAAATGTTTTATGTTTAAAATCATAGTTTAAAGTAGCTTAAATATTCTAGGTAATTTTCAGTCAGTGATATAAAAAAAAAAGTGAGTGAAGTGACATTCAGCCAAGTATGGTGACCCATACTCAGAATTTGTGCTTTGCATTTAACCCATCCAAAGTACACACACACAGCAGTGAACACACACAGCAGTGAACACACACACAGGAGCAGTGGGCAGCTATTTTATGCTGCGGTGCCCAGGGAGCAGTTGGTGGTTCAGTGCCTTGTTCAAAGGCACCTCAGTCGTGGTATTGCCAGCCCAAGACTCGAACCCACAACCCTAGGGTTAGGAGTCAAACTCTCTAACCACTAGGCCACAACTTCCACTAGGACATGACTTATAGGGTCCCCATTAGGGATGTCAAATTTCGATTATTTCCATGATCGATCGTCGTTTAAATTAACGATCAATTAATCGATTAATCGTTAACCATAATACTGCAAAATGCGTCTATTGTAGGCACGCAGTCAGCGGTATGACAGGATGTGCAAAAGCCACACACACACACAAAACGCTTTCTCACTTGAATTAAAGAGGTTTTAGTCTGAATAAAATGCTAGTAGCAGGATTATAAAATGAATAGATGCGATTATGATCATTTGATAAAATGAAGAGAGCGCGCCATACTTTTGAGGTCATTTTACTTTGTTGACAGTTTCCAATCCCGCTCGGAGAACGCTGAACGCGCCTCTTTAAATGGTTTTGTGGTGCTCGTTGTATTTTAAAGCACAATTGCAATGTTTTCAACTGACATTATTGTATAAAATTATCCGAAATGTGGAGCGCGTGTGACTGCGCTGCACATTAAGTGAACTACATCGGCGCTGCTGCACCAAAACACAGTTGCTCACATTAATTTGATCCTGCTGGATTCTGTCCTAGAAAATGTCAGATTTTTAAAAATCCGGCATACAGCGCATTAGATCGTGACAGTGCATGCGTGCAGACGAGGATGAGCAAGCGCGGCTTTGGCTAGATTTATTTGGAGGTTATTGCTCATGTCTCATTCGGCACAAATCGAAATGTTTCCATATTCGCAATGTATTTGAATGTTAAACTATTATTTATAATGTAAACTAGGCTTGTACTTAAAACGCATTCGCATATAGACGGAAAAGATGATCCTCTTCATATGAGCAAAAACGTCCTTGGCATAACAGCAGAGTGGACCGGTATACTACGGTCTATTTAAACTGACCAGTGTAACCTTTTAATGTTTAGTTGACATTTTATTTTGATAATGAACAGACTGCGATGTAAGTTTGAATCGCTAGAATATACGTGTGCAGCAGGCTCCGGGGCGATCGAAACAGCTGAGACAGAAGAAAAATATATATATTTTCCGTAAAAGTGTTTACTTTCATTTGTGCACACTAACAATAAAAACAGAAGATTTGTGCTCTTGTAAAATAAAGCAAACAAACAGAATGCGTTGTCATCCTTTTTTTTTTTTTGTGAACTTATGGAGCGCCCACACTTCTGTTTTAAATCCGTTAATCTTAATTAGCCTATTTAAGTCGGATATATTTCGCATAGCCTATTTAAAAAAAAAAAAAAAAACATGAAAACAAATTGTTATTTTTATGTTGGGCCTATTACTTAGTAGGCTATAAATTTTCCTTAAAGCATCCCATTTTGTCCCAGGGCTTCGAACCTGTGCCCTAGTCAGGTCCATGCAGAAACTTGTGAACGATGCTCGGCGTCACCGTTTAGTGACAGCAGTGAATGCTCCAGGAATGTGTCGGTCACAGCGCCTATTAATCGCTGTTTTGAATCCAGCAATTATTTATTTAGAAATGATAAGATCTGATTATGACAAGTGTGGTATAAAAGCTTTGTTTATTAGAGGAATAATAGGTTAACTGGAAAATGTTAGATCGCGACCATGCTTTTGGACCCCATAGTCTTCATTTACGCGGCTTTGTTCTGGTTTGCCGGTTGGTCACGAATTTCCACAAATTCAGTATATTTAGGCATTGTTTCTTTTCCTAAATCTTCATAGTCTAACCCTCTAATTTCCCAGGTTTATTTTATTATCTTTCGCTTTTAATAACTGTTTTCGCATCTCTTACTGTGGTAAACATGGGAAGGGAAATTAAAGATTTCATGAATTAAGAATTCGTTCGATTTATTAATTTGTTCCCTTATTTCACTTAAATCATGGGTTATTTAGGGAACAAAATTAATGAAACATGGACAATTGCCACATTAATAATTCGTAGGAATGAATTAACAAGTTGTAGGAATGAATAGACTACCTGTCCTGTCACTGTGTCCCACAGCCCTGCAAAGCGCACGATATAAAACAGTTATCTGATGAAATGATTAGTAACTACATTTCTATTGCATTTAATGTTGAAGAACTTTTATGTTGTTTCTATTTTAATGTACTTTAAAGTTTAAATCACATTAAAAGCTTAATTTGTACATTGTGAATGAATGTTGATGCTTTTATATATCGTCACTGCACTCACAGCCGCTCGCACGTGTTGAGTGCGCATGAGCCGCACGCATCCCAACATTGAATCGGTTAACCGACCATCGATAGCCTTAATCGATTGCATCTCTTATCGACAATTAATCGATCATCGATTAATCGTTGACATCCCTAGTCCCCATACATCATCTTATTTTTCCTGGATGTGTCCTGGCCAGGATTTTGAAATTGTCTAAAATGTCCAGGTTTTGGCTTTGTTTTCATAATGATACTCTCAACAGTCCTACCTTCATACACGCCACGATTGGTCAAAGCCTCCATAGTCAATACTAATATTGATCTGAAAACCGATGCAACCAGTTCTTGACTCGAGAACGAGTCAGTCTTTTGTTCATTATCTGGCTCAGCTCTGTGTTCATCTTCAATTCTCTCTTCACAGAAGTTCAGTCAGTGTACTGTTTGAGTAAATGAATTACTCTGCGATATTGGTTTGTTTGAACTCAGAGGGAGTGTCAGCCACATTTAAAAAGTTAACAGCTTAAGTCATTTGTGGATTAATGCGTATTGGATACGCGAACCGTTTAAAACGATTCAGTTCGATTTGGTGAACTGGTTGAAAAAGATCCGGTTACATCGAATGATTCGTTCGCAGACCGGATATGACAAACTGCTTTGTTTTGAACTCTCTCACAACAGACACTGAAGAGAAGACAATGCTGAATAAAGTCGTAGTTTTTTCTATTTTTAGACCAAAATGTATTTTTGATGCTTCAAAAAATTCTAACTGATCCTCTGATGTCACATGGACTACTTTGATGATGTTTTTCTTACCTTTCTGGACGTGGACAATAAATGTATAATGGCCCTAGCCTTTTTGTGCATTTCATTATGCCTGCCTAGTGCCGCTTAGCTTAAGTGTCGGTTACGTACATTTAAAGTTTTTTTAACAGATGTTTGAAATGGATTGAATCATTATTTAAAACAATCTTGGAGATTTTTGAATTGCCTAAATCATAAATGCAGCTGGGTTGAAGCCTGCAGTGATGTTTTTCTTTTGTTGTGGCAGCCGTCCCCTCTGCATATATATTTTTTCAAGAATGCTGCACTCCTGTTGCTGTTTGTTAATCTGAAACTTCATGCCAATAAATAAGAAATATTGCTGACTTGAGCGTTTCCAGCGCTCCGTTATTTGACGTTGAAAAAGGAAACGTCTTTTTTTTTTGACATGGAAAATCGATTTTACAATCAATTCAATGAATACTTTTGTCTTAAAAATCGAAAATGATTTTTTCTCAAAAGTGACAGCCCTAATTTAGAATCCCAGCCGAAAAATAGGACATATGGTCAGAACCGCTTATCAGCCATCAACCAGTTTTATTCAAACGTTAACCTTACATCATGAATATCTAAAAATGTAAACCTGAAAAAAAAAAAAAATACTTTCACTTGGTACTCAGACAAGGATACCATAAAGGTGCCACAGAGGTGCCTGCATACGCATGACCAAACTCTTATGTTTATGTTCTGCAAACTCCATTCACAGCCCTTACATAGGTAACATACTAACCAGATGTTCCTCCACCTAGAAAGGATCATTTAAAGTTTATACCTCACATAAGTTTTCTTTACTTAAGATTTCATGCAATGATTAACAAAAATCACAGTGTCAGATTTGTTTAAATCCCTCGGTCCACTCGCCTGCTCGGTTTCAAATGGAAGTGTATTTCCTATGTGGAAAATTGCTTTAAACCAGTGCAATTAGACCGTTTGTATCTAATGTTTAGGACTGGTACAACAGCATGTTTCTCCTATGCCTTCAGGCTCATATGAATGAGATGGTTGTTGACCAAGAAAGTGAGCACACTCTGTAAACTTGTTGGATGACCTGTGAGAACTTTTGAAATGGCTTTAATAAGAACAAGACAACATTGAGCACTTAAGAGTTTTGTGAGAACTGCAGAGGTCTTGCCTGTATTTCTGTCTGCAGCTGCTCCTTCTCTTTCTGAGCCACTCTGAGACTGGCCTTCAGCTCTTGCAGCTCACGACGAGTCTCGCTTAGCTGAACCTAAACACAGTACATGAAAAAATACATAAAAATGTAAATGGTTGAGGTCATTCTAGGTCGCTAAACAGATGTAAGCAAATATGTGATATTGACCATGATGAGTCTTACAAAGTGTGCAGTTAGCACTATTAAACAGACACGACTAAAAACATATTGACAAAGAAAACCACTGCTCTTAATTTCTGTTTTTATTACTGTTTACATAATAACTTGAAGAACTTAAAACTATGTATTCTTGAGATTAATCAACTGTACATGCCATTGCTTGAAAGTAATTTGTTAATTATTTTAAAATTGAAGTTATTAAATAAAGTTTGTTTATTAGCATATTAGCTTTTGGAAGGAAAAACTGCAATCAATAATCACTAACTGGTTTATATATATATATATATATATATATATATATATATATATATATATATATATATATATATATATATAGTTGTTGTTGATTTTATTATTATAAACAGTTTATTCTTCTTTTTATCTTTCTATATATCTCTATTTTTAAAAGAGTTTTGGTATTTACCCGATTGCAGTCTTTCTCTCGTCCCAGCTCCACCACTGCTGTCTCTCTCTCCATCCTCACCTCTTGCAACATCTCCTCCTTCTGCTGGATCTCATCATTTAGGCGTAACAGACGCACTTTGTCCAGCTGTCAATGCACACAATTACTTAAAAGAACAATATTCTCAAAGCTGCCTTCGTGTTTTAAATTGTTGTTTTTGGTTTTTTACTACACGTACCTCAGCATTCTGCTGCAGGGTCTCTTTCTCCTGTGCCCAGTTGGCCCTTCCCTCTCTCAGAGCCAGACTGGCATCTGCCAGCTGAAGTGTGAGCTGTGCGGCCTGCAGACGAGCCTGATGGAGCTCAGCATGTGCGGTGTCCCTCTGAGCAACCATGTCTCTCAGCTCCCCCCTCAGAGTCTCCACACAGCGTTCACTCATGTTCAGATGCTCTTGAACACTCCGGAGTTCACTCAAAGACACTTCATTGGCTGCCTGCTCAACAACACAAACATGTCATGCTCAGAAGATGGTGACAGTCTACAGTCAGTTAGGGGGGCTGGCATACATGACTTCTAGCATCTATCTGCATCAATTTCTTTATTTTCTGGACTATATAGACATTGTTCAGGTTTGTCACATATGCATTTACAACAATTTATACAGTTGATATTTTATTAAAAAACATATTACACACTTATTATTAAACACTTTCAAAATAATGAATGAATTTTACCAAGCACAAATTTTCTGAATGGTAGTGCACACTATAATAAAATATTTATATGTGGATTGCAAAAAAAAATTCATCAAATCCAGAATACATGGCTATGACTGAATGGCCATCAAAGTTGCAATTACAACATCTAACAGCAGGGGTTGTCTGGACCATGCAAATCCCAGTCAAACCTTGACCCTCTTAAATAACATGCACTTCATGGATAAAAGGCGTCAAGTCTCTTTTCTGAGACACTACATCCTGTGTACACCCTGTAAGACATCCAAGGTGAAAGCTGGGGTGTGAAAACTGCTGGAGTGTTACCTCCTTCCTGTGAGCGCTGTTGAGTTTGTGTGTGAGGGTGTTGATGGTGTCTCGGAGCTGTAGGGCATGTGTGTCTCTCTGGGCCAGTGAGCTTCTCAGACTCTGGAACTCTGCTGACAGACTGTGCAGCTCGTTCTCTGTTTGTTCCATCTTTATCTAATATAATACACAAAGCAATGACACAGTTATGACTATGTTCTTGTATTAATGCTTCCATATAAGTGCATACACGTAGGTGTTAGGTAACAAACCTTCAGGTTCTTTTGTTCATCCTCATCTTCCTTCTTTTGAGCTGCTGCTTTTTTGGCCCGTTCCCTCATCCTACACAGATACAATGCCAGAGAATCAATGCAACCATGTGGCTCATAGAGACAATAAGACACTGTTTACTCTGCTAAACTGAGCTCTATAAGGGGTCCAATTACTCCAGCAACATTTGGATGCACTGTAGTCAAGAATTCGTATGGCCATATTATATGAAAGCTTATCATGTCCTTATGTGCCCCAGGGAACATAGTAGGACATGTACTGCAGCAAAACAAAGTTTCAGAATAGGTAGAGCTTTAAAAAAAAATGCTCAATTCAACACAGAAGTCATCAACATGCAGTGATAATTATGTAGTAAATGTGTGTAGCCTTTAGACCTCTTGTTGATGTAGTCATCAAATTAAGAGAAAAGTTTGAGGAAACTGGATGACAAGTGACAAATTTGATACATCGACCAAAACGCGTCTTAATACTAAGTGTAAACAGGGCCTAACAGACAGAAAGCTTCTCACCTTTCTAGGTCAGTCTCTCTCTCCAGGCCTCTCTGGGTCAGTACTTTGATGTCCTCCTCTAGCTCTCTGATTCGCTGCTCATTCGCTTCTTTTTGAGCCAGCAGGGCTCTCTTCTCCTCTGTCAGGGCCTCACCTAAATCCTCTACTTCCTAAAAGAGAGCAATGTGATGGTGAGATGTTTACACTAAAGCGTATTACTAAAAATCGTTTAGCATTTAGCTTTCTGTCAGTGTGTGTGAACATATACACCACAGTAAACACAGTAAAGGCAAAATATACACACAACTGTGACCCAGGGTTGACCACACAGGCTGATGGAATGAGTGTGTTTACACTACCTTCTGCTTCTCCTTCATATCCTCTACTTTCTCTCTATATTCTCTCACTTCCTCCTTCAGCTCGCTGATCTTCCTTTCCAGCTCCTTGCGGCTCTGCTCCCAGTAGCTTCTGTCTCTTTCTCTCCTGCCTTTCTCCCTCTCCACGTTCTGGTCTGCGGCTTCCAGAGCCTGGAGCAGATCAGCACGCTCCTTCAAACACTCCTGGAGACGACTCTGTTAAGGAAAATGACAGAGAAATATTAAGACATTAACAAAAAGTACATATGATGTAGAGACCCAGTTTTAAATTAGGTCAGTCAATCGATTAAAAGGTTTAATAAATTACCATATATGGTGATGAATCAAATTAATAACATAATTAATAACTGTTTTCATATATAGGGCCTAACGGATTATAAAGCGCATAGAATAGAAGATACTGCAATCAAACGTTTGACTGGGTTTGCATTATGCATTCACTAGATGGAGCTGTGCTAAAGGGAATGTCAACATTTTGACCGAGCGCCTTGATCAATATATAAGGCGCTCCGTTTTTTGAGAAAATTAAAGGCTTTTATGTGCGCCTTTTATAAGTGCGGAAAATACGGTATGATGAATTAGATGTCAATGATTAATCTATGATCAATTAATTGTTGAGATGTAATCAATTAAAGCTATCAATGGCCGATTAAGCAATTTAATTTTGGGGTTTATGTGGCTTATGCGAATATGTGCAAGCAGCGATGAGTAATGATGACGGGGCTGGATCTTTTGCGAAAACAATGCACAAATGCACTAATTACAAATTACACTTTTAATGAGATCTAAACTTTAAAAGTACATTAAAAAAGAAACAATGCAAAGTCCTTCAACATGAAAAGCAATAGAAAGAAGGTTTTCCAGGGGGTTATTGGCCTACCGTTAATAAAATGAAACCCACAAATACACAAATAATATTTAGACTGTTTCTGATTAAATAAAGTAGCAATTGATGCCATAAAATCATGAGTACATTTTGAAAACCATGTAGGAAATTGGTTATTATGTGCAAACAGTGAGAAACTCTATATTTGTGAAGTGTGCGCATGTAAAAAAACAAAAACAAAAAAAAAACAGTTATTAGTTATTAGTACACTTTATTGGTAAAGTATTTCCTTGTGTGTTTTGGCCAACGTGAATTACAGTAAACGCTTTTACCGCGCAGCGTGTGCATTTTTGATGTTTGCCACCCAGCAAAGAAATACAAAAAATACAAATAATAAAATCAAGATCCAGATCACGTGAACAGGATACTGTAATATCAGCGTCAGTTTAAGATTAATTTTACTCTCCTACATTTCTGTTTAATTACATATGTACCTTTTATTCAAATTAAACATGGATTTACTTCAAATAAAAGTAAAATAGTTAAACTAAAGTAACCACACATTAACCATGTTTTTGCTATACTGTACTAGCCATATAGCTTCACTATGGTATTTGTAGTAAAACTTTGGCTATAAATCCGAATGACTATATGTAATGCACACATGAGCACGTGATCTCTGCAACACCCAGAAGTAGAAAACAGACCCTCCCACCTCTGTAATAAACACAGTGATGTTAGTCCCATCCGAAATGGTACATAAAATCACAGACATCAGGTGATAAGAATCGAAACTCAAACGTAGTTTAGAAAACTAGTCCAGTCCGAATAGGGCTTAAAAACCCCTTTCATTCTGGTAAAGAAACTGCTATTTTGAGTGGCATTTGCACATCCTGTCATGTTGGAGACAGTAGATGCATTTTTCACTATTAAAGTTAATGATTAATTGATTGATTTTTAATTTAAACAACGAACGATCATGGGATTGATCGAAAATGACATCCCTAATATCAATATTTAGTCTTAAAACATTTTTGAGGCTGATCAAGTAATTCATTAAATACATGATCTTATATTGTAATTAATAATAAAGTTTGGTGTGATTTTATATAATATAATTATCTTAAATGTCTTTTTTTCTCATAAATGGTTAAAAAAGACATTACCTCTGTAGTCAATCAAATAAGAACAGTAATGGATATAAGACAGCAACACTGCTATATCAGTAAAAAAAAAACAGCATTATTGACTTGGTTGGAAAGCTCAACACAGACTATGTGGCGTCTAAAACTGTTCATGTGATTTTTAAACCACACAACAAACCCACACATTGTGGCAATGTTAAATGGAGACTGTCTGTCTGAGGTCTATAGCCTTCTGTGGATAAAAGTGTCTATACACTGGGACACTCTCTACTCTCTACTGCATTTTTACCCTTTCTTGCCCAAACAACAGTGTAACTTTTATTAGAGCCCTGCATTTCAGGCTAGGTACATAAATATACATAAATATAAAAATGTAATAATGGATAGTCATTGTTTGTATTAGAATTAGGCTACCTATTTGCAATTCAGCCTATTACTACTTATAATGAATGAAATTGGCTAATTAACTGAACAATTGTGCCAATACACACACACATATATTAACTGACTCGTCACACAGAGCTTTGGTGGATGCCTGCTTGTCCCGTAGATGATCTGCTTGTGCGCTTTAACCAGTGTTAATTTCGTTGACGAAGACTATGACGAAAAATATTCGTCAACTAACCTTTTTCACGGACGAAAACTAAATAAAAACTAAATAAAAAGTCAGATATGATGACGAAATCGTGACGAAATATAACTGACACTTTAGTCAACGAATAAAAATGAGACGAAAATATATGGGAGGGACGAATGGAGAAGAGATCCAATCAGTGCGAATCTTTGAGGGTAGGTTGATCTATGCAGAAGCAGCCGAGCCATTTTAAAAAGCCGCGGCAAATGCAAGCGCAACAGCTAAACAAAGCAGCAGTTACACAGAAAAGAGAACAAAGATGAGTTTGCAGAAATTCGCACAGTTTCGAGGACGTTTTCATAACAGTTAAGTTGTTTACACAGGGAACTACACTGCAACCTTTTGAAATGCCATTGCGACCCAAATTTTTATGGGGTCGTAAATGTATCACTGATTATTTTTGTACCTACTTATGTGTAATGCTATGTTTTAATATGAGCATTTATTAAAACAGAAATGTGTATTTTAAGAATACGTTTTATAACGTTCTCCAAGCATTCAACACATCAAGTTGGTTTCAGCCCCGCGATGCGGGAAAGTTGAACTGAGCAGAGCAGCTGGTTACTCGCGTAACACTGAACCGAGCTCTCTTTCAGGACGTTTGCGTCCTCCTGCACCCTGAACGAACAAATACAAATCGCATTTTAAATAAACATAAGAAAAAGAGCGAAAAGTGAAAGAGCTCAATTCAGCAGCGTGGTGTTCTGGTGTTCAGGGGGCAAGCAGAGACGCGTCTCAAAGTCTTCTTGCTTTTGTACCGACAACAAATACATACTAAATATGTCGAAATACCCGTCTTGGAAAGTGTGTTCGAAAAAGTCTGTAGTTATGTCTTCAGTGAGAGTAAAGCGTTGGAAAGAAATCGGATGCGTATCTTTATAATGGATGCATTTGTCTCTTAAAGTGACCGCGCCTAATTTAGTAGCTCTGCTGTCAGTGTCTTTACTGTATGAAAATGAAAGTAAATCACTCACTGCTCTTGATTGAATTACTTTGTAGTTTTAACAAGAATTTATCCAAAGTCAATCCGAAAATCAGATAGAATAGATTATATTGTTTTATTTGTGACTAAAAACAAAACAAAACAAAACAAAAATTAGGGACCTGAGCATGTTTTGCTTAAGTGTTTCTTTCTTTAATTTCTAATGCAACCTTTTCACACCACAGACTGAACCAAATTAAGCATTGCATCAGACATTATCAAGATGAATTTGTTGTTCTGACACAGTTTAACCCTGAGTTATTGCGATATTTTATTACCAATTTCTAAACTACAGCAAATAAACTGTGATATTGTAAGAAACGTTGAAGGTGTCTGAATACATTTTGGTTGATTGTGTATTTTATTTTACAGTGAAGACTATGCAGTGCTATTTTAAATGAACAAAAACAAACTTAAAAAAATTTAAACTTTGTGTAAATAGCACAAATAAAGAAATAGAATGAACATACAATACAAATATAATATAGGTGGTTGTCTATTTCAATAATCCTGTACTTCCATCTTGAAAGAATGTCATATGCATTGCATATCATTCAGGACGAATGCATATCTTTTTCAGAGAGCATGTATATTTTTCATTGAGAGCAGGCCTTATGTTTATTTTATAAATACCATTCCATAACAGACTGATGGAAACATTTAGTCAAGTCAACTAAGTTGACTTTGTTCTACTAAAAAAAAACTAGACTAAGACTAAAAGACTTAAGACTAGACTAAGACTAAAACTCTTATGATATTTAGTCGACTAAAACTAGACTAAGACTAAAACATTTCAGATGACTAAAATGTGACTAAAACTAAATGGTGTGTTATTCAAAAGACTAAGACTAAGACTAAATCCGAATTTGCTGTCAAAATTAACACTGGCTTTAACTTTGCACATGAGCAGATCGGTTTCTTTGCTTGAGAAGCCTTCAGCTTTTCCACCAACAAATTCAGCCATGTAAATAGCGATCCGCCATGGCGCGAGCGCATCTCACTCTTAAAGGGAATGGGAGATGACAATCTGATTGGTTTATTGAACGTTACGACGGCCATTACTCATTAAGAGAATAGGGACAACCCATTCCAAAAATGCACCCTGGCACACGGACCGTTTTTCCGTTGTTAAAATAGCAAACTGAATTTGGACACGCCCTGAGTGCACCTGCGCCGTGCACTTTACACTTTGCATTTAGATCATTAAAATAGGGCCCAATATGTTTGTCAGAAGTACTGAGGATCGGAAAATCATTCCCCATCATTCTCAGTCATCTCTCATTACACAGTGTCTACACCGGACGCGAAATATGTCATGTGGTGCCGAGCCGCATCAGTAAAAGTCTGTCTAATTTTGTGTCAGCACGTCATTAACTGAACATGGCAGCAGTTTACAGTCAAGGATTTGATGTCATGCCATGCTGGATCCAGTGTAGACAGCATCACGAATTATACCGAGTTCTATTGACTGATCTATATATAATGAAATCTCTATTATACATCAGTGGTTCTATATCATTTTGTCACACCGCATCACTCGCATCCAGTGTTGAGACAGTGTTAGGAATTGTTTGTTGTTTTCCCTTATAAGGATTCATGCTTCGGGCACACCTCCCTCAATCCCCCCGCCGATGTCATCATCCATTGCGATGTTTCACTGTTGACATCGTCCCATGCCAAATTTGAAGACATCGCCCAACCCTAAAACTTTTCAAACTTGCTATATATATATATATATATACACACACACACACACACACACACACACACACACATATATATATATATATATATACATGTGCTGGTCATATAATTAGAATATCATCAAAAGGTTTATTTCACTAAATCCATTCAAAAAGTGAAACTTGTATATTATATAAGATGAATAAATATTTTATTAATGAAATAAATCAACTTCTTGATGATATTGTGATCATATGAACAGTACCTGTGTATGTATGTATGTGTGTGTGTGTATATATATATATATATATATATATATATATATATATATATATATATATATATATATATATATATATATATATATATATATATATAATATAGTTTAGTAAATTAAAATTGTAGAACATTTTATTAGGGATGCACCGGGCAGACCTGCCATAAATCGGAACTGGACGGTTTTTTCGGAAGTGCGCCCGCGTGCACAGACTACATTGCAATCATTCACTATCATATCATTTGTGTGGAAGTGTTTCGAAGTCAGCCGATCAGAACTGGAAGTGCAGAGCTACATCTCTGAGGCACAGACACCAGGAAGTAGGGCTGCACGATATTGGGAAAAAAATACATTGCAATATTTTATTTATCTGCGATATATATTGCGATATGAAATCTAATCAAATTTTTTCTTACAAACAAAAATGGGGTGAGCACACTTACATTCTCATTTTAAATGATTTAAGCATTGACACCATCGTGTCAATTGATTAATATGCGTGAATATGCGCAAGGGAGAGAGAGCAAGACAGCGCTCATGTTGTTTGAAGACGGCGAGCGTGCGGCTGGGGCTCACTCACTCGCTCTCGTGCTCTCTCTCTCGCGCACACTCTCTCTTGCACTCTCTTTCTCGCTCGCTCTCTCGCGCACGCGCGCGCTCTCTCTCTCTGCCCTGTTAAACTGACAGGACTTAACATTTTTTAATTGCTGTGCAATTAATCCGTGAATCACATTCGTCAAGGGCCAGGGAGCAGCTGGCCCGTACAGTTATTGATTAACGGATCAACTACGACAGCTTACATCGCACATCCTGCAATGTGACTATCGTGGATTCGTACATCGCGATATCGATGCTTAAACAACACATCGTGCATCCCTAGCAGGAAGCGAACAGCCATTAGTGTACTGGCACACAAATAAGATCCCCTTTCTTGTACGAAGACAAGAAAGAGACAATTAAGGGATGTTCAGCTCAACTTCTCGTGTGTTGGATGAGACACGAAACGGACTAAACTGTGATAAAACTGAAATGTTTTTATTTTATATAAACTAAAACTTGCATACATGTTTGAAAAGCCAGAAGTAAACATCAGTTCTGTATAGGATGATTATTTTCATTTTACCTTTTTGATTTGATTTGATTTGATTTAAAAAATCACCTGCACAATGAAAAAAAAGTGTTTCATTCATCCAATTAAAATTTTTTAGGATAATGATTCACATCTATATTTTTTTACTTGAGACAATAGTTATTTATTTTTCATTGGCTCAAGTACAAAAATATAGATGTGAATCATTACCCTTTTTTTTTTCTTTTTTAATTGGACGAATGAAACACTTTGCATCTTTGTTTTATTTGCACCAACATTATTTGATTTTAACATTTTGGAATAATTTATTTATATAGCATAGCCTACTTTTTTATTCTCACTGGTAAAGCTTTTTATTTTATTAAAAACCAAATTTAAAAACTAAAAGAAATACTGAAAGCTGATTAAGAAACATATTATTGAATGTGTGTGTTGATTGTGTTGTTTGGACTATAGAACTATGCAGTTGTTGCCTTTAATTTCACATGGTTACAGTTAATCGTAATCTTAATCAAGGCCAGTTCTATGTAGTTTCAACCCTATTTAAAAACAAAAGCTAAATGCTGGAAAGCAAAAGCTAGATACTGCCGTTAATTTCAGATGGTTACGGTTATTGTGGCCTATTAAATACCAAATAAACATCTTGTTTATGCATATTTTCCTTCCTTCTTGTTTGTTGCTAAAAAAAAAACGGAAATCGGTATCAGAATCGGCCAGTTTGCTTGTAAACAATCGGTATCAGAATCGGCCATGAAAAATCATGATCGTGCATCCCTACATTTTATTTGTTATATGATTTGTCCAGCACTATTATTTCCAAGCTGTTTTTGGCTGAAGGTAATGCTGCCACCCTATGCAACTAGATCCAGAATTGTGTTATTGTGTCTCATTTGTGTGAAATTATGGACCGAGTTAGATTCTACACTTAACATATTCTTTAAGAGCCTCTGACCTGCAGTAGCTGGGCTCTTGGGATGACCAGCAACATGTCCTCGCCCACTTCCTCCCCCTGACCCTCCTCCTCCAGAGTCACCATCTCCTCAAGGGGCTTTGGTGCTGAGAAGATAAAGGCAGTGCTGCGAGAACAGACCTCTCCCCTTCCATCCACATATACAAACTGGTACTGCTGGGCACTAGGCCCTGGTAGGTAAGAAGCTGAAAAGGGGAGAGAAGAGGCAAGCTATGAAAATCCAACAAAACTATAAACAAAACAAATGTCATGTGTTGGCTGTGGTTTTGAATATGGGCAAAGCATATTTGAATACTTCCTGTCTGGTTATTCATAGTGAGTGAAGTTTAGAGATTTTATGACCACATGAAGCCTGGGGCACTGCTGATGACCTCATGTGGTTTCTCCGTGAGGTCATAAATGCACTCTGTCTAAATCACCATACTCACCACAAATTACAATGCTGCCATTCTGTACTGTGCAGATCTCAGCCTAGATGACACTTTCACAGACACGCTCGCAAAAATTAGCGCTACCATTCAAAAGGTTTGGTGTCAGTGAGATTTGTAATTTTTAATTTGAAAGACATTAATAATTGAATGTATTAAATTTTTGAAAAGTCGCCATAAAGACATTTATAATGTTATGATTTTAATTTCAAATAAATGGCTGTTATTTTTTTTTACTTTCTATTTATCAAATAATAATTAAATTTTTTTATCATTACATACAACATTGTTTGTACTAAAATATTAATGAGCACAATTGATGATGATCAGAAATGTTTCTTGAGCAGCAAGTCAGTGTATTAGAATGAGTTTGAAGCATCATGTGACACTTAAGACTGGAATAATGATGCTGAAAATACAACTTTGTCATTGCAGGAATAAATTACATTTAAAAAATGTATTCAAACAAAAATTACTGTAAGTTGGATTAATATATCACAGTATTACTGCATTTTTCATCGAGTAAATGCAGGTTTGGTGACTATGAGAGACTTCTATTAAAAACAAACAAAAAGTTACTGACCCTAAACTTTTGAACGGTAATGAATGTTACTTTAAAAGAAGGATATAGAATCCACACTGTAAACTAATTACTAACCATGTGTTTTTTTTTAAATCAGCTAGTCACAGAGTTGTCTCAAAGATGTTGCCTCTGGCTTTAGGGAAGCCTTGAATATTGAAAAAATGTTATATGTTCACACACAACAATTTAATGGCTGTTGTTGGTTGACAGAACTGCACGCTATAGCATAACAAGATAAAACCTTTTCAGATAAGTTGTATCTCTAAAATCATTCTTTTTAAAGCATTGTCAACTCTACACAAAAATTTGTAGAGAAGCAAGACAATCTAGGGGAATTTGGGAGCATCCTGCCCATCCCTATAACTAACTACAGGCAAATTCCTGTGGCATTTTATCTACTTCACAAGCCATTCGAGGAGGAACATTTGCTAATGTATTAAATGCATCTCAGTGTTTTACACCAGCAGTTGGGTGAATCAATGCAAAAAAAAAAGTAATTGGCTCCTTAAATTTCCCTAAAACAATTTATTCTTTATTCATACTGTATTGAGACTACTATCAGGTGACTTTCAAGAGGACTTAAACACTCAAATCAATGCTTTAGAGACCTTGAAAATTAACACAGCAGTTGACAGAGGTCCCCTCTTTGTAGCTGGATGGAGCTACTGCCCAAACAAACGTATGGTAGTCCTTGACTGATGACCAGCCAACCTGAGGGTAAAAGAAAACAGAACAACTTCAATTAAGTAAAATAGCTACATCAATGCTAAAGAACATGGAGATGGCTCTATCTCTTACCTTAAATAGTCCAATCCAGTCATTACTGGCCCATGTGTGCTGTGGGTTGAGGGTGTAGTGGCAGTCCACTCTGCTCTGAGGAAAGTAGCAACTTCCAACATTGCGAAACTCCACCTCCCATGTCTTCTCCATGGCAACAGAATAGTGATGCACCTGGGTAAATATGAAAATGATAAATGGTATGCCATCTAAAACTACTAAAGAAAAAAAAATCTCATTCTTTAATTATTATATGTGTAGTTTTAGGGTGTTTTGATTTCTTATTTGAGAAATTGTGAAATATTGGTATTTCCAAAAGAATTGTAGTTGCCATCGAACTGGACCAAAGTTGAAATAATTGTTTAAAATGAAAAGAAAAACAAAATTAAATCGAACACAAAATAATTCTGATGTTAAGAAAAAAATTAAGTCATGCCATTTATACCACTGTAGAAGTAGGCTATATAACTGAGGTCAAAAGCAATAAAATATTTTTTTAAATAAATAAATAGATTAGTTTAGATTTGAATTAGATTAGAATGCTTTATTATCATTGTACACAAGATACAACGAAATTGCAGAGCTTCTGCGCAAGGTGCGTGGCACACAATAGATACAACTTGAATATGCGATATCCAAATATATTTTTTTTTTTTTTTTTTTACATCTATGGATATGTAAAGAACAATTCATTACTTCATCCATGGAACCTCTACATTCCTCAAAAGTTCCTTTGCAGTGGAAAAATATTTTTTTGATTAAAATATTATATATATTTTATTATATAATAAAATATTATATAAATATATATAACACAGAAAAAAAACATGGTTCTTTAAGGACTGGTAACTTGGTCAACCTTTTGGAACCTTTATTTCTAAGATTGTAGGTATGTAGTTGTCTATCTTTATATGTATGTCCCATTTATCTATATCCACATTCACAAATATAGAATAAACAGTAATTGTAAACAGGCTTTAATTATTCCACACAAAGTTGTATGGACATTATTATCAAGACTTATTGAGCACAAGTAGGGGAGAGGTGAATGTGTTGCGCAAGTGAAGTGGAACTGTTTATGTCAAACTAGATGCCAAGTTCCTTCAGATGACTGATGTTGAGACTTTCTTAGTCGGACACACATCAGCTCTTAGAGAGCATTTGTGACAGGCTGTCGTGTGCCAAAAATGCTGTGACTGACTTTGTGAAATGTATGGATTACAAGCAATGACAGGAGGGGTTCATCATTAGCACCACATAATAAACTATACACTCCATATTTAGACTCCATGAACAGGCCAAGGATATTTCCTGACCTCATCTGTCTGATGTCAAAAACTTGCAGCTTCGATGCTTTTATTTGACAAGATTAAGGATAATTTGTTTTCTCATGATATGACTTCTCTAAAATAAAATAGTTGGTGAATCTAAAACTGAAAAACAACAGATGCACACAAATATAATGTACTTAAATATTACTTGACATAACACCAGATTGTTGTGGCATCCTACAAAATAATGCTTACAATAGTTCACAATATTAATATTCAATATCAAATTGCTATAATAGTTTACTCATTTGTCTGTTTTATTGACTTAGGAAATAAAACTAAGACTTTTGCATTGCCAATAATTGTGTATGGCGATTGCAAGCGAGGCCCAAAGTTAGAAACAATCTCAAGTTACTCGGTACAGCGTGGCAACAAACAATGCATAAGCAGATCTGACACTTTGTATACAGCAATAAAAAAATGACAAGACAATATTATAACATTGTAATAGTCAACACGCATTCCTTGGGACTGCCTCAAATGAGATGGGATGTAGTAAACATGGCATGCTTTTATCTTTACAGTAGCTGCGTGGTACTGAACATGCTGCATTTTTTTCTCTCCCCCTTTTTTTCCTTTGTGGAAAAAACCGCAACCGTCGTATAACAAAACTCACCCGATTTAGCTTAGATAATCAGAACAATGTCTTCTTGGGAAACGATGTTCGGTGATAAAGGAGAACACATGTATGAGACTGATGTCAAGTGCAATTTTACACTGACACATTCGCCGAGATGAGCTGTGCTACGGACCTCTCACAACAATAACAAAAACAGAAGCATGAGTGCTCTGGAGGTCTCGGTGCATTATGGGAAATGAAGTTCCATTACTGGTTGTGAATCATGGCTCAGATACTGAAAAAAACTAAAATCCCCATCTGTAATGACGGTGCTTTGAATGTCGACGTGGAAAAAGTCAGACGTCGTTGTAACGGTAAAGCTATTGGAGCTTTGATTGGTTGTCATTTCTCATCGGATTCATCGGCTTGGTTTCTATTGGCTAAATAAATGTGTCAATCAACTACTGACCAGTGTTATAGATGTATGTCAGGAAAGCATGGAGAAAAGCAACGCAGTTGCGAAATGAACTAGTGCCGCGAGGTCTGACTCATTTCCGCGAATCGGTTCTTTCGAACATTCTAAAACAACAATGCAATGATGTATTGTATTGAATGTGTGTTTATACAAATGTCATGCATGGAGTAAACATTTGCAGAATTTTCTATTTGTATTTCTATGTTTTACTGATTGATTGATTGATTTCTAATTAGCCCCTTAAACCTGAAGTAGCCTTGAAATGGGTCAACTCAAATTCTCAGCTCACTAGTGTGTTTGTCAAGAACCTGACATGTCTCCAGATTCGCTCGATCCGATTCATTTCGTGTATATTCGTTCGGTATGTTGTAAACAGTTTCACAAATATATATATATATATATATATATATATATATATATATATATATATATATATATATATATATATATATATATAAAAAGATCCTGTTCAAATGAAGAATTCGAAAGTTTCAGGTTTGCAAGATATATTGTATATAATATAGTAATATTCGCATATATAATATAAAGCGCCTGAGTCAAACATATGATTTACATATATGGACTGATGTCTGCAATAACCTAATGTCTTTAAAAGACTTGTTTTCAGTGTTCTGCTCTGAGTCTCAGTAGGCAGGCCCACGTTCAGCTTGAGTGAACAGCACTCTTCATTTCTTGCTTACTCACCAAAACTTGAAACTAGAATGCTTGCCTGTGAAGCTGAAAAGCAGATGCTAAAAGCCTATCGTGTTTCACTCATTCCTACAAATATTTCTCTCACACTTAGATTCACTTAACATAGGCTGTTCTAACTGTCAGCTCAATCCGTGTAAACACAATGTGGAATAAAAGCATTTAGAATACATTAAATAAACAGTTCATGGAAAGATATATTTGAGCTGATGAGACATTTCTTTTTCCAGAACATTGGTTGTCTGATGTTCTCGTTATGAACACCAGATGGCAGTATACTTTTAGGAAACGCACTGTTAAGAGGGAAGAGTTGTGGTGAGCAGATGGTCATCTATAAATCCATTATTATTTCATAAAATATAATCTTCATTTTTATTAGAATGACAATATGATTAGTCTTAATCCAACAAATTAATATATTTCTTTATTTACACTATAACAATTTAAAGTAAATGCCCATCATTTTTTAAATAGCATTGTCACACATCACTATCTTTCAGATGTGTATCAGTGTCTTCTTTACAATTTAGGAGTAAAATTCCACTTTATTTTTTTGCATAAAGCTGGAGTAATAGCTTGGATTGACCAGGCATGTTATCACTCATATTTGTGGCGTGCTTAAATGGATGAATGATTATATTGGATAAGAATTTTCTTGAGGAATTTGGCACATACTACATTCAGGTCTCATAGTGCTATTAGGAGGTCAGAAGTCAAAGTGATATATACATTCTAAATGAAGTGCCAATTTAACACTCACATGCCTTTGATGTGAAGGATTTGGGGCTTAAGTGAACCTTTCACTGTTTTAAGATTTTACAGTGCTGTTCATTGCACTGCCTGCCTGCACATTTGAGTTCTCTAAATCAGCCTCAAAATTATTAAATGGATTTAACCACCTTATTTTTGTGTTTTAAGGCATCAGAACCAATTCGCACTGCTAGGAAGGCAGCCGTGGGCACTGCAAACAAGATGGCCACCCTGAGCCTGTAATTGCATGCAGGCAGTAAATGAGGCAGCCCAATAAAGGTGCTGAGATTGTTTTAACAGAGTGAGCTTGGCTGAAATGCTTCGAAGGCTGCGTGAGAGACAGGCAGGAAGGGGGGAAGGGTAGAGGCGTGTGATTGATGGCACACAGACAGTTTGTTACCGACCTTGCTTGATGACGAGTCTCCCTCAGGCCCATGACACTCCTAACCTCGCTCCTCCTCCCAGGCGCTCCATGTCAAGTGTGTTTGAGGAGATCAATGAGAAGATCTGGTGCAGGCCAGACTTACGTTGGCCAGTCATTTTATCATCTCATTACTAAACTGGTCAGGGATTCCACTTGCTTGTTTTATAGATACTGCAAAGCATATAGGATGACAACTATTGAATTTTCCTGGTAATTCGAATTGTTTTCAATGAATCAGACCTTTGTAATCTGCATTAACATGGATCTACCATGTTTTGTCTTCTAACTCTCAGCTGGCAAGCCAACAAAAATGTCTGCTGTGCTCAGAACACTGAACAGATTTTAAATGCGTTATAATAATAATTACTGATGTAGAAAGTTATACAGTTGCATGTTTTTGTTTTTTTGCATGTTTTTTTTACTTAATAATTTTTTTTAAATAAGAGAAAATGAAGAAGAAAAAAAAAGTTTAATTTTAGCTTCTTAATGGAATACTCTACCTTAAAATGAAAATTTTGTCATACATCACTTACCCCCATGTTGTTCCAAACCCGTAAAAGATTTGTTCAACAAACACTAAATAAGATAATTTGGATGAAAACCGTGAGGCTTGTGACTGTCCCATAGACATGCCAAGTAAAATACACAGTCAAGGCCCAGAAAAGTATGACATCGCCAGAATAGTCCTGCCATCTGTAGTTCAACCGTAATGTTATGAAGCGAAGAGAATACATTTTGTAAACGAAGAAAACAAAAATATCGACTTTATTCAACAATTCATCTCTTCTGTGACAGCTGCGCACAGTAATATACCGGTGTATATAAATATGTTATTTGTTAAATACACTACTAAATTTGATGCATTTGATGTTTAATAGAAACTTGCATAATTATTAACTATGATTAGCTATTAGTAATTATTAGCAACTGTTTTCCACATTAATATTTCCTTGAGTAGAAAATCAGTATATTAGAATGATTTCTGAAGGATCATGTGACACTGAAGACTGGAGGAATGAGGCTAAAAATTCAGCTTTGCATCACAGGAATAAATTGCATCTTAAAATATATTAGAAAACAGTTAAAAAATAGACTTATTTTTTTTTAATTGCATGAATAGTACACAATGTTAGTTTTTTTGTTCTGTATTTTCTTTTCAATAAATATACCCATAGTGAGGCTTTTCAAAAATATTAAAAAATCTTACTGACCCTAAACTTTTCAACAGAAGTCCGTCAGTTTTTTGCTCAAAACAATTAGTTTAAGATCCAATAACAATTTGAGGACCCCAATCTAATGTTTATTTTCAAATGCTCTCCTGTAAAAACAATAAATAAATAAAATCAAAATTAAAACATATCATTAAAATATATCCGTGCATGACAAAATATAGATGATTAACTATATTACTGTGTTTCATTGTGTGGCAGATTACAGCATCTTGACTGAGTGTGCAGTGACTGCGGTTGGCATGCAGTAGCATGCATTTTCTTGAACAATGGGTTTTCTGGGGTGCGTCATTATTGCTTATTTTATGGTGGTATCTTTAGCAAAAAATGGGAGGGTGAGAATAAACGTCAATAACAAACACCCACCACACCCTGAACAAGTAGTCCTTCCTGATGGAAAGAGAGAAACAAAGAAAATGCTGAAGGCAGGGAGAAGACGTGAAGTAACATTTTAAAGCTATCAAATACCCCAGAAGGGTAGAAGACAAAGAGTGAAGGAAGTACGTAAGTGACAGAGATAAAGGAACAGAGAGAGGGAGCTGGTGTGCCAAAGAGAAAGGGAGAAACATGAAGGGGGGCAGCGGTATTTAGTATGCATGGCCAAGCTGCCCCATCTGCTTAGCACAGCAGTCCCCATCGTATAACTGTCTGTAGGCCGTGGGCCGCATAAAGAATGTCTCCAATTTGATGTAATTCCGCAAAATTAATGACAGCTTTACCCCGGATGGGCCGTGAGGGAATGATTAGAGTTTGATCATCCATCTGATCAGTGCCCATGCCTGGCCCAAGCAGTGCGTTGACGCATACTGGGTACACCCTCGCTAGGGACCCGCGTGCACAGAGCCGCTGACAAACATGCACGAAAGCGATGCCAAACTGGCAGGCTTGAGCCTCTCATTCGGCTCCTTTAAATGAGGTTTGCAAACATACCTCCACGCAAACACACCGTTATGGCAGGGGGAATATCTCTCGTGTGCAGTGTCTGGGCTGACCTCAGTTTTAATGCTGCTCCAGGCAGACCTGCGCTGTATTTCAAAGCAAAGGGGTCCAAGCAGCATCTAATTTACTGAAATCTGAGGTCGCATTGTGGTATTTTACAAGAGAGCTTTACTGTGGCCATGATTGGAATTGGGTATGAGTTTAAGAGAGATGGGGGCGGATTGGGAATTGCAGAAGGGATTGATCCAGGCAATGGATAGAGGGAGTTAAATCCTGGATGTGTGATTTTCCTCCTTCCCTTCGTTGCTGTTCCTGCCCATCCCCCACTCTCTCTCTCTCTTTCTGTCTTCCAGGGATCCTACTTTTACAAGCGAGCCGGGGCATTCCTTTTACTAGGGGGCCTGGTGCATCTCTCTGTGCTGGGGACATTAAAAGCGAAAGCCGGTGTGTTATCAGTGCAGAGTGCAGGGCTTTAGATCAAAGTCTGTCGTCTGGCTCGCACTGCTCTTCTGGGTTTGTGCTGTTGTGTGGTGCACTCACTGGGTAATTTAAGTTAACCCACAGATAAACAAGTGATTGACTACAGAGATCTGTAAAGGACTAGCTGCCATGATGGTTGGAGAGATGGCAGAGATAGACTGCAACAAACAACCAGTGCTTGAACACCTTTGTGAGACACTCGTTGAACAAGCTAAATGGCTCTAATACTGACGGCATGAAGAGCGTAAGCACTTTGCTTTGAAATTGTAATGGTGGCTTTAGTTCTTGGCATTTAATTGCTGTGTGGAAAAGATTTACACACAGTAGGGAACATGGCGAAATTAATTTCCCATCTGACAAAGATTCTGGGTTTTAACCAAGCTGGGAAAGCGTGACTGCCAGGTACCTGCATTAAAGGCAGCGTGCCAATGCTCTTTTAAGGGATGGCTCCGGTGCAGATTTCTGGGCATGTTGGCACATTTCCTAACAGCGTTTTGATTTTGTCTGAAGAGCTGTCCAGAAAAAATAATCACATGTGAAAGAACGAACATCGACTAAAAGAGCATAAGAAAATATCTTGCCAAGTGGTTGGATGGAATCGATGCACATAAGCTGATTAGAAAAATACACAGTATTCTGTTTTCTTTTAATGATTTCATGATGTTTCTCTCTCATTTGTTGTCTTTTTTTCTTCTATTTTATGTCATTACATTGGACTTGGTTTGTGTTCTTAATACATTCGCATTCATCGATTGCGATTTTTCCCTTGTATCATGTTACTCATGCACTATTTCTCTCCCTTTCTCTTTCTTTCTATCTCTCTCTTTCTCCACCTCTCTTTTTTATATTTTTGGCTGAGCTGGAGACCTTTCTCTGTGCTGTGACCTTTAGGTTTTAAATGAAGCCCCTCTGCGGCTTGTCTCTCTTCATAGACCGCCAGTTATGAGCCTTGGGAGGACCGCAAAAAAATAACGATTCAGATGAAATGGCCCCTTTAAAAAGCTCTTCCAAATTCCTTTTACATTTTTCCTCCCTATCCTACTGCCTTCCCTCTTTTTTTCTGGCCACATTAATATTCATATTAATGAGGAACATCCTAAAGAGGAACCTTTGGAAAGTTTTGCAAACTTAAATACACACAAGCTAGCAAACACACATACATGCAACATGCAGGCATGGTACAGTGAGGCGTACTCATACAGTGAATGCTCATTACTGATGGATTTCAAATGCCACAAATGCCAAATGATTTAGAGAAATTGGGAATGCATGACTTATAATTATATGTTTGCCAAGGAAGTTACCATTTTCGCCCATTTAATTACCCTTTATAGTTGCCCTCTAAGGGGTAATCGCTGAGGTTTTACTTTAATGCATACATTGGCAAAATGGAAAATGAATTTATTCCTTTCATCCAAGATGTGGGCTGTGTTTGGAATAAAATTTAATGGGAAGCAGTTTGAGCCTTGAAGTTCTTTATACTACTAACTTTTCATCATATCTTAAGACAGATATGAAACACAGAGACATTTATTATAATACATGTATATTTTCCCTATATTAATTTATATCATATTTTATAACATGAAATATTTGTATAATGATTTAGCCATTTATTTATTTATATGTGAACGCTTGTTAAATGAGTAACAGACCTTTTGGCACTCATATCCTGCCCTTATTCCCCCATACTACTTTAACGTGACTTTTTGGTTAATTTGATGAATACAAAATAAAAGCCTTTTAGTGTTTTAGCAGCTGACGAGAGAGTAGAGACTGGAAATCATTCATTTCCAATGGAGAGTCACGAGGGGGCTGTGTAGAGGTCCGATGTGCTGCAGATATGGGGTTTTCACATCCGGCTTCTTAAACAAATTGAAAGTTTACCACAGCTTCCACAAGGGGGTTGCAGACAGGCAAAAGGCAGTGTAAACAATGACGTGTTAATGCTTTTAGGTTTCTGATGTTGATAAGCTGTGTTTGTTGTATGGTGCAGAAGACCCTGCCATGCAATATAATAAATCCATTGCAGACATAACAAAGCCACTGCATTAGCCCATTTCGTATGATATGACTTGTATAAGAGTTTATCAAAATAAAAATGTTTGTTAACCAGTGGGCCTAAATAGCCAATATATAAACTTCTTATCCAAGACATAGGGTGTGTTTGGAATAACATACATTATTTGGGAAGTGGTTTGAGCCTACTGCTTGAAGTTCTGTGTACTACTTATTTCTTGCTTTTATTAGTATATTTTCCCTGTGTTATTGAATAAAAAATATTAGAAAAAAAAAAAAAAAAAAAAATATATATATATATATATATATATATATATATATATATATATATATATATATATATATATATATATATATATATATATAATTAAATAATAACTAATAATAATAGTTTCTATTTTTCACTTTCACTTTTTCCTGGTTTAAATGACATTTGTATTTAGCTTAACCAAAAGGTCTTGATGTGGTATGGAGGAAGAACAACTTTTTGATTCGGTCTGTAAAGCTGTCTAGAAAAATAATTGCATGTGAAAGAACGAACATTGACAATAAGAGCATAAGAAAATGTCTTGCATGTGGTTAGGTGGAAGTGATTCACACAAGCTCGTTAGAAAAATACACAGTGTTCTGTTTGCTTTAATGATTTCATCATGTTTCTCCCTCATTTGTTGTCTTTTTCTGCTGTTTTTATTTAATTACATTTGGCTTAATCTCTGTTCTCTCCTTAAACTTGTTTCTTAATAGATTTACATTCATCAGTAAAACCCATTTTTATGACTCATAAGATTTGATCACAATTTTTAGTAACTTTTTTAATATTGTGTTTATTAACAAATAGGCAGCATATAACTTGTATGCTGTTTCGTCTAGTTAATTGAAATGATGATATTATTTCATTCAGTTAAAAATGTTTTAATGCCTTACTAAACCAGATTTAGATGGCAGCAAAGATCATCTAATTAAAAAAAAATGGTATAAATGAGCATGGACAATATAAAATAAATAACGCATTTTGACTGATGAATTAAATATCAGCTTGTACCTGATATAATGTGCATCTTTAGAAAAGTGGAAGTTTAGAAGCATTTCAGTCAGGCAAATATCACTGCTAGCAGAACAATGCCTTATTAATAATGGCTGCTGTACAAGCAGCAATCAATGTGAGTATGAACAGCACTCCCGTTTGTCACTGAAAGACCAACAAGAACCTGTCCAGTTATCCAGGAAAATGAGAGCAATTACATCTGAGAACAAGCATGGAGGCCTAACACATTTGTGAATGCCTTGGGCGAGCTCTAGAATTCAGTTTTACACCAGACATTGGTCAGCGGGGATCCTGATGGGAGCCAGGCAATCAGCAGGGCCCGATTACAGAGACTAGATGTGCAGAGTGAACACACACAGAGCTGCATATGCAATGATTTGTAAGGCTAAATTAAGACAAACAGGCTTTTCACACACATGCACACCTGCATAGTGTTATCCTGTTCACACTGATGCTCCAAAAATGACTTTAAACACATTTAAATGCACATCAAGGACTGAAAATATCTAATTACTGAACTGTAGTTCCATGCACTGTTAACCATTCAGGGCTGTGTTTTTTAAAAGCATTGTGAGCTAAGTTGATCGTAGAAACCTCACATGCTTACAATCCTTTTGGGAAACGCAGTTCAGGTCAGCAACGAAGCAGTGACTATCATGTACAGCATGTTGGTGTTGAGAGTTTCGCTCTGGAAGACATTAACACTCCAATTTACTGCATTAGGAAGACCGTTGGGTTTGAGCACTTTAGAAGCGCACATTTTCCGTTTTCAGATTCCTTCTCGTAAAATTGCCACCATGTCTCTAGACACCCAGAACGGAAAACGAGTGATGGAAAATTTCAGGGAGTTTCAGCCTAGGTGGAGAGAGATGAAAACCCGAAAGGTGTTGATTCTGCAATTACTCAAGAGTTATTAAAAAAAAGAACAACCCTGCAGGGTTTCGAAAGCATTTACTAAAATAACACTGAAAGCATTAGCATCAGAATGTACTCCTAAACCTGTTTTGGCCTAATAATGAAGCCACTGGAAAATTTCTTGATTCAAACTTTATTTATTTAAAATCCATAATGTATCATATTCATTTAAATGTCTTGTCTAAGATTCAGATAGGAATTAAAATGCTAAATAAATACAGATATATAATAACATTTTCTAGATATTTCTAACCTCATATCTACCCTAATGGCATCAGAAGGCACTGGATGTCTGTGTTGAAGAGTCGTGTGGAAAATGAGTGTGACTGGACCTCAGTCCACTGTAAATCCTCAGCGTATGATTTGTGGTTATGATGAGGTAAGGAAACATCATTCTACACTGAGGTCCACTCAAACAGTCACTGTAAAGAAGAAAAAATTGAGGAGTTGAGTAGAGAGGAGAGAGAAGCAGCAAAAAAAAAAAAAAGAAGAAATTGTAATGTTAACATTCTTGTAATGTTCCTACAGCTCATGCAGTAGCAATGCCAAGGTTTTGGGTTTAATTATCAGGGAATGCAATCAGAGTCATTTTAGATAAAATGCATAAATCTAAAACGAGTAGGAAAGTATGTATAGAAGGAGAAATTATTGTGAGTAAAAGAATGGAAACCGAATGTGAGAAATGAGAGGAGTTAAAATTAACTGCCAGTTAATCTAACAATGCTTCTGCAGTGCCATTCAGACAATACAAACAAATATATGTGAACATCTGCATGCATAAAGTTCCCTGGGAATTTAGAAGGGGGAAAAAAGCCTCAACTTGTGTACGTGCATGATTTGTAGCCGAAAAGGAAATTCTCCAGCGGCGTTCCATAAGGCACTGCCAACACATAAACAATAGCTCACCAATTCAGGAAGAAATGTTGGTTCCAGTGACACATAAAAAAAGCAGTTTGCCATGGAGACATAAACACTGAGCACATAAAAATTTAGCCACATAAACTCTGCACTTAATGTCTGTCGTGTTTACGATTAAATCAGACATTTCATCAAATTCATTGTCACAATTTAAAGAGTGGCCAAATGAATGCCACATTTGGATAATCTGTGGTTTTTGATGATGTTCTACTGGTGAAGAATACTTAAATACACAATTAAAAACAAACACCAGTCGTTAAGCCTTACAATAAAAAAAAAAAAGTTTTCAGACCATAATAGGCCGATAAAGGACAAATTCGTGGTTAAGTTTCGAGAACCTATGAACCTATCAAAATATTAATAGTTTTCATCAAAACAATGCTGTTATGTATGTAATAACATAAGATTCACTGATAAAGGATCGAGGGTCATACTCGAGTCAGTGTTACATATTCAGAAGGCAGTATTTCGGCAAGTTTGAGCCCCCTAAATATCACTATAAAACTATGTTGATTGAACTGCAAATCTCCCTGAGAGGTCCAATAAATGTAAAAGTGATTTATTTCAGCAAAATCAAAGTCAGTTCGACCAGGCAGCCAATTCATTTCAGTGATATTTGGGCGAATAAGCCATGGAATTCATGCATAGTGAAAGACCCTCCCTTTGAAGGCATTCCTTCGATCTGAAAACACCCCACCATTGTCAGAGCGCTGCAGCCTGGCCACCTCACAGAATGTTCTAGTTCAGGTTCAGTGGAGCTCAGAGCCTAAGGGAACCAAGAAGACAACGATTCACGCACCTCACCCTGCAATGCAGTGCCACTGCTTGTCACCAACAAATATATTTTAGCCCAGTGCTTTCTCTCAGATGCATATATATGTAAATATACAGAGACACTCACCCTCCCTTTCCTTATCACAGAAATAAGCATTTTTACAGAGTTTTAGCTATAAAAAGGCAGGAGCAGATAGCCCATAAATCTGGTCATGAAAATGTTAAGTTGTCAGAGGTGCCATCAGCTATCAATCGTGTGGTGGGAGGCTGGTGGAGGGGAAATCGGTGATAAAAAACAGCATTTTAGGGAAATTATGTCTAGTCTTCCATTTGCAAAGTGCTGCAGTCGTATCCCACCAGAATCTTAATCACGGGCTTTGATGCGGGTGGGTAGGAGAGGAGAGAGAGAGAGTGTGTGTGATGCAGGAGATCCAGAGAGGGTGGGCTGGTGCCTGAGGTGGAGCTGGAGATGGGGGAAAGAAATTATACAACTAGCATAAATCTCCTCTACAGTCTCTCAGTCTTTCAGCCCCCTACACACACACACACACACACACACACACACACACACACACACACACACACACACACACACACAGTCTCTCATCATCATCTCTCTATCTCCCACTTCATCGTATCTCCCTCTTCCTCTCTCACCTCATTTGCACTCTTTATCCCTTTTTCTTCACCGTATCTTCCTACGTCTAATCCCTTTGTCATCTCCATCTATCTGATATTTTTCAGCTCCACTGTGATTCATTTCCTTTCTTGTTTCATTGATTTGCTGTTTTGTTGCCTCTTTCGCTCTATTCCTGACTGGATTGGTGGATACAGATTGACAAGTCTTTTCTGTAGGACTGAAGTAAGAATATTTCCTCTTAGGAACAATTTATTATGCTTCCTGTCACAAGGTGGCATTTGTGATGGGGCCTAGGATTACTTGTTCATTTATTGCCACTGTATTTTAAAGGCATAGATAGATTCATAGATGCAGAGTAAAAAGCACATGGCCATGCCTGTGTTTTCTGTTCCTCATTGTTTTCCTCATTGCAAGTCTGTAAGGCTGAGTGTTGCTCATTGACTTGATGAATGCCTAAATTGTCAGATCTGCGGCGCCATTTTTTAATTTAAGGTAATTTTGTTAATTAATTTGAAATGGCTCCAGAGTGCTTACAAGATGAGTGATGCCCCCTCAGAAAAGACACAGTAATTACAGACAGAGAGAGAGAGAGAGAGAGAAAGAGAGACATTCACATTTTGCACCATTTGGGCCTTAAAAACTTAAAGCCAAATCAACTTGCTTGGTTTGGCATGAAAAGAGAACTAAAATCTCTATCAGTCAATAACCGATTTCTAACATTAATACAAGGCATAATTTGTGTCTTTGTTTTAATTTCTATCTTTATCACTGGTTGGATGCTTCAGGATCTCAGCAAATGCAGAGCATCGTCAATGTATTTTGTTTGTCTTGTTTATCATGACGAGTACTGGGTATTCATATATCTAGCTCATTTAATATTCTGCATTTTACATACTGTGTAGCAGGGAAGGAGACTTATTCATACATAAGGCCTGTTTCTGAGGCTTCTCAGTCATGATGAAAGAACTGCTTGATGTCTCAGGTGTTGTGCTGCCACCTATAGTCTCACCAAAAGACTGCAGGCTGAAATCAGTGGCCTGGATATTCCGAATTAAGAAAATCAGTTTTACTTATTAAATGTGAATACATTCTCACTTAAAGTAGAGAAACGTAAATGTTTTATGAGATGAGTTTATTAATCTACTGCTTGTATTAGGCAAAAATACAGTGTAATAAAATTAATGTTATGTGGACTATAATACAGGGTTTCCTTTAAATACTATAAGGCTCCTTACTAAGAATGATAAATAGTATAATATTTCAGTATAGATAAACATTTTTATATTTGTGACCCTGGACCACAAAACGAAAATGAATCATATGAAAGCTGAATATATAAACTTTCCATTGACGTATGGTTTATTGGTTTATTAGGATAGGACAATATTTGGCTGAGATGCAACTATTTGAAAATCTGAAATCTGAGGGTGCAAAAATACTATCTAAATACTGAGAAAATCACCTTTAAAGTAGTCCAAATGAAGTTCTTAGCAATGCATATTACTAAACAAAAATTATATATATATATATATATATATATATATATATATATATATATATATATATATATATATATATATATATATATATTCAAAATACATTCATGATCTACAAAAAAAATTCTTCAGATACATTCTGTGCCATTATGGATTTATAAAACCTTTAAACACATTTATTCCATCTATAATCTGTCTCATATTATATTAGCTTTATTAGCACACTGTAACAAATTGTAACACAGAAATTGTCTGAATTGCTAAAAAGTCATCACATTAAAATGAAAAAACAAATGCAAGAAAAATTCTGACATGCAGGAACATGAAATGCTGAAACCTGAAAGGCTGAACATTTTTGTGTGCAAACTAATAAGATTTAATTATAAGGATCGAGTGAAATATTGCCAAAAGATTGTCAAACATCTTGACGCTTATATGTCAGCGTTGCTGCTGTAGAGCAATGGGACACCTGCTAACACATGTGGATGACTCCTTTCTTCTCTACTAGCATGATGTTGAGTCAATTCAGATGTGTTTGACTAAGAATACTTACGAAATGTGTACTGCTGGGGAGCCTTCAGGAACAAGGAGGTTGAGCCACTGCTTTGGATGTTTGGGGGAAGGGCAGCATGCTGCAGTACTTTAGTATGCCGCCAGAGGGCAATGAAATATTCACAAAACACAAACACGAACGTTCTGACGAATGCAGTGCCAATGCAGCTCTTTCAGTGTGTAGGCTATAGCTACAGGAATGTATTTTGAGAAGTATATTTTACAGCTGTTAATTTGTATTTATTATTATTAGCATTATTAGTAGTAGTTATAGTAGAAGTAGTTGCGATAAAAGCAGTAGTAGAAGTGGTGGCGGTGGTAAAAACCGTGGTGGTAGTAGTAATAATGATAATAAAATATTTATTTCTTTTGTTTATGAGTCTTAAAGTTTTTAGATTCCTAGCTGGACACTAACATTTGTGAATGAAATGGGCCATGTTACAAATGATACGTTTTTGTCTATCAGCTCTTAGAGACTTTAAATACATATATTCATGGTTCATGTCCACTTATAGGCCTTTAACAAGGTATCACTCCTAACATTTATCATTTAAGAGTTTGTGTTAAATAAAAAGTTGTTGGGGCCATCTTACTGTAACCATCCCAAACCGCAGCCAAATTACAAACTGTCAAAGCATTTGAGATGTCTTGACTTTCCAAAATAAGCCCGTAAGCTGCAGCTCAATGACTCTCAAATGTCATGCTATAATTTTTCCAGCCATAAAAATGCGAATGGATTTGTATTTCTTTTTAATGTTCGGGCAGTTTATCACTGATAATTATTAGAGGCAATAATGTAACTGTACATAGGAACTGTTAAGTTAACTCATCACGATGTCCTTTAAAATGCAAATGTCTGTTAAACATGAAGAGAGATTCATTGTGGCTTTATTTTCATTCTCAACCACGTTGTAAAACGAAGGGTAAGGAGAGCGAATGGCTCACTTTAGCTAGTGAAAGACTAGTTATGCAGTATGAAGAAATGAAGAATGTTTACCTCTTAAAATATGATTTACACACACCATTTATACACACTAAAATTTCTGACCAACATTTCAAGAGAATGACATGCTGTGAATTATATGAGAGATTTTACTTTACTCTGAAGTAATCTCTCTATATCTGTGTGTGTGTGTGTGTGTGTGTGTGTGTTTGGTGTCTGTGATCACGGGTACATGGTTTTAACTTGTTTTGTGGGTCTGTGTCACTTCTGGTTCCCCAGGCATCCATACAAGCTTGGTCATAAAATTTCTTTTTTTTTCCGGGGCAACTGTGTTAAAAGGAACACCTGTAATTCGATTCAGTGTTCTAGGCCGAGATGCCAATGGCATCTTTACAACTCTTGCAATGAGGACACACACCTAAATAGACACTTTGTGTATTAGAATGAAGCACCGCACAGATACACATTCCCCAGCCGGAGAGAGGCCATGATGTCTTGAAGTGTGCATGTGAATGGGCACCATTTTGGATCCATGTGTGTGCGTGTGTGTGTTTGCACAGTCCCACCATGGAGGGGGATGGGAGAGCGCGTGAGGACCCTGAGGATTCCTGCTAATGTTTAAGTCATTCACTAGCCCCTGGGCTGGCAGACACATTCGGTGCAAAAAGCATTCGAGCACTCATGATGATTTACCATTTATTTGGACATCTGCACAGAGCTTTCGCACCTCCAGCAATGTCTTGCTTTCCTCATATTTGCGCACAAGCTCAAAACCTGACCTGTGCTCGTCGTTGCATACCCACCCCACCCTGTCTTTCGGCTGATTCACCAGCAAAGTATCTGCGCACACAGTCATCTCACCTGCCCGGTCATAGCACTCTAAATCATGTCCTCTTCAGATCATACCAACTCATGCGGCGAGTGCTCTCTGGCCTCGCTAAAATCTGCTGCCCTGCTGACACCCAGCACATCTTTACCAGCTGGGCTCATCAATCCTACTGACAGCTGCCTGGTACTGTGTGCAGACCTGGATGGCATCCAGAAAAGGAAACCAGTTTCTCTCTCCACCTCTCTCGCTGCCTGCACAGAAAATACCCACCCATGACTCCATTCTGGTAAATATGGAGGCATATTTGACATTTGCCCCCAGAAGCAGCAGCAAAGTAATTTGTTGCACTTTTCTGTCACGCTAGGCCACAGCTGCCGAGAGTCTAAGAGTGGGAGATGGGATGGCCGTCAATGACAGGTCTGAGTGCTGTGGGTGGGACTGCCTGTGTGGCATGTGTGTTGAAAGGATGGCCAAAGGCCTTCTGTCTTTTCAAAAAATATGGTGTTATTAGCCCCTGTCTGTCCATAAGAGACACGCACACACACTCACACACAAACACAGCAGGCAAGCCATAATTAGCAGAGGAGCAGAGAGACAGGATAATTGGTGGACGCTATATGTTCACAGCTCTGGTTCAAGTGGGGCTTGCCACAGAGTGTTTTACACCTCAAGAGGACAAATAGCTTGAGGAAGCAAAGTACGGATGGATTTATTGGTCACCTCTGAGTCTTTTGTTTTGAAATGCCGACAATAAATCAGAATGTCAGCTTTAAAGAATGGAATGACTTTCACAATGTTTGACACTTTTGAAGAGTCGATTTGAAGACATTGAAGTTTTCTTTTTTTATCTGCTGTTGCTATTTTTGAACGGCAAGTGTTCAAAAGAGCAAAAAAGGGATGAAACGGACTCGCACTGGCACCCTAAGCCTAGAACGGCACTTCTGATGTGTTCTTGGAAAGGCGTCAGTAGCAAAAGCAGTTTTGAGATCGTTCGCTCTGCACAACACGCACTAGAACATTCTGACCACAGTCAAAAAAAGTCAATGGTACACAAACACATGACCACTAAATTCCTTCCAGTCTTTTCGGTTTAACAATATACATAGTGTTTTTCAGCAGTGAAAATATGCATGTCGTTTTCAACTGAGGAAGAAAGGTAGCACGGGGGGAGGTGAAGGTAGCTCAGAGGGAGGAGAAAAAGAGAGAGGGGAAAGAGAAGCTGTGGGGGATGCTGCGTTTGGACATGACATTGTAAAACCTGAAGGCCTTTTATGACTTTTAGTGCCAAGGAGAATATACACAACAAGAAGATCTCAGCTCACGTCGCAAACCTGTCTTTCTGCCTCTCTTTATCAGTCTATCTCCCTGTCGATCTTTCTTTTTGTCTGAAGATACGAAAACTTGAGAATGGTGGGTGATGTAATTAGTTTCATGTGGGTTTCAGGCTCTGTTGGCATACAAATGTAGCAGCATGTTGTTTGAGACATGTTTACAGCCAAACATTATGTCTTCCTATAAAAGTGTTTTGTGATAAAAGAACACTGGTAACTGTGGGACAATGATTAACATCACACGGATTGGAGAGGAAGTATGAAGTGAAACTGGATCTGATCCAGTTTTGAGTCATGTGGGATTTTGATTGCCATCATATTTTATAACTAATCTATCTGTGGAAAAAACAAACAAAAAAGAAAACATCAGATTGCTGCGCTGATAGTAATGAACATCTCAACTAGCATGCTTTCACTAGAATGTTGCTGTGAAAACCTGAAAGAACATTCCTGAGTAATGGATTATTAAGTGGGGCATATAAATTATATCAGTAGACACATTATATAATCTCCAAGTTCTTAAGGAAAAGCTCAGATTTGGCTGGAATGAAGAGAGCATTTATGATGCAGTGAATGGGGAGTGCACGTTTGCTTCCTGCTTTACTGGTCCTTTCCTCTGGCTTCGAACTGGCTCGATCCAAAGGGCAAGACCTTGGTTTTGGCCCTCGCTGCTGTCTGTTTACCATCCTCCTCATAAACTGCCCCGCCACGCCATCCAGTCACCCCTCAGGTACTCATTCAGCCTGCAGCGAGTCTCAGCCAGTCAGCACAGTAAACACCCAGATGTCATTACCTGAGAACAGCAAGCCATCAGGAAAAACCATTAAGACAAGTGGACTGTACCGCATGGACGACAGACGACTATGTGTGGTGGACAAACTGAACTGGATTATGTAATGCTTTTGAGTGGTTAAATTTGTCCCAAATATTCTTTATATATTTAAAATACCTCTTTAAAGACAAAACACTGTTTATGGCAAATTGGTCTGTTGCAAGCAATAAAAAAAAATACAAAATCATTACAACACAGCATTGCTTTAAATAAATGTTACATATTGTGATTATATTATGCATATTATGAATATTATGCATAATATTGTAATGTATAAAATTGGGCCTGTAATATTAGGCCATACTTTTAGAATTTGTATAGCATAAAAATATGGAATGTATAAATCATATTTGATTACTGATGTAAGCAGGCATTACCTTTTGCTTAAAATAAAGTCTGTGTTTTATTCACAATTGTGGACGATTAGTTTCCCTCTGCGTGAGTAAACATGAAGGCTTCATTTTATGAGCCAGATCGAATTCTGTCTTACATTTCAGAAAACTCACAGACTCTATATTTCTCCATAGATGTTTTAAAAAATAAAAGTTCTAAGGCTTTAACCAAACAAAATTTTTAAGATCATACGCTAAACTAAAACATTTGCTTCTGAAAGGTAATTTGTCGGAAATTCGTAATTCCGAAATGACGTGAAAACCGAGTTACTTATAACTACTTAATGTAGTTTTTATTTACATGCACACAAAAAAATAATAATATATATATATATATATATATATATATATATACACGAGACATATAATGTTTCACCTGCTCTGACTATTAAATTATAACACACATGCGCACGAGACATAAACGCAGAGAATAAAACGTCAGGACGCCATTACACAATTACAAACTCTTGATTGAGTTTATGATTCACTGATAGACGTGCTGAAGACGAGTGAAGTGTTGGTTTGGTGTGATAATGTTGCTTAAGCCCAAAAGTAATACACCGATTATTTATGTATAAGCACACTATTATTTTTGGACACTCTAATAATTATGAAAATAATATTCGATGCCATGAAATCGGGTTAATACCGTGACTATTCAGAAACGTTCATTTCAGCGGCCTGGAATTATATGAACTCCATTGATTTGGGAATTGATGTCTAACTGATGTGGAATTAGCAGCTTTCCAAGACGTTCAACAAAGCATGGATGACTCTGCAACTCTTCTTAAATGGTAAGCAAAATATTCATGTCTTTGGCCGCCGTACCAAAAATGTGATTTAATGCTTTCTCAGAATGTGATACGGAGCCCTGCACATGGCATCCAGAAAAAAAAATACTAGGCTAAATTGTGTGCACGTTTTACAATTTCGTTCCTTCGATTTATAAATTGATGTCCAGGGAACGAATTTGTCATTTGTGCACACGATTTAGCAAATCGACGGAGCGAACTGGCAAAACAAAGGTATTAAATGATAATCGTGTGCACGTTTTAGTGCATCGAGGGGAACCAATGAGTAAATCGTGTGAATGATTTCTTAATTTTTTTCTTGCATGGCATATGCAGGGCTGTGTAGATCCTGGAGTTATGTCCTCATTTCTTTCATTAGGAATGATAATTGCATAAATAATTTCCAAAATGAATTGTGACTGGATTTTCACTGTATACAGTTCAGTTCCTTTTAAGTCTCTAGTGTAAGTTATTGCATTTATTGCATTTCAAAGGGCTGCTAAAAAGCAATGAACACTTTATCATACTACAACTTGGACCTGAAACTCAATTTTACATTTACATTTAAATGTAATCAGTTTTAAATGAGAATTTATTTTTTGTTTTTTTTTGACTATAGTCTTTTGTTGTGAGCAATACATTAAAACTGATGTGTCTTGACATAAGTATATAAAGGAACAAAGACTTTTCTGACACTGTTAGCCATTGTGGTTCACTCTGTCGACATTATACGAAACTTGCTGAACTTAAGAGGAGGCTAATCTTTAATGAGACAATTTGATAAATTAAAAAAATATGCAATAAGAAGGCAGGCAATTGTAAGAATTACATTTTTATTCTTTGGTTTAATCTTTTTGTAATTTTGTTATGCTTCAATGTCTTTTACAAAATTATAATCGGGTCTGTTCCAATAACTAGCTATTTGTATGTTATTTTTAATATTTGACTACTGAATTAACTTCACCATTAAATGTCTCAAATTCATTATTTGTTTGTTTAATTATCAGCCCTTTGATATGTCAATATGTAGTACTATAAAGTATAGAGTGTCATGAACCCATATGGTGTAAGTATATACCATCCCAAATGTAGAAGGTGTTGTGTGTGACCGACTGCATTGATCCATGATAGAATCATTTTCATGTATATTCATATTCAGTCATTTTAGGTCTGTTCTCTTTCTTTGCTTTGTATATGAGTGGAAAGGCAATAAATGCAAGCCATTGCATGTGGCTTTGTAACAGACGCTATCCAAATCCAAATGTTTTAGTCTATAAGTGGGAGTCAAGGCTTAGCCAAGAGACACAGATAGTGGCAAACGCTCCCTGGTTATTTAATTAGAGGCGGCTCTAATGTTTTCCATGTTTCTTTGGAGTGACTGGTGTACTGTAGGGAGGGGGAGCAGTGACATCAGTGACTTTAACTGGAACCAGATGGAGACTAATTAATAAAAGGCCAATGCTGTAATGGAAACTGAATCAGTGCTCACATATAGGTGTCAAAAAAAGATAGAGGAACAATACTTATTCATAACTGAGAAGAGAGAGATCACACCAGGTTGCCTCTCATGGACGTGGTTCAAGGAAGACATTTTTCATCCATTGGGTCATGACTGGAGAGCAGGAGCTTAGCTGGAGTACTTCAGCAGGGTGGATGGGGTTTGAGGCCTGGCTGTCACTACTAAAGGCACAAACCAAACTAAATTTTCCAAAAGCTTGCTGTGTAGTGTTTTGCATGACAACGAAGCCTTTTGTCATTAGCATTTCTTTTTTACTGTTGAATGGAATAACAGTTGATGCTTGGTATAGACGTGACCGGAGACTATAAAGAAAAGAGTCAGACATGGTTGCATGTTGTGATTCATGTAAAAACTAGAGGTTTCTGGGAAGAACAATGATAAGTGTAGACTGATTAACACTAAAGACTGATGTTGTGGGGAACGCTGTGGTCAGATGCGATTTAGTATAGACATATTAAATGTTTAGCTTGCCTAATAGCTATGCATTAGCGCAAAATCTGATAAATGTCTTTAAAGGGTTAGTTCATCCAAAAATGAAAATACTGTCATTAATTGCACACCCTCATGTCGTTCCAAACCCATAAGACCTTTGTTCATTTTTGGAGCACAAATTAAAATATTTTTGATGAAATCTGAGAGCTCTCTGACCCTGCATAGACAACTGAAATGTTCGCAGACCAAGAAAAGTAGTAAGGACATTGATAAAACAGTCCATTTAGCATCAGTGGACTAACCTTCAATTTTGCAAAGCTACGAGAAAACTTTCTGTGCACAAAGAAAACTAAAATAACATAATTTATTCAATAATTCTCCTCCCCACATTAAAGTTTTTGTCCCAAAATTTTGTAGAGTACCATGACGCTTGTGCACGTTTTCCCCATAACATAATCAACATCACCATTGTTTATGTTCAGCAAAAAGCATGCACATGCTCTCATCACTGTCCAGGCCAATCAGAAGCTGTGGATGACAGGGAGGTCTACAGACTCCTGAAGACGCGGAATGCTGCCTTCAGAGCTTGGGCCTGAGAACAGCCAGGGCCAACCTGTCCCGCGGCATCAGAGAGGCTAAGAGACAGCACTCCAGGAGGATAGCCCATCAATTCAGCGACAGCAGAGACACTAGGAACCTGTGGCAGGGGATACAGACCATTATAGACTACAAGTCCCCACCACGGACCTGTGACAGCAACATCTCTCTGCTGAACGAGCTGAACACCTTCTTCGCTCGCTTTGAGCCACAAAACAGCACCACTGCACAGAAGACTCCACGTCCTCCTGGCGATCAGGTGATGACACTAACCGCAGACAGCGTGAGGAGATCCTTCAGCAGGATCAATGCACGCAAAGCTCCGGGCCCTGACAAGATCCCTGGGCGTGTACTGAGAGACTGTGCAGCAGAACTCACTGATGTCTTTACAGACATTTTCAACATCTCACTGAGTCAGGCTGTTGTTCCTACATGTTTTAAAAATACCACCATCATTCCAGTTCCAAAGAAGCCATCTCCATCCTGCTTCAATGACTGCTGTCCTGTTGCACTTACTCCCTTGCACTTACTCCCATGAAGTGCTTTGAACGGCTAGTCATGCACCACATCAAGTCTGCCCCCCATCCCCTCCCTCCCTGGACCCCTTCCAGTTTGCATATCGATCCAACCGGTCGACCGATGATGCCATCGCCACTGCTGTCCACTCAGCACTCACACATCTGGACAAAAAGGACTCAAATGTCAGAATGCTGTTCATAGTCTTCAGTTCAGCATTCAACTCAGTCATCCCTCAACAGCTCATTTACAAACTGGTCCAGCTGGGGCTTAACACTTCGCTGTACAACTGGCTGTTGGACTTTCTGACTGGAAGACCTCAGGCATTACGGGTCGGCAGCAACACCTCCAGCACCATCACACTGAACACCGGGGCCCCCGAAGGATGTGTGCTGAGCCCCCTCCTCTTCACTCTGCTGACCCATGACTGCACACAGTCACACAACTCCAACCTCTTCATTAAGTTTGCGGATGACACAACTGTGGTGGGTCTCATCAGCAACAAAGATGAGACAAACTACAGGAGCGAGGTGAGCCGCCTGGCCGGATGGTGCAGTGACAACAATCTCGCTCTGAACTTGGAGAAGACGAAGAAGATTGTTGTTGACTTCAGGAGAGCGCACACTCAGCACGTTCCTCTGACCATCAACGGTGCGACTGTGGAGAGAGTGTGCAGCACCAAGTTCCTGGGTGTGCACATCACATAGGACCTCTCCTGGACTGAAAACACAGAAGCACTGGCCAAGAAATCACAACAGCGTCTCTACTTCCTCCGCAAACTGAGATGAGCCAGAGCCCCACCCCCCATCATGTACACCTTCTACAGAGACACCATCGAGAGCATCCTGTCGAGCTGCACCACTGTGTGGTATGGTGCCTGCCACGTGTCCTGCCTAAAGACTCTGCGTACGCATAGTGAGAGCAGCTGAGAAGATCATTGGTGTCTCTCTCCCCTCCCTCCAGCACATTTACGGAACCCGTCTCGCAAAGCCCTCTGCATCACAGGTGATCCCACCCACCCTTCACACAGCTTCTTCAGCTTGCTGCCATCAGGGAGGAGACTCCGGAGTCTCCAGGCCAGGACCAGCAGACTGAAGGACAGCTTCATCCACCAGGCTGTCAGCAAGCTGAACTCCCCCCTTCTGACCCAGGCACCATTGAACTATGAACCCCCCCATCCCCCCTGCCCCACCAGATCCCACATCCTCGGGTCCTTCCACCCCCAACCCCCACACTATTATACGATGACATGCAGCAGTCACTCACTACCACACTCAGCATGGATCTGACGTATTTCCACTACCTCATCAGTCAGTTAAATAAAATAACTGCGCTTGAAGCCCTTTGTCACTTTAATCAGACTAAATACCATTTTGTTTTGTTTTTTGCACTAAAAATCTTTTATCTGCACTGTTGTTCACGTCATTGATTTGCACTCTATCTGCCATGTGCCTTGCGCTGCTTTATTTAACTTTATTTTTTAATTTTTTTATGTCTTTTTTACATTCCCTTATTGTATAGTTGTATCTACATTTTATATTTGATCTAGAGTTTTAGGCTTTACTGTTAATGTTATCTGTATGCACCGGGGGTCTGAGAGTAACGCAATTTCGATTCTCTGTATGTACTGTACATGTGGAAGAATTGACAATAAAGCAGACTTGACTTTTTATTAAACTTTTCAAGGACTGATGCAGTGCAACACATTAAATAAATATGTGCTCATTTGCATACATTTCCATAACAGAAATCTGAACATTGGATGAAGACGTTTTTCATTTAAACAAAATTTTTGTTTATTTTGATAAGTTTTGATGCCATGAAATCTGGTCAAATTTGGCAGTTCAGATAAGAATTGAAATCTACAAATGCAAATAGTCAAAAAATGTCAAGTGCATGGAAGAGAATAAATGTCTCGCCTTTAGAACATTTTTTTTTCCTACTCCATCTCAAATGTTTAATAAAATTATACTTGGTTCTAATACATTATGTAACACTTACAGTTCTTACTATTGTTTTTATCTTTAGTATATTGACTCCTAGATCATAACTAGACCACCATTTTCTATTATTATGCAAATTAACTATATTCTATGGTTAGTATGATTTACAGGCTTTGGTATAATGGAATACTTGTAAACTTCACCATTGCATGAAGTCTCCCCTCTAACTCTAATTCCAAGGACACGTCATAGGAAAAGAATGATAGAAATCAACAAAATGTCCATATATGAGAGAGGTTTCAGAGAGATCCTGTATCTTTGTCACCACATTATAAGTGTATGATTACTTTGTGTTTCTTTGTGATACATGCTGTATCTGCATGCAGTGATGTCAAAAAACCTGAGTAAAAAAATCCTGTTTGTAGAACTGTTTGGTAAACACCCTTTTTGTTTAAAGGCACATTTATTGTGTTCCTTGGTCATTTATCTTACTTTTTATAGGTATAAAATATCTATAAAAATATAAATCCTATAAAGTAGCTAGTAAGGTGCATAAATACAATGCCATTAAAATGATCGTTCCACAATCTAGTTACTATCGGAAAAGGGGTATGTGCCACCAGAATACCATTGCCTTTTTATCCCACATGCATGACCCAGATGTCAGCAATGCAATAAACACAGACTATTTCATTTTAAGATCACATTTCTTACACCAAATAAGTAATTGCTTGTCATTTTGCTAGAAATAAAGAACACAACAGGTCTTATTAATGAACACCATCTTCCCATATAAGTTCTCTATTGTATGTAGTAAAGTCTAATTTTTTGACAGTTCAACTCCAGGATCACCTAAAGGAGTACTGGTTAACATTATTTTGTAAGTTAGGAACACAAAATGATGAAGCCTTGTACAGCCACATGCTGAGATACTGAGCTATGTTTCTGCAGTATTTGAATTGATGTGTAATTCTTTCATTCATTTTCTTTAATATAGATATATTCAGCTACCCCCCCCCCCCCAGCAGTGATCTTCATCTTTTGCTGCAAGGCATGTTGATTTTTTTCCTTGTAAATGTATTTGAATTTTTGGTATTTTTAATAATAATGCAAATGTGTGGCTAATATTAACAAGATTACACGATTTGCTATATTTATTGCTGATTTATTGCATATTTTCTTGATTGCCGAAGTGTGTAATTTTTTTTGGCATTAAAGTATATTCTCTTATGCCAGCTCAAATCCAGAATCAACAGTAAGTAATTCATTCCTAGGTTATATTCTGCACAAAAAAGCACAAACATTTTGGTGTGATAGCCCTATCAAAACATTGTTTTTTGTTGTTGTTTGTTTTTAGCATCCAACCTGTCTGACACAGCAACATTCATTTATCCAATGATAATAGTTTCCCTGATCAGCATAACTGGAGTGAGCTAGTTTTATGCAAACCACTATTAGTTTTTGTAGACTCGGTGTATATTAACAAAGGTCAAGGTTTGGCCGGTTAGCATAGTGCGTGGTTATTGTATGAATGTTTTTGTAGGGCTCTTAAAATGTGAAACTGAATTGAAACTGAACTGAAAATGTGAAATGACTTATATTTTTCCTTGTCTGCTGCCCTTCACATCTCAGCTCAGGATAGTTGCTAGTAAAGGGTTCGAGACCAAGTGCTGTGTTCATCCAATCTGTGTTGTGATATCATTATCTTGCAACACTAGATTTAGTCACATTGTATCATAGCTCAGGAACTTCTGTATTCTGATGGCAGATTTTAAGTTGCATGCTTTTGCCACTGAAATGAATAGGAATTCTAGCAGATTTCCTAGGTTTTAGACCTCCATGCATATTATACAACCAGTTTATAACTCTTGGTCCACTGGCTATGATAGTGCTAGTACTTTTATTCTGTAATGTTACAAAGCATTTAAAAAATAACTTTTATCAATATGAAATGACTTGCTGAATTCCATGTAAAAAATATCCAAGTAAAATAAAATACACTTGTATTTTTTTAACTATTTAACTGCTTATAAAATGCTCTTTCTCACAAAATATGCTATTAGTTAGTGTTTTTGCTTTTATTTTGCCCAAATTGATGAAAAAGAGTTTAGGGTAGCCAAACCATTACCGTACACTAGCGCAAGCTTTTTACTTTTTTATGATAAATGTTTGGGATGTACTACAGTTGTAATGCAGTGTTCAAATTGAGAATCCCAGACACCCCAATTCAGAAAGCTAATTCTTGACCATCATTTAAATTGTCAGAGGGTTGTTCATGGCGAGTCTTCCTGTTGTTCTTCATACATTGGGACATTCAGTTATTGTGTCAGACTCAACGGTGAGCTTGAACACCCAGCAATAGCAACCTATAATCACTGTAAGAGATCTGTGTTGTGGATTTTCATCCAACTCTATGCTAAACCCCACCAGCTGATTTTCAGATTTTACTGCTGACCACAATGAACCTTCACCGAGCCCTGCAGCTCAATCTCTTATGAAGTGTCCTATTATTCACTTTCATCTCAGTATTTAGTGGTGAAGCACACTGAGCAGGGAAAAATGTTTGGAAAATGTTTAGTTCTCAGATTTCCTCTGAAAGTCGTCCAGTATGTCACAGACTTGAAGCAAATAAGGAACAGGGACTGTACCAAAACATTATGCATGAAATAATCTACAAGCATTTATATATAATGAAGGCTGTATTGAGTTAGTTTATTTTGCCATGAAACATGAACACTAAAAAAAAAAAAAAAAAAAAAACTTTGATTGTCTCCATCCTCTAGTTGTCTACTATACTTTGCAGACCGTCACATGCTTGTACACCAGCACCCAAGCTCTTGCTATGACAGTGAGTAACGTACATATTGTCCAGTGTTCAGAGACTGTACATTATTGCAGTCGACAGTCGTGTTAAGTCCTTTCAAGCATTTAATATCTCACTCATGCACATTATTTTACAGTAACAGGATGCCTTAATTATATAATTAAGGACAGGATTAATTAAGGCCCCTGAACGCCCGTTGCTTTGATTTAGGCGAATTTAAAATCACAATTCTTCGCTTCTGCAGGGCTCTTCATAAAATCCCACGCAGGATGAACTGTTGCAAAATGCGGTTTTTCAATGCCCCATAACCACTCTGGCTATGTTAATAAAAAAGCTTTAATTTCAAATTACATTTGGTTTGTATTTACATTGCATTTATAGATGGCTTGACTGAGAAAAACAACTTTTATCCAAACACAAGAATAGGTCTTTAAACATACCAATTAAATCAATAAAACCAATCGGAGTACTGAAGGCACACATTTAACATAATTAAAATGTTTATTTGGAACTCAGGGTAGAATGGCTTTATCTGATGACCGGTCCACGCCTTTGTGTAGCTCCAAACTGAGTAATGTCACGATAGGTTTATCCATCCATGTGATTAGGTTCCATTATTAAAAGTATTTGAAATTGGTTCTCATTTACGAATGCTAACTTTCGTTTTTTGGACGTATTTAAGAAATATTTTTGAGCGTGGCGTTCTTGTATGCAAGTTGATAAAAACTTTTATCCAGAAGAAAAAAATCGGGTACAGAATCGTATAGAGAGGAACTATGAATTAACATGGTATTTTTGTTCAACAAGATAATGGGATCAAAAAAAAACTTTTTATAATTAATTTTATTTCCAATACACTTGTTCTTCTGAGCAGTTAGTCGAACTGATCCAAGATATCTCACGTTCGTGGCTCCCCAGATTATCACTAAAGTATAATAAAGTTTTGAACTGTAACTGCCATATTATTCTGGTCACTTTATGCTGAAATATAATCTAATGTTAGGAAACAAAAGAAAATAAGGACACTTTTTATTGATATATGTTTTTACAAGTCTATAATATTTCAAAATATTGGTTGTAAATGAGAAAATGGGGAACACTTAAACTGAGTTTTGAATGATAAAATGTTGTTAAACAGAAGAGGTGATGAGTATCACTTACGGTTTTAAATTCACTGTGTAAGGTTTGTGAAGCTACAATTTTAAGTAGCATAGGCCAAAAATAACACATCCAGTGTTGCGCGTATAATCAAACTTAGAAACTTAGAACACAGTCCAAAGTTGATGTTTGGATCAAGACGGACGGTGACGAAATTTGTCAAATGTACCTCTGAACGTGACCATTGATAGGCTATAATATACTGTATATATGCCTGTCATGGAAGTTGCTTTTGTGATGTCCTCGTGATTTCTCTATTCAATTATCACCCTTTTAATTTTTTTTTAAAAAGCATATTGTTTGAATTGCGAACACGTATTTTAATGTTTTTTTATATGAAAATAAATTCCGTTTTGTTAAACTATTTAAATTTAATAATTAAAAAATTGCAAATATAAGCGTGTTTTAAAATTTAAAGTTGTGCATTCATACTGTGATTTATTTTGTAAGAGGTGAATGGGTCTCCTTGCGCGTTCTCCTTGGCTGTCTGCTGTGAAAGACTTTGAACTTGAACTTTACTTCTTGTCCCTGTCCAGCCGAATATGAATTAAGTACTTCTCGATTTTATATCCGAATCTATTAATTTCGTATCTCAACGTATTTGATGGCATCTGTATTCTTTTTTTAAACGCACTTTTAAAAAATGCATAATTTATTTTTGACGTGCGTATAGGACACTAGAGTACAAGTACGGATTTATTCTTCTGTCTTATAGTTTAAAATTTGGTATATTGCAGTGGTCTGATGCGATGTTAACTTTTTCACAATATACACCAACTTGGATAGGTGTCCAAAGAGCTACATTTTAGTGCTCACTGACTTAGTACTTATACTTTCGTGTCAGTATATTGATTGTGACCCACCTTTCCTTTTTCCTCAACTGTAAATCTGGAATTATGTGGATACTAATATGGTGGGACACGTAAAAAACGGCACAAATAGCTTTATGCACAAGTATTTTTAGACTTCCTGTTCTAAATGATGACGTTTATATTTTGGATTTTGAGAAAATGGTCGATGTACAGCTTCGAACTTCATGATAGCATGTATTGTTAATCGATGTCAAATGCAGAGATATGTATAATTGTAAAGCTTTCCAGAGAGGTTAAAGCTACTTTTTTTTTCTTTTGATTTCAGAAACGATTTGTCAATTATTTGTTCCTAAGATACATATCTTAAATTCTAATTACGAATTATTAAGTGCATATCCGTTACAGCGGTTAATATTAACAAAAACAAACCGTTCTGTTTCGTTCCAAAAAAATGTAACAAAATAAAGAATAGATCATCTTTACAGAATTCAGATCTGAACATGTTCTTAGGTGCTTTAAGTCTGATTAGGTTGGATTTGTGATGTAGTGTGCAACTTTATATAAAGTTTTGTGAACACCCAGCGTTTCTGGATATAAAATGTTTTTTATAGCCTACAACAGTTTCTTATTCTAAAAATTAGAACGGTTGAAAATAATGGAAAGAACATAACATTGAGTCTAGTTTAAACGTGCGTGTCAAGATACCAGAGAGTAGTTAAAATGATACCATGGAAGATTAGATTTAATATATTCCTATAGCAAAAATATTTTTGTCCATTTGTGATAAATTGATGGTAAGCCTAGGCTGTAAGACCACCGCTCTTAATTATGTGTGCACATACTTTGGGCACGCCGATATGTGTCGTTGTGATTCTGGGATGTTTAAAAATAGCTAATTACTGCAGGCTGATCATCGTGTTTTTCCAGAAATTTCCAGCAGACTGTCAGAATATGCCGTCACATTTGCAGATTTGTTGTTCTCATCCACGCTTTTTTGTACATTATTTAGTACTTACATTCCACCTTAGCTCTTTGCACGTCCGTTTTTGTTTCCATACACACACGTACACACACAGTTAGGACCCCAAGTTTGCATGCCCTATGCAGAATAATAATTATAATAAATATAGATAATATTTTACTTAAAATTGCGCTTATTAAGATATTTTTACACAATAGATATTTACTCCACATATAACTACAGTAATATCGGAATTAACACGCATCCTCTGGGTTCCTATAGTTGTAGTATCCTCGATGATCAATGACTGTTTGCATTTCACTGTTCTTAAGCTAAATCCTCTAAGACCTGCACATTAATTTGGTTTTCCTGCATTTTGCTCATTTTTTCTGCTATTTAATATCATTGTTTGCACGTTTTGTTGAGAACCAAAATTATAATTTAGCAAATAGGATGATCGGTGTATGTCTTATGTAACTTCTAATAGGCCATTACTTATTTGTTTAAATATAGGAGAGAAAGGTTGTATGAGAGTGTACTGTGTCGACATGATAACGTAATTAGATCTTACACTGGGTTTCTTATTTTCGTGTAGTTATTTTATACGATTATGAAGAGGTTATAATTTGATAGTTTTGTAGATAAGAAATGAATATCCGATTATATTTTTTTTTTCCTGTGACGCCTTGTGTAAAAAAAGTGCTGTGCTGTTAATAGTAGCAAGTTATTGTGGATGTGCAAGTTCTAGTTTTGCTGTTTGTAGCTGTTGCGAAGGAAAAAAATACATTGTTAAAAGAACTCGCTGCTGTAGTAATTAATTGTTGCATGTTGTTGAAAAGACGATGGTGTCATCCCTTGTGTTTAAGCCGCAAAAGTAGTCTCGTTTTGGTCCTTTGTTAAAAATAAACTCAAGATGTGTTGCTTTTTAGAAGCCTATACAAAGAGATAATGACATAACAAAGGGACATGTTTTTTTTTTGTTTTTTTTGCTTCTCATTCCAGATCAGTAGATTAGGTGTGATATGTAGCATATGATATGTGGTATATATGTGGCTGTTTTCTACAGTATAATAGTACAATAGAAGTGACTTGAAGTAAATTGCTATCTGATGGCTGCTGTAATGTTTTTCTTCTGCTTTTTTCTTTCTCAAATATGAAAATAATCTGAAATAATCCCAAATTGCTAGGTTTGAAACAATTTCACGTAAAACAAGAGCTCAAAGCATTACTTATAACAATACAATGAGATCGGTTCAAAATATTCCAGCTCACCAAGATCATGGTTCATTTTCAAATCCCACTGCTGGTACATGCATTCTGAGATCTCAACGGTAGGCTATATTCTGTTACATATGGAGGAAATAAGAAAACCTTGACTACTTGTTTGACTATCTGAAAAGATGTCAGAAACCGAGAAAGCTACACTTAGAGCCTGTCGCAATTAACATGTCTGCAGAGGAACTGGCCGCCTCCTTTAACTTGAACTTGGACTTCCGACGAGACGTGGGGGAGACATTTTGTCTGTATAAACGACGTGACAACCGGACCTTTGGTTGTCATTGTGAAGCAGTCTTCTGAGTCTAAAGGCCTTAACGTAGAAAAGTAAACGAATGTTGCAGAAAATCAAAGACGAATTGTCATATTGCATGAGATTTGTCAGGTGTTTTTTTTTATTTTAATGTTGTCTACTACTACTTTAAACAAGTCATAATAAATGGATCGTCATGGGTCCACAGTGTCCATTATAATTTTTTCGTGGTTTGTTTCTGGTTTTGTAAGATTGCTTTCTGGCTTCAGTGTAACCAGTGCTTGTTAGAATTGCAAAGCAGGTGATATACAATTAACAGATAAATCTAAACCAGTACTACTGGGGTTTCTGTGTTAAAAAGGTTAAAAATGAACATCCCGGTCCGTGTATCATTATTAGGAACGCAATGATACTTCCCATTTCTTGCTGTATACTCGGCCTGACCGCAGATTTGAATGATCGTATTGCTCACATTCTTCATATCAGCCACAGATTTATACCGCACTGCACCGAGACAGAACTGACGCAGGCCTAGCCATATTCTGCTGACATCTATGCGAGATTTATAAGGATTTTTTTTCTTCTAAGGGACGGTATAGGTTTTTGGAAGGAGAAGGAAGGTCGTGACGAAACAAGAGTTTGATATGTTTAGTTAGTTCAGCTACTGTTCTTTTCTTGGCTTAAATTTTATTTGAACCATGTTATTATAGGGGTATAGTATAGCACTGTGCCACTGTAGCGACATTTTTTAATTTTAGGAGAATCAGTTCCTGAACTAGGCCTGCAACAGCTCCGCAAGATTGTGCATGCAGAGGCAAATGTGTAGCTTTAAACGCCTGGAGCACTTTACTTTTACTTTTTTTATGATTAAGGCAAAGATCAGCTTGCGTTTGTTTTTTGAAGAACTTCCTCTCATTCAAAATGCAGTATACTATTATGTAAAACTGCTTGGATGTTTTTTTTTTTCATCAGTTTCGTAATAGCGATATAAGTAGGCTACTTTTAACGCACATCTTAGCAAGTAGACACGTCTTAACAAATAATTAAGCAATTTCGGTATAACCATTAATCTTTAAAGAAGATGGATATGTATGATATACCCATCAAAAAGTATTTTTTTAATGTTTTTGACTGACTGACTAAACTATTGAATGTGAATATTCAAAAGGTCTTCTGTATTGGAAAGCAGAATAGAAGCCATCTTTTAATATTGCCCAGGCTAGCGAGTTTTAACCGGTGTTACAATCAATTTTTCCCCACTCCATGACAACGCAAGACGCTCAGCCACAACAACCCAGCTCCCAAATCTCTAAATGACAGATTTCATTGACTTTAACTCGGACGAGCAAAGCTGTCTAACTCTTGTTTTATTCTATTAATAAATGAATGGGCTCAAATGAGATCAGCTCAAATCTGTGCTTTATAAGAGCCTAAAATCTATTTTTATTTTTAAAGACAATTAAGCAAAAAAATATATATGTATGTGTGTATATATATATATATATATATATATATATATATATATATGTATATGTGTGTGTGTGTGTGTGTGTGTGTGTGTGTGTGTGTGTGTGTGTATATATATACACACACACACACACATTTTGACGTTTGTGTACTGTAAATGTGTTTGCATGCGGCAGGGTTTAAGTTATTTGCTGGGGAATAAATTCCGTGTGCACATGCATAAATAAATGTATAAGTTTAAATTGCGATTTGGACCCAGAGGGATAGAGAGATGTGTAGACAGCGACAGGTTATCTGTCCTTACTCGTATACCTGTATTAATATTTGCTCGTTGGTTGTTATGGTTGTTGTGAAAAATAACATAAAATTGAAGTATTTAAATATTTTGCTTTTTTTACCATTATATGTTGTTTGACATTAGAAGAATTTGTCACGTGACCGACAATTTGCATGTTTATTTTTTGTAAAGTTATGTGTTTTTAGATATTTTCGTTTGATGACGTCGACGATGTTTGAACTATATTGGTCCTTTTTATCTATATTTGAGAAATCTCGATTTGTAACAGCCAAGACAATGCTTTTCTTACACTTTTTATCCTCTTTAAGCATTTGTAATATATTTATGTGATATTTTGATATGTATTTTCAAAACATCTCTCCTTGTCAGCATGTTTAACTGGGGCTAAAAAGTCATTTTCCAGAAAAAGTTCAGATTTCTAGTTTTGGGACTGTGATTAATAAGTTGATACTTCAGTGAGCATTCCTGTGATTCTTTGCAACGGAAAAGTTAAAACATCAAAGCCAGAGACTATGCCTATAGAAATCACTGCTTAAATGGACTGAAACACACAGAGATGTGCATTTCTAGTTTCACAAAGTTGTAAGGAAACGTATGAACCAGGCTTGTTTGCTAGATCTCTTATGTAGGCTATATTCAGCGAATTTATTTCTTTTTATTTCTTTTTTTGTCTTCGTACTATTAAAAGAAATATACGTTTGCAATATTTGGAAATAAATCTTTTGACGTGAAATAATGTGCTCTGTGATTTAAACAAAGAAATGCAATGAAGAAAAGTCCTTTCACGCAAAACCAATCACAGGCGTACGTTCACATAGAGACAGACTGACTCAGACACAGATACACTCACAAGATCCTCTTACAGTTTGACACTGTGCTCACAATAGTGTTTAGAGTCCCATTTTAGAGCTCTTGCTGTTTTTCAAACATTGCTCTCTGATTTGAAATGCTAATACGGAACCGTAATGTAGTTTCACAACGCAAAATGTGGAACATTTAAATGTATTTTAGTTAAGAGGAGTGTAAGTTGAACTGTTGCATGGAACTGCATTTCGTAACACAGGCTAGTGAAGTATAAAGCCTTAGATTAGGCGTACTCAGTATTACTATTTTACAGTGTTCGAGATGAGATGCGATTAATTTAATTGAAACTATACAAGTGTAAAACAACAGTAGCTTTAAAATGCATATTTCAGACTAATAAGAGACATAGCAGGTATTGTCAACAGAGCTTTTTAAATTAACGCCGTTTGAATAACATAGCATATTCAAAATTGCTTTTTTCAAACAGATTCTTGCATGTCTTAAAAAATATTTTTTGTTTTTATTAAAACTTGTAGCTACATGAAGCACTTACATGAGCACTACCTTGCTGCTTGTGGAGTGCGATCTTGAATATGAAATAAATAAAACGTCATTTAAATAATAGAAATGGATTTGCATTGACTAAGAGATTTAGGCTACTTTTTTATATCGCTTGGGATTTTTGGGGATTTTGTTTTCTAAAAATAAGATGTTTTGTACCTGTTATAACTGCTATTTAACAGTGATCGTTCCCGATTTAATTGTTAAAAATCAACTTTTGAAGTTGTTTGCAATGTAATGACAAATTAAAGTGAGCTTTTGAAAATGATCATCCAGGGTAAATTTACTAGTTTACTGCATAAGCTATTGCAAGTTCTGCCTTACATTAAATACGGTAATGAGGTAACATTCGACCAAAACTCTTTGGCCTACGGCTTACTTTAAAATCTTATTTTAAGATCAATATTTTGCTGGTTTGAGGAAGAAAATGTAAAGAAATATTGTACAGCATCAGTACTAAAACATAATTTTTTCTTGTTTTGTGACGAACCTATAGTTCTAGTAGTACCGTAGCTCATTTAATTAATGTCTACAAATCTTTATAATATAAGTCAGACTAGTAAGCTAGAAGCTCCATAATTAACATGTCATACAGAGGAGCACTTCACAGTAATACGAGAGGAAGAAAGCAAATTTACCGGAAGGGGATTTCTGCATTGTTGGTAGTATTTGTCTTCCTACTCGTAACAGTTTAACAGTTGCCGGTGCACTTTTAAAAAGTAGAAATTACTTTGGGGACCACTTGGATTGTTTGTCGGTTTCTTTTCCGTTTTCCTAAGTTGAATCTCAAAGTCTTTCAAACTACAGCGAGTTTGCATGCATACGAGTGTGAAGTTCATTCTTGTCTGTCTAGACTCTGATTACGACCCTGTTTGTCTGCGTTTTTTACCTTGACCTTGGACTTCCATGCAGCTGTCATTTGTAAGATTTGTCCATTCTTCAGTCTGTGGAGACAACGATGGCTGTATCTTTGCAAACAGGAGTAATCAGTGAACTCATCAACATTATATCTAACGCAAAAAAAATGTTAAAAACTGTTCAGATTATCTGTAATAAACAAAGACGTCTCTGTCTGTCTAGTCGCTACACAATTGAAACTAATAACAGAGGAATGTTTTAACAGGGTATGAGACGCTCTTATTCATTCCTCATGAGACGTTGCATTGTAAATGTGCAACATCAGACCGGAAGAAAATCGGATCCTGTGTCGGTGCGTTTTTTCTTGCCATGGCACTAGCTGGATCTGATTAAATATTGTTGTATTCTACATTCTAGAATTCAAAAAAGAATAAAAATGCAGAATAACATAATAAACAACTATGATACCTGGAAAAACTACAAATATTTTTGGATATGTATTGTGTTATCCTGACATTATACATTTTGGACAAGTCAGTGGGAGGAAAAGATGTTAATGAAAAATGTAAAAATGTATCCATATATTTTACATTTCAATTATTTTTTTCAGCTGTATATTTTGATGATTTTCATTGCTTTGTTTGATCTCAATCTAAGCTACGTTCACATCAGCACGCGGTCCTAAATGCTGGAGGGTACATGGAAAATAATAATTAAAACAATTGTATAACTGAATATGAGGCAAATTATTTTATATCAGTAAGACAGAAACAAATATATATCGATGGAAAAAGCAATTCACAGAAGAGTCATAACACGCCATTCGTTTTATAATAAAAACGGTACATGATATAATATTACAGAGCACACTAATGCTTTTGTGCCATGTATAGAGAGTTTTTATTCTGTTTTCTGGTGTGTTTGTGTTTTTGCATTTTTATTTGCATATTACTATAGGAATATATATTATTTAGTTATTTTGTTGTTGATTTGGGTTTTATTTTATGTTTCTAAATTTAAATTAGAGCAGAGTAATTCAGTCGTATATTAAATAGCCAAACGAAAGTTTTTTTCCCTCAAATGCAAATGGAAGTTAGTCCTTTCCTTTAGGTTATTGATGAAGAAAAGCTACGTTTATTGCAAGAAAATAAGTAAAGAATTACTGAATTCATACGATTCCGATCATGTATTATTTTCTTATGCTACTCATATTCTGTGTAACTCTTTAATAATTTATGCACGTTTCCTGATATATATATGTATGTGTGTGTGTATGCTGTCACATATATGCAACGTTCGATATTGTAGACAATGAAGGCTAAATAAAAAAATAAAGTGCATACTGCCAAGTGTCCAGACATTTGTCGGCCGAAATGTTGAGGTTGTTTTCTTTCCCCTTATAAACTTGTAGCCTTCCCCTTTAAGAACAGCTATCTCCAACTCTCTTAGCCAATGCCCGGGCACTGTAAACCTTAGAAGCCAGGCGTGAAACGTGAGCCAGTAGTTGTTTAAAGGGATTATTCTTCCCACCCACAACCCAGTCTCATTGGGATAGTTAGCATATCACGTGCCTGCGCTTTAATGAACTGGACACATGGACGTAGTCGTGCGCATGCGCGTGTGTAAAATGTAGTTGGAAATGAGGTATCAGTCTTAGAGTAGGCGACTTTTAAAAAGCATCGGCAGCCCGTGATATGACGACTTCGCTGGTCCTGCATCCACGCTGGGCGGACACCTTGATGTACGTGTATGAAAAAAGCCCGAATGAAAATAATCAGAATAAAAGCCAAATTATGGAAGGATTGAGCGGGAATTGCCCTGCGACTCATTGCAGGGAACTGATCTCACACCCCGCGTTGGGGCGGCATTCCGGCACCATAGCGACTCACCAGGGATCCATGTACTCGGATATATCTTCCCCTGAAACTGGGCGACAGTGCCCCGCTCCACAGACGTCATCTAGCGCCTCTCTGAGTTACGGCTACCCCTTTGGAAACCCTTACTACGGTTGCAGATTATCTCACTCGCACAACGTGAACTTGCAGCAGAAACCATGTTCATACCATCCCGCAGACAAATATGCCGAGACGAGCAGCGCCTTGCCCACGGAGGAGCTCTCCAGCAGGGCAAAAGAGTTTGCTTTCTACCCGAGTTTTGCCAGCTCGTACCAGGCGGTTCCGGGATATCTAGATATGTCGGTGGTCCCCAGTATTAGTGCGCATCCTGAGCCACGTCACGATGCATTGATCCCCATGGAGGGCTATCAACACTGGGCTCTGTCGAATGGCTGGGATGGACAGGTGTACTGTTCAAAGGAACAGACACAGTCTTCTCATCTTTGGAAATCTCCGTTTCCAGGTATGTGTTGGAGTAGTTGTGAAAGTATGAAAAGTGCATGTGTATTACATGAATAATACGACTTCCTGTTATGATAGGACATACTTTCCCCAATTGTAATCTTAACTTGCAGATCATTCGCCTTTATGTGTAGATTTGTATTCTTCACGAATGGTAATCAATTCATAAGAGCTTTCATCTCATAACTCTACATAATGGATTATGATTGCGCTTCCAGAAGGGCTGCAGGAACCTGTCAAATGTGTTGGTTTTGTTCTATTCATTTTTGACACGTGACAGTTAGTAAATATTCAATTGGTTTACCACAACAATAATTTGATCGAATCCTAAACTTTACAAGTTTCAGAAAGACAGAGTTTAGTTCGCCTAGACTATACGTTTTATTTACAACCTCTTACATAAAATACAGTGTTTGAGTGGCGTATCTGGTTACAGAGGTTAGTCATATATTAACTCAAATAATATTGAGTCACAGGATTCTAAAGCTAGGAAAGTCACGCAATTTGGAAATGGGGTATGGCAATAGTGTCTACCTTTGCTCCTCCCGTACAGAAGGTCTTATTTAAACCACGCATATAAATCTTTGTCAGCAGTAATCGGGAGTGGTGTCCCACAATCTGTTATGGACATTTTGCAAATGCCATGGAGCAGCATTATTTGTTTCCTAAGACCAGCTGATGAACTGTAGTCAAGTTATTGATTTTAGCTGTGAGCAAAAATATTGCATATGATGCAAATACCAACTCAGCCATTCGGTATTGTTACTCAGCTGTGGCAAATCAAAATGACCAGTGCTATGTTGGTAGTTCACTGTAATTTCAGCTTTAAATTAAATATACTGGCGCGTTATAGTGAATACTTGTCACCACCATCACGCCCCTGACCCGTTTAGCAACCCTCCCCTCCCCCCTAGAAGAGGTCACATACACAGGTAGCCACGAATACCCACTAATAAAAATATAACTATATATATATATATATATATATATATATATATATATATATATATATATATATATAATTTTTTCCAAGTCTGTTTGGGGCCGTTAGACAAAAACTAGTGGCTGACAGAAGGGCTGTGGACATACCTCTGTCTAAAACATTATTGTACCAGTTTACAGACAAGATAAAATTCTAGAATACGTCTGTATGTATACTTTGGTGCCAGAGGAACCTAATATCCTGTACCTTATTTTACCTTTACTATGATTTTAGTTAGTGATTTTGGAAAAGACTGTGCTGGGCGATAGTGCACTTTTAAAATAATTAAGGTGCACGTGAATTTACAGGACAGTATACTGCGTTATAACTGAAAAACACTTGTCATTGCTAACCGCAATCCTGGCATTTTAGCAAGACTTTATATTGAGGATGATTTGGTCTTCTCAAAAACCCCATCCATCTAAACTTTACTCAAGAATGATTTATTGTTGTCTGTGTATCAGTGCTGGTTAAAAACCTATTCTACTGGCTACTCCAATGCTAGGGGGGGACAATAACATTAGCATCGTGAAATGGACCGAAAAAATGGCCCCTATCCACCTATATATACCCATATAGGTAATTTTTATAATTTTAATATTACTATATTATTTTCCATTCAATAAATAAAGTAGCCAACAAAAGGAACACAACTACCCATTTGTTCATTTATGACCGTCTTGCCTAGAGATATTAAAATCATTTGACGCAACAATTAAAAAGACTACTTTATTTAATAGATAACTGCTTTTTATATTTTTCTGAAGTGTCGATTGAAACAAACTTTCTTCATCTTTTATAAGTGTCTCACTGGACAAACAAGTAATAATAACGTTTCCCTTTTTTTTTTTTATAGATGTTGTTCCGTTGCAGCCAGAAGTCAGCAGTTATCGTCGAGGGCGCAAAAAGCGTGTTCCCTACACCAAGATACAACTAAAGGAACTGGAAAAAGAGTATGCAGCAAGCAAGTTCATCACCAAAGACAAGAGACGACGCATCTCTGCGACAACCAACCTCTCAGAACGCCAAGTTACTATTTGGTTCCAGAACCGCAGAGTAAAGGAGAAAAAGTTTGTCAGTAAATCAAAGACTAATAATCACATGCATACTTGATATACCTTTCGTACTTTTGTCGCCAGCCAATATCCCTCCGTCCAGAAAGTCTTATTTACCTCTTTTCAGAAATCATGAATGAAGAACATCTTGGCAGCCTCATGCCTAAACTGTCTTCTTTCACTTTATTTAATTTAAAGCATGCACACACATCATAACCGCTTACTCTTTGGCTTTTTGGGCATATGATACAAAACTGTGAAAATACAGAAAAAAAAGAGAAAACATTTAAACTTCGTCCTTTTTCTATGAATGTACATATATAAATAATAAATATTTAAAATTACACAAGTATCAAAGAGACACATGGTTTACGTGCATCTGAAATTTAAAGGAGACCCGACCCTTCTGCATCTCTTCCCGAGTGCGTCAACGCCAACTAGCCAGCAGAAAACACTCGAGGGGCTCAACATGTACGAGAAGAAAGAGTAAAAAATCTGTGGGACACTTTGGATGAATCAAGACTTGTATAACCTCTCGAAAGGCTGTAGCAAATGCTGAACTGGATCACAAATAGAACCGACATTTGTTTATCGTGGACATTACAAAGATTTTGCTAGAATGAGCCTGTGAGACTTCAAAAGCTAAATGGTTCACTGTGGGATACATTGCTTTTTAATGCCGAGGGTAAACCAGGCTGCTAATGTTAACTGTACAGTTTAATGCTTCTATTATTTAATTTAGATTTCGCGTATGACAGTTCTGTAAAAAAGGAATGTTAGATCATTTGTATGTGTACTTATTAGCAGTGAAGGATATGACTCTGCCATGCAACTGGAATGATTGTAAGCATTTAAAAATCATTTAGTATTAAACATTAATGCACAACCTTTTTTGTTTTTATATATAGAAATATATATCGTAAAGCATTGGAGCTGTTCACACGACTTGTCTGTAACTCTTTTCGTGCAGTATGTGAACTGTATTGTGGTGTTCAATTCCTAAAGTACTGAATTGAGACATTTCATAAATAAAAATGACAAAGGAATTTGTTGGGTACATGCTGCTTGTAGTGAATCAATGCATTTCAGTTATCAATGACAGCGGTAGCCCATTTATGGCCGCTTCATAGAGAGATGCATATGTGTCCACCCATCTTTATCTGTTTGATAAAACTTTCAAGTGAGCTCTTACAATAGATTCAATATTTTTGTGTTGTTTGGGTAAGGGTTTTTCAATAGGCGAAATGTCTGCACATATTGCAAAGACTAACTTTATCAATGGAAGTGCTCGGGGTTTCTTGAAATATATAGATATTGAAAAATATACACAACCTTCATATTAGTGACAAAACAAGATGATATTGACAACTGCAAATAATAAAGTATTTTCAGTTAACTTACAACATTTAAATGGTGTATTTATATACTTTAAATGCTGGCAATCTAATATTTTGCGCCGAGTAGCCTATAATTTTAACCAGAATGTTCTAGCAACGGGCTTCCAGTAGGCTACGCCTTACATATTTTAATAATTCAAGCAGTGCACTTGCATGTGATCTAGTAACGTAGTTTATTTCATTATAGTATTAATAATGTAATTACTGGTTGTCCTTCATTTAGATTTAAAATCTGCTCCATTCGTAGGTAATTTTACCATAATTTAAGTAATGTTTTTAAACAAAGTCGAAAGAAGGCGAATTTTCGATGAAATTTCTCTATATGAATATGCCATATGCCGCAAAATTCAGATTTAATATGATCTTCACCGTCTCCCACATGATCACAAGGATTATCCTTTTTCTTGTATCATGAAGGTATGATCGGAAGCATTATATCCACTTAATGCTTAAAGATGTCCTTTTTCTTATCTACTTTTTCACTTTTTATTATTAATCAAATAAACTGCCTGAAGCACTTTTAATGGTGTAATTAAAAAAATACGTTTTCCTTTGAGACACCTTTTAATTTTAAAGGCAGTTTGTAGGCTACATTCAACGAATAAATGAAATGCTGTCAACTGTTATCTAATTTGCTAAAAACGGTGTTGTACAGTTCCGAGCCTTAAGAGAGTATTAATCAGACGTGATTTAACACAAAATATATTTGTTTCTAAAAAGATTTTTAGTACAGTTAAACACACACATATATATAACCCTAGACCACAAAACCATAGGTCGCTGGGGTATATTTGTAGCAATAGCCAAAAATACATTGTATGGGTCATAATAATTGATTTTTCTTTTATGCCAAAAATCATTTGAAATTTAAGTATCCGTTAAGACATTTTTGTAAATATATAGAAACTTTATTTATTTATTTTTTGCACCCTCAGATTACAGATTTTCCAATATATTTGTCTTGGCCAAATATTGTCCTATCACAACAAACCATCCATCAATGGAAATCTTATTTATTCAAATTTCAGATTATGTCTCAATCTCATTTTCGAAAAATTTACCCTTTAGTCTGGTATTGTGGTCCAAGTTCACATCTATATTTCCCCAATCGAGACCAGACTATAATCGCTAATTTGCCTAAATGTACTAAATGCATTAATGTAAAGGAAACGCTGAAAGAAATGCAAATATTATGTGGATATAAGAAAGTCTGTAATTTGGTGTATACTAACGAAATTTGAATTTCCTCAGTAACACGTAAGAGGCACAACCCGGGTTACTGCTAAAACTTTTTGCCATCAGTCAGCTATCAGTGTTGTGCAGAAGTTGGCTACTTTGAGGAATGAGAGATTTCATGTTGACTGCATGATAGTTAGGCTTCTGTTTTTACCGTCACGTGATCTTGCGTTACCCTTGACCATGACTATGCAGTCGCTTTGACCTTGACATCACAGAGTCTTGTGAATAATAAACAGAGGGGCTGGACACCACTGCCCGTGGTTTGTTTTCAGGCAAACAAGGTGTTATTTCCCTGTCTAGACGGCAAGAGTTAATGACATACCATAAATACATAAAAAAGGAAAATGCTCTGATTATCCGATATCCTTGTCATTGTGAAAATGTACATTGTGTACACCCGTATTTTACTTAATCGTACACTCCGCTTTTTCTTTTCCGCGAACCCTTGCCCGTATAATTTCTAAACCACCAATGGTTGTATTTTCTCATCATGAGGTGTAGGTTATATTGACCAAGAAGGCAGGTAGTGCATTCACGTCTGCAAAAGACTGTTCACAGAGATGACATCTCGTTTTATTTCCATAGGCGCATTGAGAAAAGTTGGGTACTTCCTCCCAAATATCAAGAGATGCGTCCATCGTCATGTCAAAAGGTATGGTTTTATACTTGTTGTTTTTTGTTTTGTTTTTGTAGTGAATATGCACAATGCCTTGGTGTTTTAGATTATTTATGAATATATAAATGTGTGCATTTATTTAATGATCTCATATTGATGCACTTGCTCGGTCAAACTAACATTTTCTATGTCTGGTTAGGCGCAAGGCCTATTCAAAATATCCATAGATCTATTATGAGCAATGCGAGGGAAAGAGAAAACGGAACATCCTCGCAATGTTTTTTTTCCACCACATTCATAAATACAACACCCTTTAGGATTTTCCCAATGCCCTTGTTTTCGTCCATTTATTGCATAATGTAAAAATATCATAATTTTATACTCTCTGTAAACAAACAAACAAAAGTAAATAAAAGTAAATAAATTGTTGGATTTTTAAAGTCAGACTACAAATTTCTCATTATTAGCTGTGAATGGTTTAGTTTAAACCTGTGTTGATAACTGTTTTGTGTCGCATCATTTTACTAATATTAATATTATAGAAATAGTTTTATTGTTTTGACTATAGCTATTAATATTAGTTTCCGATTTTGCATTGGACAAATTGTAGTATTGTAATATAGAAGTAGAATACGTAAATTTGCTAATTTTTGTCGTGTATTACTGATTATCACTGCATTAGTTTATTAAATTGTATATCCACAGTATATATGTGTGTGGGGGGGTGTTGCAATAATAAGCCCCTAAACATATTCTCTTAGATCACTTAAATGTATTTAAATACTTGCGTATACATTAAGATAAAAAAGTATACGCATTTTTAAAGCTAGTTAATTTCTGGTGGCGCGTTTCTTTAAGTTATTCAAGCTGGGATATTCGAACAATAAATATAGAAATAAACGATTGGAACTGTAGGGTTTCGATCAATGTGCTGCTTAAATAATATGTTTAATGCATAAGGCCTGTTCAGCCAAACACACGAGCTCACGTTAGCTTTTTTATTCACCGTTTCTAAACAGACCAGCTGGAATGCGAGGAGAGAGCTCTGTGTGTTGAGGAGAAAGGGGGTCTGATAACCTCTGGTGGCGTATGGTGGAAATATCAGGAAGTGAGCAGTGTAGATTTAGCACGAAGACACATGCTTTGCACCGATCTTTATGTAAACAGTTTGTGTCTGGCTCACGTCCTCTTATAGGATACGTGTGTTTAATCTAAGATAAAGGTAACTAATAAACTACTAATATGTAGCTTAATATATAGGCTTATATAAGAAGAATTTGCTAGTGTTCATGGAAAGACATGGTAAGAATAGCGGACACACATTGAATTGAATAGTTAGGATAGATTGTTCATTGAAATATATAAATGTAGCCTACTGATTGAATACCCAACTGTATATAATATATATTTATCATTTTATAGAATGCTATATAATATATGGTATAAATATTATAAATGCATCTTTAAAATGTGACCCAGGTTTGTCGTTTCTCAAATGTTTTTATTTTGTCTCTCTTTAACTTCAAATATCCCCAGCTCGAAGCATAAAACTGCATAGTTACTGAAAAATTAACAAACTATTACATATAGCTAGAAAAATAGGCAAAAACTTTTTTGTTGTTGCAATTTTCAAACGCCGTATGCTAAGTGTTTCTCAAACATTAATTTAACCATTTACCTTGTTTTCTTCTTTACACTCAATTTCAACTATCGACTTAATTTAAGTAGATTTAAATATAGTAAAAATTTAAGCAAACGTAATTGTATTAAACTCATAATTATTCAACAATACCAACACAAGCACTTATTTGTGTGTTCATACACAATTTTTTCTGGAAGCTTCGTAGCAGTAGTGTGTTTATTTCTCTAGCTATAAGCCTACGTTTCTATTTAAAATTACGATTTAATTAAATTATAATTTAAATGTACTATTACTGTAGTACTATTATTAGTTTTAATGTCTGTTGCGATATCCAACTATCATCAGATTTTCCTTGTCTTTAAAATGAGTTCAAGTATTGCACACCTGGGATTTTGCATTTAATTCACATTTAATGCACGTTTTTTTCCCCTTTAAGAAATCGGCCTTGGTGGACGTTCACAGCAAGGCTTTCAGTGAGCCAACCTGTCTTCCAAAATCAAAGACAATAAAAAGGCCTTTGTTTACGCTATGGCCCTGTCTGGACGGAAAAGCGATTCCAAGACAGCAATCTCAGAGCGGCGCAGACAGTGCACTAGACACTGACCTTGAACTAACAACTATTTTAGCCATTTTCCAGAAATGTTGGAGATTTTAACTTTGTCCATCCCAGCGGTAAGAAAATGTATTCTTTTTACTGTGACTTTTAAGCGATATCATTTTAGAAATAGGTTGTTTGAGTGGAATGTTTCTGTGGCTGAATTTAGTTGTTGAAATGTCATTCATTCCAAGGGAGAACCAGTAACTCTCTCAACAACTTGTTTTACTCTCTGTTGTGCTCTTGTAGGAAATAATAAAATATTCTCACTACAACTAATCAGAAATAGCATCTGTGTATTAATAATTGACTAGTGTATTAATTAGCATGAGTGTTTTCTCCAGGTGTCTCTAGATTTTTTTGGTCTTTAGCTTCATATTTGGTGATTACATTTAACACTCAAATGTCCTGATATTTCAGTAAAACATCTGAATGAATTTAAAATATATATAGACGGAGTGTTGCGTAGCATGTTTATTGGTTACATGAATCTGGTTCTGGTATGGAGTACTCTAGCCGTAAAACATGCACATGTGTGACTACAATTTTGATGTAATAATACTTTGACAATTTAGAGGACAGGATTTGTAGTATTTTAGTTGTTTTGAGTATCTTTTATAGGTGTTACGTCAATATTTGAACACCGGATTTCCTTAGGCAGTATCTTTGTATTTATAGATACCCATCGCCATTAATTAAGCTGTTTGTGGTTATTTTTGCTTTTGTCAGTTTCTTTCAAAGCCGAAGAAACAAAAATAAATAAGTTGGCCACGATCATAATTACGATCACGCCTACATAGATACACTGAAACAAGTTTTAGATTGGCAGCAAACGTAAAGTTACTGCTGCTCAACGACTCCTGCAATAAAAAAGGGAAATTTTAATTATTAAAGTGAACGAAGAATGCACACATAATTTGCTCAGTTATAAATATATGTGAGCATGAACGTGCTCAAATGGCTACACAAAATGTGTAAATAAACCAGTTGTTAAAAAAGTTATGAAGGAATAGACATATATATATATATATATATATATATATATATATATATATATATATATATATATATATATATATATAATGACAACTATATCCACATCTGTAAACCTTTAACTTCAGATTTTTGATATATAAAAAAAATTGATATAATTCAAAACAATCCTTTGTGACACTAAATACACAAAGATTAAAAATAAGCATTAAAAATAATTTATTTATAATTAATACTACGGGGAATATACTATTTAAAAAACTTAAGGTCCAAAAGATTAGACAAACACTGAACAGGCATAATATACATTTTGCGTTATACGAACACACTCAAATGTGAGATAAAGGTTTTAGTGCGTACTGTTATTATTGTCCTTTTGTCATAATAATGTTAATTTCATCGCTTCATTATGTTATTAATATACACGTGACAATGGCAGTCCGTTGCAGTTGATATGAGGAAAAATTGCGTGTGCTTTATATATTTACACTCAAAAATCAATTAATGTGATCTAGTGTGGTGTATTTGGAGCGGCAAAATCATTTTATAATGCCCTATGCCAGCTTGTAAAATTCAAATAAAAGAATTGCGAGATGTGTAACAATCCGCCATGAGTTTGACTGCGAGTATTTATAGGATGTATCTGTTAAAGTTGTTCATGTGAGGTGTACTAGACCATATTATCTAAACTATAGGCTACGGTCTTAAAAAATTCTTATAGAATATCATCTTCTTTTACGCAGCCAATGGTTTCAACCTGCTGACCCCACTACAGTAAATATGAGTGGAGTTCAGCACTGAGCATCAGTATTTCTTTAAAACAAGCCTGTAAAAGATGAACATCACATCTTTATATGACACTGAATTCAACCGTAATTTGTTTGAAAACAATGTCGAAAGAACACTCACCTTCAACGAGAAAAAGAAAAAAATGTTGGGAGGAATGAATTTTCATTTTATTTATTTATTTATTTGGCCAGGTAATAAAGATTAAACGAGGCTGGTGACAATTCTCTATATTTCTAAACAGGAAAGTAAAAAACGATCAGTTTAAAACCTTTGAGCTATGGGAAAAGAAAAACAAGATTTTACATTTTTAATAAGATATTTTATAGTATTTTTAAAAAGCATATAAAACCCGTAATACAGAAGTTAGTGTTTTGTTTTGTCTGAAATGGACCGAGTGGGTGGTACCTTCTAGTGTTTGAGTAAGCTCCGGCACGTGACTGGGAGATGACCAATCAGGTGCACCTTCAGGTTTAACTACGTTAAATGTCAGATTGCAATAAACTAGAAGCTGTTGGTCTGGCCCGCGGAAATGGGCGAGCATAATCTTCTTAATCCTGGGTTTGTGGGACCTTTGGTAAACATCCACACTGGAGACAGGTTTTACTTCCCGAATTTTAGAGCCTCAGGGGGACAGCTGGCGGGGCTACCGTCTCTCTCGTACCCTAGAAGGGACAATGTTTGCTCTCTCCCGTGGAATCCATCGGAGTCGTGCAATGGATATCCTCAGTCTTACTTTAGCAGTCCCGTATCCATTAACCCCTCTTTTAATCGATCCTGTGAAATAACCCGACTGGAGGAAAGCAAGTGTTATTATGGCAATTCCAGCAGCACCAGAGAGCCGTGTTCAGACAGCAACAACCTCAAACGAGAGGAGCGAGCAAGAGATACATCAGTGTCGTCTGATCACGGGATGCACAATGGGATGAGCAACAGTGGCACCTTCTCAAAGTATGATTATGGCACCGAGCATCTGACCCAAGACCCGCCATCCTGTCAGTCCTTGGAGTCCGACTCCAGTACTTCAGTGCTAAACGAAGGAGGAAAGGCTTCAGCAGGCGACCCACAAAGCCTGGTATCGCAAGGAAACCACGCAAGCAATATCGCCAGTGGAGGAGGTTTGTCCCACGCATTTAATCACAGCTGAAAGACAACAGAAGCACATAGTACAATTACTCATATTTTGCTTCAGCACATTTTTTTTGCATGACCGTTTATTTTGGCATTCACTTGCAACTCTTAGGATTTTCCTGCATAGTTCTTGCGTGGTTGTTCAAGGCCACTAGGGGTTGCCCTAAAATGCTCCACGTTCACCAGTTTAAGCGCTCAGTCATTTATACAACCAGTAAACACAACATCATAAAATGCAACAATCCCGTTGCCAATGTTTGACGCTGTTTACTAGTTATTGTTGCTAAATATACGTTTTGCCAAAGCCCTTGCGTTATTACAGCCCTCGCAAGGAGAACAGATTTGTAAAATGGCAGTTGCTCTGACAGAAAAAAATGATGTTTTTTAATGACTCGTAAACTGAATTAATATCGTTGTCGTGCAGCAAGAAGTCATTTAATATGCCTTGAAACCGCTAAATAGGTAGGGTTCTTGCAAACGGGGACAATTATCGCGTTAATGTACATTTAACTAGAACAGTAAAACCTTCTAAGGCATATTCTTCTATGTAAACCGATAAATTAATCATATCGACAGTTTCCTTTACACTTCAGATTGTCATTGAAACACGTCTAATTGTCATGTTACCAGCCTCACAAAGTGAACCAAAAATTTGTATTTAAGGTGGCATCGAGAAGTTGAGAGACTTTGATGTGCAGGACTAGGAGAAGGTTTTTTTTTTTTTTTTTTTTTTTTGCATCTCTCTCATGACCAGTGCTTTGCCTCCTCTAGGTGCCCCGTGGTACCCGATGCACACTCGGACCCGAAAGAAGCGAAAGCCCTATTCCAAACTGCAGCTGGCCGAGCTTGAGGGAGAGTTCATGATGAACGAGTTCATCACCCGGCAGCGACGTAGGGAGCTGTCTGACAGGCTCAATCTCAGCGACCAACAGGTTAAGATTTGGTTCCAAAATCGGCGGATGAAGAAAAAGAGACTGTTGCTAAGGGAGCAGGCTTTGTCCTTCTTTTAAGAAGGCACAAAATATACATTGCTTAATGGTAGTCCTACAGCAGTATTACGTTAATGGTAATCTACCATTGGCCCATTTTACTCTGAAAGTCTTGCCCCACGACGCATTCAGGAATCACGAATAAGAATTCAAACATAATAGGGGTACGCGACCAAATGATGGCTCCAGATGTCTGCATATACTATGTGGTCTGGTGTTTATTTAAGAGGGTTCGTGTCCAGCAGTTTTGGGCATGTACAAGCTGAGATTTTTTTAGTTTTGAAAGTAACAAGCTGTCTAAGCCATCACTCACTTTATTAAGTAATGAACTACTAGTTAGAAACTCAGACAAATATAAGCTGTGAGAGAGCATTTCGGACAAGCAAAATGTTTTCTTATCAGTCTGAAATGATCGCTTAATATTTATTGTCCGAGTGTTAAAACCAATTTTTTGCCATGATCAGTGTTCTAAGCTAGAAAAAAAATACAATAAAACAGACTGAAACGCCAAACTTGGTCATAGTGATAATCCTTGGCTGTTCGTAACTCCCATCTATGTTTATATTCTGCAAGTTGTCGCTAAGAAAGTGCCGTTCAAACACAGTATTCGTCAATAAGAAGCGTGGGCTGCGTTAAGCCATCAACGTCTTATCTCAGTTCCGCAGTCATCGCCACGTGTTCTATGGCACGTTCACGGTCACGGGCACAAAGTTAGTGACCCAACTCATATCTTGGGCCCTTGAGAACCAAACTACCATTACAGAACAGCTTTTATGAATAGACTTTGATCTAGCCTGTGAAATGTCATTCTGACAAATGTTAGGATATTACTTGTGCAACTTGGTATTGGCCAAAGTGTAAATTGGTAGGCCTGCAGCTAAGCCGCACAAACTGCAAATAAAATATTCACCCATGATATAGTGAAAAACTTTATAAATGTCTCTGTCATATTTGCATTTTTAACAGCATAAATTTCCCATTAACGATTGCTTGTCTCTTGATCTGCGTTATTTGGAAATATTCGCTTAGGTCTACTTAATTAATTCACAACAGTGCTCCTGGGAGAGAAATGCATGGTCAAGTAATATTAAGAAGACGCGCAATTATAAATTAAAACAAAGATTAGGTCATTTTGTGTGTAATGGAAGTAGCAATCATACTGAAGAGACCAGATTTAAATCCCATATTAACGAGCTTGTTTTACTAATTAGCGGGACCCATTGTGTTATTTGAAACATTATTTACCCAGATCATGAATTATATAACAGTGAATATATTTGCTGCATGATTATGACTGTAGTTAGAAGGTTAAAAAAAAGCAAACGTTTTCCGACTTTTTTTTTGTCAACAAGGCGCATGTCTTATTTTAAAACACCTTATCAAAAACTAAAGAACGTTGAAAAGATACAGACAAGAAGGTGGTCAAAAGTTGGTTTCATTAAATACAGCTTATTCGTTTGTACTTTATTATTATTAGTAGTAGTAGTATTATTACTAATATTAATAATAATATTATAGCGAATTTGGCATAAGTCGGTGCTACGTTATTTTTTGATATTGGTATGAGTTCGATGAGTGGCATTTTCTTTACATCCTGTTTTAATGAATCTATAAAAAATACAAAACCAATTATATGAATGGCATCATCAGCAACTATATCGTCTCGTTTCCCCCCTTTGGATTGTTTTGTGAAATTGTCTATGATGTATAATTTTTCTGTGTTGTTCTGTGTAATTTTGTGAATGCACCAGTGACGCATTCCTTTGTACCTTGCGATTAAAAATGTCTTGTAAATAATGTTACAAGTTCCTGAATGTATCCATATATGTGTAACCCACGGTTTCTGATTATTAAAGTCTTTAAACTTACTTTTATTTACGTTTTTCTTGATGTCTGTGTTGTGCAGTCCATATGAGTGTTAGTATTTGAGTCTGTTAAGATTGTTAACATATTTTTACATTAAATAGCAGAAAAACTCGTGCACTCAAACTACCGTTTTTAGAAAAATCTAATGTAATTACGAATTTTATGTACATTATCGCGCTTGGCAATATCCTTATAATGAACATATTGGTTCTGACATATTTCAGTATTATATCACTAAATAAAAAATTCTGTTGAAACACTCGATAGAAAACTGAAATGTAATCTGAATGTTTGCCAGCATGGTCAAATGTAGTGTAACAGTATTGATATGCTTTATGTTGTAAATGGTAAAGACATCCACCTAGTGGATAAATGGAACAGACGCCGAAACAGGGGCCCATGCATGAGGACTAACTGCAAGGACATGTAATCATTTTCTTGCCCTGTTTTGCAACTGTGGATAGTTAAATGCTTTTCGTAAAGTGCTTCAGCAATTTCCTAGTTCATTGCAAAAATATCTAGTGTGTGAACATTAGCATTTGATTACTCATTGATAACTATTTGGTTACTGAAAACTTCTAACAAAAAATGCAGTGGAATTTAGTGAGTTTTAGGACCAACTTGTAATCTAATGTTGATCAGGAGTTAAACATTGTTAAACCAAACGTAATATGTAACATATTCTGATTTTTTATTTTATATAGTTTAAAAAAAAAAATAGATATTTCCTATTTAAATCAATAGGGAATCACTGAATATTTAGTCGAATGGAAATAAAGTGGATCTTATGGTAAAGATGGTTCCAAAGCCAAAGCTTAGTGTCAAGTCTATTGGCTTCCTTACAAGCAAATGCGCTGGAATCGTAACAATGCCATTTTATGTGTTTGCGGCGCTTTTGACTTTGAGACTGGCCAAATCTGTTTATGACGAGTCGTCTCCCCGGCTCAGAGGTCATTGAGCACCTCAATGCCCTTCATACAAAACTTGTGTAGTCATGTGGTTCACTAAGTGGTTCACAATCTGAATCTGCTGCAGCCTGGATTTAAACTGGGTTTGTCTGGCCAGAGAAGAAAGACAAACTGTTTCGACACACTATTTTCCCATTTAATACTGTAAAGCTGCTTTGACACAATTTGCATCGTAAAAAGCGTTAGCTATATAAATAATGGTGAGTTGACTAAGTGCTCTAGATCTCCCCTGCTCCTATCACAGACGTGTGGTCTGGAGAACGACCTTCTGGCTTCCCTTGTACTACACGCATGTTTGTGAATGTGTGTATGTCTGTGAAAGGGGGTTTACGTGTAACTAAGTAATTGAGACAGAAATATTTATTGAAAATGAATAGTTTTATAAACACTATATAAACGTGTATATGCTCGCCTTAACCTGCTAGAAACTTCAATATTTAGCTTATGCAACGGTTTGGGTACTTCTGTATTTAAACAGTACGAGCATTGACTTGGCCTAACTAAATACGAATAGACGAATAATTACAATTATTGTAACTGCACTGGAAAATGGCTTTCTTTCAGGCTTATTTCATTTGATTAAAAGGTTATATTAAAAACGAACCGTTATTCGCACATTTATTTGTTATATTGTGCAAAAAATTTTAATGCTAATGTTAAAAATCCATATAGTAAATTAATTGCTAATTGTATTGTAATTTGTAATTTATTTTGCTTAAAATATTAATATTTATTATAAGATTTCTTATTCTGTTGGAACAATACCATTGTTGCACTTTTTCTTATTTTTCCCTCTATGTGGCATTTACCTATTTCACTTATTAACTTAAAAACAAGATGTTTGGAATAAAAAAAAAATCTGTTTATTTTCTGTTTTTATTTGCTCACTTTATTAAATTTAATTATGTATCGTCGTTTAATTGCCACTCACGGGTATGTCAACTTTCATCAGTTAGCCTATCTAATCTTTCATATACAAATAAAAATCATTATTTACAGTTTTTTTGGATAGGAGCCGATATATATTTCTTTTGAATTATAAAACATTTTAAGCATTTAGCTTTTTAAGCTAAAGTCTTTAAATACATCTTACCAAAGCCATGAGACATTTTTCTATAAAACTACGGCTCGTCGTCAAAAAATCCACAACTCTAAAGCATAGCCTATATTTATTGCATGCCTGCTTTTTAATCCGCGATTACGAAATAAAAACTGTATGATGTTTACATTTCTATACTAAATGTATGCCTGCTTCAACCAGCATGAGAGCTTATTTTCTTGTAGTGTGGTTAAGTAGTTGGGAAAAAACTAATTGTAATGCGTTGATCTGCAATACAACCTGAGCGCAAAAAAAACTAAAAAAAAGCCTGTTGTCCTACGAAAGAAAAAAATTGTTGAAAAAATGTTACTTAACTTAGTATTTCATAACTAAGTATTGAGTTTGGAAGAAAATATTCTCATTTGCAAACAATTGGTTTGACTTATTTATACAAAGTTTGGGGCCTTCTTTCCCATCCCACCCCTTGAGTTAGCCCTGTTTTAGTGGGCGGGAGCAACTTACAAATTGAAGGTCAAGTTAGTGTGTCCCATATATAGCCAAGTATTTATGTAGATGGTGTAGACAACATTCAAGCATTACTACGAAGTTAAAGAACCCCAGATATTACACTGAATCATAAAATATATTTTGTAATAATTTCGTTGAGAGTGCATAAACATTTCAACTCCTTTTATAAATGCAACAGTTCATTTAACAAATATATATCACACATATAAGAAATCATCCGATTCGTAGTCTTTTGCCATAAATAGCCATTTACTTGCGATGTAGATGCGTAATAAGGAAAGTATTCTAAGTACGTTTAATTATTTGGTAAACGGGGCGAATATAATCATTTACAATGTTTATTGTGTCAACCCTTTGAATGAATGCTAAACCTGGATCCATCTTTAAAGTGATTATACAATTTATATCCAGATATTCGTGTAACTATACACCAGTATGCGGAGTAAAGTCCTGGAAATATTTACTAGTGATTTTTGCTAATGTAGTTTGGTAGCCTCTAACACTTTAAAAAAGCCATATGGCTACATGCCAAAAATGAAGATAGACACCACTAGCGTGAATGCTCTGCTTTCAGACACACCCTGAGCATGTTATTTAAAATTGCAATGTTGCTTACAAATAAAATTGTGCAGCAGCCACTGTCATATTAGAGACTTTGTTGTGAGTAGCCTACATACCTTTATCTTGTCACCATTTCCCATCGGGTGGAAATCTGTTTTCCGCAATAAATATAATTCATTTTACGGTCGGCGAAACCGTTTGATTATTAAAATATATATTAAGCAAACATCTTGGTAGTTTATGTAAGGAGTGTGACTGGAGTGACTTTTTTTTTAACGAATGCGTTAACTAAATATTTTCAACTCTTTTTTTTTTCTTGACAAAAAGTAAAATAAGTATATATATATATATATATATATATGTGTGTGTGTGTGTGTGTGTGTGTGTGTGTGTGTGTGTGTTTGACAAAAATACCTAAATGTTAAAGCCATTTTTGCACAAGGTAAATATGAATTTGCCGGATTATACTGAAATTCCAGCTTGCTGAAGCGCCTCAGCTACACTTAAATGAGCCGTAGCCACGGATACAGCCATATGTTTATTTGACATAGGCCTGGCTAATGCTGATTTTGGAGTTGATTATTACATTTTTATGACATTACATTTTTTCATTACATTACAATTTTTACATCAGGTTTTGCATTTCAGTGCATTTGACCAAATAATGTACTTTGGATGTAACTAACAATGAAAATTATTATAAGTAGCTACATAAATGCACATTGGTGCGTATTTGAACAGGGTTTTTTACTACATGCATCATGCACCCACCCATTTTCTGTGCAATTTCTGTGCCATTTTTTATGGTTACAATGAGCGTTTGGTGAGTTGTTATTCTGAAATTGAAAAAAATTGGTTATTTTTGAAAGTCTCTTTTGGTGTATAATTTACGTGATATCTGCAAGACGATGGATACATCACTTCTTCTGTTTTTATTGTTATTATTCGAACAAAACGCAGAAGTCCGTGACTACAATATTAGTCGAGAATTTGGATTTTAATGTCAGATGTGAAAACAATTGCATAAATTAATATGTATGTGTAACAGTATATACAATCCTGTATTAATATACTACTAAGTTTTCTTTTTTTTTTTTAATCTTCTCATGAGGCAAAGTCGCCTATTGTTTAGGCCTATACGACTGGTGTGTGAAAGGTTGTTTTTTTTCACAGAAATGTACACAGTTAACCATATCTATTTCAGCTAAAGTTATTTTTTAATCCCGTGTACCCCGAATAACTAATTAATTAAAATCACTCAATATAATAAATATTATGCTATACTTCTGTTTTTTGTACATTATTTAACTTTTGAGTAACAAACTTCTAGGATTTCTATGACTGAGATGTCTAATTGATTAAACTGGGTACTGGTTGCCTGTGCTAACGCTCTACAGCTAAGCACTACAAAGACCACCGTAAAAAGAAGGGCCATTTTTGTTGTTGCTTGAATCTGTTCACAGCTCATACGAGCGAGTTTAACAGCCCGACTTACATCCAATTAAATTTATCTAGGCCATGAGGGGACAGTAATGCTATTACACAGTTTCCCTTTTTAGCCCTGCTGAGGTTTTAGCCCTAGAGGTAAACTGAAGGGCCCTTGAGTGTTGCCTACAACTGTTGTTTGGTCTCGTTGATGTATGACGACTACTGATTATGTTTCATTTTCTGTCCCTGTTCCATCGGTATGAGGCCAACGCATTTTGTGTTGATACACGAATGAAACTGGCAACCAGACAAATACTTGCTGAGATTTGCCGCTCTGGTTATTGCTCCAGATATCTATGCTAAAGCATGAGCCTCTTCGTTTTAGTTCGAGCAACAATAATGAGCGACTCCCATCATTAACTCTATAATTATAGATCTGAGACTGAAATTGCAAAAATTCCATTGGCAACGCCGTACAGCTCACGGCCCTTCATGGTGATGTTTTTTTAGGAGAAGAATGGTAAACATTTACAACACCTCTGTCCCCGGTCTCTCTAGACTCTAAACGTCTTTCTAACTTTTCTTTCCAGCTGAACTTGCCCCTTCAATTCAACAGCTACATCACAATATTCACAATTGTCCAAATCTCCAGCAGGGGCAGAGTATTTGTGGGGATATAGTGCTTGTTTAGAGAAAGAAAAGGGCGCGCCTTTGTTGAATTTCAGGGTCCTACAGCTAGTTGTTTAATGTTTAAGCTATATGATGGCATCGAAATAGTTTACAAGCATGTATATTCTGATGAACAACGATGACAAAATCAGGAACAAAATACGTCAGATTAAGTAGTAGTAGTAGTTGTTGTTGTTGTTACGCAATGCGGAAATACAAGTGTGGACTTCGGTATGAAACAAACATGAACACAATGGGAACATGTCAGTTATCAGTAGTTATCTTGCCAAGTCTTTCTGGCATTAACACGTTTATACTAGACAAAAGGACTATACGACTCGGAATGGGGAACAAAAATCTATATTGTTCCGGTTTAAAAATGGTTTCTAGATAGTGTTTTGGCTCAAATAGGTGACACAGATATGTTTACTATAGTTTGTGCTCCTTTAAAATAACTTTTAGACCTGGATGACTGAAACCATAATGCATCTTTCGTCGGTCATTTTTAGTTAAAGATTTTATTCCGTCGGACTTTTTAATTATTTACCTTTTGTTTGTTTTCTGTAGAACAAAGCATTTCTTGCTTTTCCGCTGTTAGGCCTTTTATGGCGGCCGCAGTGAGAATTTTAGTGGTCAAATTCAAGTGCTGGGTCTGGGCAGCTGTCTGCTTTCTTTGTACTTGGTTGAAGGCATATTACACACCAACCTTTTGTCAATTTTGAGAGGGCTCAGTTCAGAGACTCATATAGTCATTGCCACATACCTTTAACTAAAACAGCGATCAGATAGCCCTAAGCCAAATGCGGTTTAAAAAGACAACTAACTTTTAGTTGCGACGTCCAGTACAGCTGATATGACTTTTTTCCACTATCGGCGATAGGCTGTATATGTTAATAGGGACACTCTAAAAGGTGTTTTCAATACATAATAGACCTATAAATATATATATATATTTTTTTTTTTGAAGACAAACTATTAAAACAATTGTTAAGATAAACAATGGTGCAGTTTAATAGTATAGTATAGTATAGTATGTTATTAGTATATGCGATGTTTTGAGAAAAGTTTTCCTGACCGGTCATTAGATCTTTAGACATGCATATAGCCTATCTGAACATGAACTAATAGTTAATTAAAAATAAATAAATAATTTTAAATGAGTGCTATATGCTGAATTAATTTTACTATTATTATAGTTTATTTCACGAAATAGATTTAGTTTTAACATTACTAGTATTACTATAGATCTTTTAATATTAACAATGAATTTTAAATTATAAGCAATATTTTCAACATTCAGTTGCAAAAAGCAAAACATTTTTGGCTTAGTTTAATAGACGCTGAAGGGTACATATTGAAACTGGATAGCATGTTTTGCCTTAAACAGATGCCTCTCATAAAATGGTCTCAGAGATTTAAAATATCCAAGGGATCATTTGACGTACTTTACACGTTAAATGCGAAAACGTGTGGTGCTTAAAGTGTAAGGAAGTTCGAACACAATAGTATATTTTACATAATTGTATTTATTTATTTATTTTATTTCATTTGAACAGTGTTTTACATTCACGATAAAGGCATCTTGAATCATAGGTAGCATCATTCACCACACTTTTGTTTTGTTTCGTTGATTAAAACCAAGAGAAAAGTTTTTCCCATTTTAAAATTAAACCACATCCAAACGTAAACATAGATCAGTGTTAACTTTGTGGTTATACAAGCAATGACTGATATTTCCGGGTAGATTAATTGATAATTTTCTGATAAAGTTCCAAATGTTTTTCATCTCACCAGAAAAAAAAAAGGCAAACTCACAAATGTTCTATTATTATATTCAAGAACTGGGTGGAGCTGACACGTGACATCTATAAGGCACATTTGCTTATCAAACCATGTAGCCTATAAACATATATGCTCTATGTATTTAAAGCATATATGTTTATATAAATATATATAATATGACATGGATTGTCATAAAAATTCTATGCACTTGAATAAAAGCAACCTGACAATGCGGTATAAGTCGACCCTTAAAAATAAGCAGTGCAGCAATCAACACAACAACACAAAAATAAATCATACCAGTCATATTTAACAGTCGTTCTTTTAAAGTTTTAATAGTTTGGTTACATGCGAAAGACACAGATTAAAACATACATGCTGCGATATACATGAAAACAATGTGTGTTTTCTCAGACTCGTAAAATCAGCGATAGGCTACTCAGAGGCTCCAACACACATACACATAAACAGAAAATACATCTCTTCGTTCTTTCAAAACCAAAAGATGTTACTGTTTTACATTGTCTTGCATGATTTGAAAAGCAATCGTTTGAATCTCACAGATCTTACCCAGCTGAACCACTCCTACGCATCCATGTGTTCCAAATTGATATATGACAATATCTACTTTCGATCACGTGTTGCGGGGCGACTTAGACGGATTGCGCGTCATCTCGCCTTCCCAAATTTTCTTCTTCTGCAGCTCGAATCCAAAACATCATATCTGTAGTACGGACTACAGGAGAAAGATGTTTAACTCTGTTAATCTGGGCAACTTCTGCTCCCAGACGCGTAAGGACCGGACATCCGAGTTTGGGGACAGGACTGGCTGTGCCTCAAACATCTACCTCCCCAGCTGCACCTACTACGTTCCCGAGTTTTCCGCCGTCTCTTCGTTTCTTCCACAGGGGCCCTCGCGACAAATCACATACCCCTATTCCACAAATCTATCTCAAGTGCAACCAGTGCGAGATGTTTCCTATGGTCTGGACCCCTCCAGCAAGTGGCACCACAGAACCAACTATGCATCGTGCTACTCAGGAGAAGATCTGGTGCACAGAGACTGTCTTCCGCCATCCACCATGACAGAAATGCTCATGAAAAACGAGAGTGTGTACAGCCATCACCACCACCACCACCAGCATCATCCGAGCTCTAGCCACCCGTCCACTGGCTTCTATGCCGGCGTGGGGAAAAACAACGTGCTCCCTCAAGGTTTCGACCGCTTTTTTGAAACCGCCTATTGTAGCACGGACAATCAGTCAGAACATTGTTTACAAAAGAGCGAGATGAACAAATTAGAGACTTCGTCCCAGCAACCCACAGCTGTTTCCGCAGCCCAAGAGCCGGAAAAGGACGCAGAGGATGAGGAGGAACATACAAATTCGGGCTCGTGCACTTCAGCAGCTACTAAGGACGGCAACGCAAGCAAGAGCAGCCATTCGAGTAGGTACCGAAACTGTAAATGGTGAAAGGTTAAGGGACTAGCCCGGTGTTTTGTCGGTCAGATTTTATGTGGAGTTTTATAAGCATTCAAAGGATTTTATTATAACCTACAAAGCTCTTTCCTCCAACGAAAAGAATTTTTACGATGGGAAAGCGCTTTGAAAAAAGAGGATGTTATACACAGACGATACTATCCCAGAGTCTGTGAAATTTTAAGAGCGCGCTATTGTGACAAATGCTAACTTTGATCATGAACTTGCGTTGAGCATTGCAAGGGATTTTCTCGTTTAGCTGTCGGGGATAAAAACCAATTGGGCAGAACATTACTTTTGACATACTGTGAATTTTGTTTTAGCAGCGTGAATGTAAACTAGCTTAGTCCTTATTAGCTCTTAAACGTGCAGTGACTTGAGTTACCGTGGGGTTGATGTAGCCAACATAGTCAATGGCCATTCAATGTTAGTGCTTGCCCGGTGCTAATGACTGTCAGATCTGTCTCTATTTCTAGCTATTTATCTATAAATTAAATCATTTTAAGGAGGAATTTCACCATTTGGAAATATGTTGCAATGTAAAGTTTGCATAAATGTAGCATAATCATGAAGGCAATCAGAACTGCCGTTATTACCTTTCAGTAAACACAAATTAATATTTTAGATTTTTGCTGTTTTGTCATTGCGGCGCTTTATAAACCGTAAATATAGCTTTCAGAAGAGAAGCTAGCATTCACGGCCATTCACATGAGACACTACCCCAGGCCCACAGTATTTTTTTGTATTTTAAAAACATATTACATGTATGAGGTCAAGGGTTCTATAATTTGCGAAACACATTTATTAATTAATATGACACAAAAATATGGAAACTACATATACAGTAAATAAAATTACTTTAAAGTTCCAAGTACTAAAAAAGTTGCCTGCTGTCTATTGATAATACTTTTTTTGTTTATGGTTCTACAGAGTTTGTTTTAAAAAAGTTTGTTTTAAAAAAGCCTATATTTACGGTTGTTCTACTGTTTACACACGTTAGTGTTTTTGCATCGGAGTGGCATTCATAGTTTGGTCTGCTTACTCACATCTGTAAGCTTAGATGAAATCTCACACTGGAAATTACAAATACTTCTTCCATGGAAAAAAATTATATATAGCTATATATGAGTATTTTTATATTTATAAATTTATATATATATATATATATATATATATATATATATATATATATATATATATATATATATATATATATATATATTAATATATATATATATATATTAATATATGAGTGTGTGTGTGTGTTATGCATTTATAAATATCTCATTGTGTTATTGCAGAAAAAAAAAATTATAATGTGATTATTCAAAGTGTCTCTTTTGATTATCCCAAGGTATCCCGCGCACAAGAAAGAAGAGATGTCCATACTCCAAGTTTCAGATTCGTGAACTGGAACGAGAATTTTTTTTTAACGTTTACATCAACAAGGAGAAAAGGCTGCAGCTGTCCAGAATGTTAAACCTTACTGACAGACAAGTCAAGATATGGTTTCAAAATCGTAGAATGAAAGAAAAGAAATTAAGCAGAGATCGCCTGCAGTATTTCTCTGGGAATCCGTTGTTGTGATTGTTGAAATTGTGTTGCCTTTTATTTAATATCTCTGCAAACTAAAATTAAAAATGTCCATCAAGCTAATTAAATCATTAGAAAATGTGTTTGTTGCGGCCAGCAGCAGTACTAAAAACTGTTAGCCTTGTTTGATTGTAATGGCTGAGGTTGGGAGAGAAAAATGCAAATTTGCTTAATGTCAAATTAAACCGGCATTTCTAGTTTGTGATTCACAAACTAAAAGGTATACCTAACAAGTTTAGTGTTTTTGTTTTGTTTGTTTTTTGTATGTATGTGACATATTTTAAGTGAAATGTTTAAAATCTTCACTTTGAAAATAGTCACAAAATAGCTTACTATAATATATTATAAAATTGTACCCTCTATCATTTTATGGTTGTATATATGTACATTAAAACACATACACTCGACTCTGGTTCGAATCTGGAGATGTCATACTTTTTTATGTTTTCACCATTTAGAACTGTGACTTGTACAGTCTGTAATATTGTATTCCTTGTACAGAGTTTATGCATTGTGCATTCGTGAATGTAAATATAATGTTATTTTGAGTATCCTCACCCTATCCCTGCTGCTATTTTTCTTTACATTGCATTTACAGCCTTGTGAGCTTTGTCGTTCGATTATTTAAATTATTTGATGTACGCCCAGAGTTCTCATTTATTTTGGAGGGATAGCTCAGCGATCCGATTTGGCCTGTGTACAACATATTAATCCAAAATAAACACAAATAAAAGTAAACTGATATATGTCAATTGTGACTTGATTTTAAAAAAAATCATAAGGTAATCTATGGTGAAGTAAAATGTGTATAACAACAGAGATCTAAGAGAAGATATAATAAACTGACCACTGCCAAGTAATGAAAACTCTCTATCTCTCTCTTGCTCTATCTCTCCCAGTTCGTCGTCTCCCTCTCACACGTTAGTTCAAGTCTATTAATATTAAGCTATTGTTGTTTTGCACTGAAAACTGGCTAATAAATGTGTTTAATATTTAGAGTTTATTTTAGCAGAATTTTAGGAATGTTAAAACGTTTTGTCAGTAGTCGTTTCATTAAAATTAGAAATTAGACTACTGAAATGATGATGACCAGGAAAGGGATTCATGAAACACGTCAAAAATTTAGAGAGCATTTCGGTAACGTCTTTTAGTACCTTCTAAATGGAATCGCCACTCTTGTAGTCTAGACACTGCAATAAAGCCAGAGCCCTAAATTGCCTTTTTTCTTACTTAATTGCACCGTCTGTTCGAGAGGAATGGTGTTCGCTTCCGCAGTAAATAGTAAACAAGAAAGTCCGGCTGCTTGTACAAAAAACTAAGACGTTTAAAAATGAACACTTATTGGCTAGATGCAAGAAACCTATCAAATGATAACGCTGAGTGTAGTCCGTTCACATGGAATCATCTCTTTAGAAGAAGCTGAGCTCCGCGCATCTTGCGTTCTTAGAGACGAACAGAACAGAAAGTGAGATATTTATTTTGCGGTGTATGCTCACAAGGGTTGGGGGTATTGCATGTTGTCCCCATGTGCAGGTTTATACGTGATCACGCTACACGAATTTTGTCACAACATGTGGGCTCATAAGCCGTGCAAGTGTGCTGTTGGCACTTATGCGTATGAAGGAAAAGATATAATTAAAAAGTTGTCTTTGAACTTCAATAATGTCAAGGCCTTCACCTTTAACCTATTGCAATAAAGCGGAATCAAGGAGCCCCTTTTGTCAGGAAACGTGGTGAACAGAACAGAACCAATCAGCGCAAGTGGGAAAGGACCAAGGAATGCCTAAGAAGTAACACTTTGACCTCTCGCATTAAACTACAGCAGGTAACTTTTCCAGTTTTAGCACTCCCATTAAATACACTTTATTGTCTCTGTTAAATGCAATATTTTCATGCATGAAATATTTTATGACATTTTGGCATGTTCTTGACTATTTAAGATTGATTGGTTGTGACTTTTCCCGGGTAACAGGAAATAGATTTCTGACGGGTTTAAAACAGAAATCGGAGTATTACGAACGCGAATAGTAAACGGAGGGGAGGTCCTTGCGCGCCGAATTACTGTACTGATTTATTGCTGAGATTTAAAAACAGTTAACTGTATTGAAACACAACACATGCGTTCCTTTGTAAATTCCGAAAATAGAGACGTATGTGTGTGTAATGTGTTAGTGCAGCGGATTCATTGCTAGTGATCTTTGCTTGTAGAACTGTGGGAGAGAAATGGCGGGTGGGGAGGGGAAGGGGGCATAGGGATCAAGGCTGGAAGGCTTGTCTTCTTGTCACACCCACCAACCTTGGCCCTGGCTCAGTGACGTGGTTCATTTGCTGAATTCCTCTCTCTTGCTTCGTCACACAGAGGAGCAGGAACTTGGAACGTCCACCTATCAAAAGCCGGAGCTACTGTCGCCTCCAAACCGAAGCAATAAGCTCGTAGACTTATGAACAATGGTCATAAAATATGCATTTCTTGCCTTGGGGTTGATTTGATTCATACATGAGGCTTTCCAAAACAAACTGTTTGTTTGTTGTTAGACGTTTTTCATTATATGGCTATCCTATATATTCCGAATAGAATAGTTATATCCGCAAAACGGAAAGCAAAGGTTGAATGGAACTCTTTCGAATGAGCTCATAGCTGACAAGGAAAATGGCGGAGGCGTCAGCATAAAGACTGTGGACTTAGATGTAAATACAACCTGGATTTAATTTTAACGTATAAGTCACCATTCACCATTGAAATATCGGTTAAAAACATATTTGCATTCACAATATCAAGAGAATGTCAATATTTCTCTTAGGCTTGTACGTGTCCCATTCGGCAAATAATTGTCACTATTCCAATAATCTCAAATATAAAAATCATACACGTTTTTGTCACTATTTCAATATAAAACAAATATACAAATCAGACACGTTTCTCCCCCACCCCCGATCGGATTTCATAAATATTATCAAGTTGAAAGTGACAAAACATAAAGAGTTTCCAGTGTGTGTGGTCTGAAAGATTCAGTTGTGCATTGTTTTTTGTACTTCATGCAGTATACTGTACAGTCCATGGCGGACTTTGGACAGATCCTATTAACACTCTTTGTACGCTTTATACTTGCTTCCGCAGTCCTGTACTTGATGAAAAGCTGTAAATACAATCGCCACTGGTACCCACTAGTCATTTGTATGGTCTTTCGTGATATTAAAATTTAATATAATGCTGATGTGCTTTGCGATTACCGCTCTCTGATTTATAAATGTCTTTAAAACGTTACATGCATCAACCATAAATTTCCATATACCTCTGCGGGTGGACGCCTGTTTGGTGAGGGGAAACGGTTAAAAAGCGGGTCGCTTTAAATTGGAAATATGTTTTATGGTGGTTTAAGTTCCCAAAAAGGCACGGGATACCCATCGAATCCCTGCCCTGTTTTTACTCGTTTCAAAGCCAACAGACTGGAGGCATGCGCGGTTAAACAGGACATCTTGTGTTTCACTTTTCAAAGTCGCTTTGACGACTTTTCTTTATTCTTTTAATTGCAACTTAGCCTACATCACAGTACATGTAACGATCCGAAATCAGTACCTGTTAAAAAAACATCATCTTCGCAGGGAAAACATCCATCTTGCAGAATGTAACATAAAAAGTCTAATTATTGTAATATATATATATATATATATATATATATATATATATATATATATATATATATATATATATATATATACACACACACACAGGCTACACACTTTCTTGTTTTGTACAACCCGAATGTGGTGCAATTCAATATTCTGTGTGATAGATATTTGATCCCCCAATGAAAAGGGAATTAGCTTTCTCTGTTTAACAGTAACAGCTGCATGTCGACTTTTAATAGTATCACAGACTTCACTCGAAGAGAAGGGAATGTTTAAAATATATATGTTAAAAAGGCTTAGAGCCTTTTAATTTTTCTTTTCGGCATGCACGGACGAACAGAGAAATAAGTGATTCAGACACAGTAAGAGTCCACCAAATTGCTATTAGTTTTGTTTGTTACAATTTGTTGTTGTTGTTTTAATCCTATGAAATACATTTGCTTTGAAAAAAGAAACAAAAGAACAGTTTATAACACGATTTTTATTTACATAAAAAAACAATGACATATTAGCCTTTAATTAAATCGTAAATACACTTTAATTATACATACATAATCATTTGTTCTCAAGAACGTACTTTCGCTGCAATTCATTCATCCATATACATCATGTACATTCATTTTTAATATTTTCATTGGGCCCTTTTTCGTTTTTTCTAGACAGTAGAACATGATATCACAGTGAACAATGTTTACAGCAATTTAAATATGTAAATATATTTTTGAAATACATTTTCCTTGTACTCACATCTGGAAAGGCTGTGCCATTGTAGATGGAGAACTTTACCTGTAATGAATTAAGACGCTTAAGCATGTTTGTTGTTTATATGTCTGGTTTCTATTCAACGTAGTCCTGATATCTACATTATTTCGTTGGACGCTACAGATTGTTAAGAGAATTTCAAATGAGATGCATTTTCTATCTAAACAATATTATAAAGAACATATAGTGTGTGTGTGTGTGTGTGGATAGATAGATAGATAGATAGATAGATACATACATACATAGACACACGCACTTTGATAAACACTTTTTTTTTTTTTCAAAAATAGCCCCTTTTAATAATATGCATTTCACATTTATATTATTAACTTGTGCATTTAATAATAAAACATACAATTAAAATATTGGTGTGCACTACAAAGCATACAACGTAGGCTACTGAATAAGAAGTGTGTGGATTAGATCTAAAACCTCAAAGTATATGTTCATATTCTGTCATGAAAGTGTATTTGTTTGTTCTAAAATGCTGAGTGACAAGAGAACTGACCAATCAAAACAATCCCCCATGTCTCAAGCTGGGACACAGGCGCTGACCCCGTTGAGAAATGCATTGGCCAGCAAACACAGAAAAGATCATTCAAGTCCAAGGGGTAATAAGAACACAAATTATATAAATTGTTGTAAACAATAGCAAAAATGACCTGCATAGAACATGAAAATACGTTAAGCTTTAGGCTACGTTTTTTCCTATAGTACATTGTGTACTGTCATTAATCTAGCGATGCAACTTGGTAAAACTGCATAATAAGAAACTGTTGAAGACGAAGCGTGTTATTTTACCTTTCACAATTTTGAAATCTGTATTAAAATCGAAAACCACATTTATGTAGTGCGCATAAAAGGAAATACCGTAGTAACCAGAAAAAAATTCCATCTGTTTGACGAAAACTTCCTAATGCAAATTGTTTCACACGCAACCGGGTACATATATATATATATATATATATATATATATATATATATATATATATATATATATATATATATATATATATATAAAATCAAAAAGGTATGATAAAATTCTACATACTATCTGTATACTAAACACTCACAAAGGAAACGCTAACAACAAATAAAATAAAGTGTAGGCTATGGAATACGTAATTGCATGTAATTCACTTTGAATTATTTTAAAGTTTATTTTAAAGGATCAATTTTGCTTTTCATGCATTTATAAACAGCTGCAAACGCAACTAAAATGTTTTTCTTGATAATATATGGACAATCAAAAATAACAACAAAAAAACAGTTCTTTCAGTTTGGAGAAAATATATAAACCTTTCTCTTCTTATGTGTTTTTCCTATATATTTTAAAATTCCAGCACGTCAGTTTATTATGCAGAAAAAGATAGGAAAAACATAATACATAATAATCTTATTGTACAAAGACAAATAAAGCAAAGCAGCAATGTACAATATATTTAATACAAACATTTGTAATTGATCCACTAATGGAATCTGCAATAGAGCGATATTAACTAAAAACTGATTTAATAGTGTGTCGTGAGAGGAAAATAGACAGAATGTGTCTACATCGTCCCTAATCTATAAAATCGCAGGTCCACTTTAAATACATAGCCTACATTTATTCTTATAAAAGTGTAAAGCATTGCTTATTTGGATTACCTTTGTAATCAGTTTCTATAATTTCCATGAAGTGTTTAATTTACTTGCCTCTCTCTTTCTTTTGCAGACGCATAAGCCACGTATCTGAAGACAGCGATTGTTCTTTGTTCTGTTGTTGCTTTCCTTGCCCGTAAAAATCGGCTAGATGGCGCCATTGCTCCATGCTGTACCACATAAATTCAACAACTTGACCCCAGTGACGTCAAGACGGTCTGGCGCATCAAGGCCACTTTCAAAACCCTATTGGTCTGAAAATCACATGACAAAGCGCCTTGAATCCATAATTATGTTGCTGATATTTTTTGCCCCCCCAAAAGATGTCAGCGTCCTACTGTCCTTATCCACATCGGCATAGAGGAGATTGTTTTGAATCAAAAGAAAAACAAGTCAAGTAGCAAAATGTCATGCCCGAACAACGTGGCAGCCAACACATTCCTGATGGACTCGCTGGTGGGAGGAACGTCTCCTTACAGAGGTGAGAGCTATTCCACTAACTCTGGAATGTATATGCAAACGTCTGCAGAATATGGTTGCTCCATGATGGGTAGTTTTGGCATTGTTGGTACCCCTCTCTCCAAACGGGACGATCTGCAACCGACTGGGATGCATCTCAGCAGTTACCAGCACTCGCATTACCTGTCGCAGCGGGACACTTGGATCGCAGGATCTAAAACTTACAGAGGCTCACAACCTGTTGCCAAGCCTTTGCACCCATGCTCGTTTCCAGTCAGTAATGTGAAAGAGGAAGCGATTCCTTGTCTTTACCAGTCTGATATCGACAGCGCTAAGGAGTCCGCCGAGAAATCCACCTACATCCGTCTGGGAGACAATAACAGCCACCCGAATCAAAGCGCCGTCTCCACCCCCGAGTATTTCCGACGGAGCCAGGTGTACGCCAGTGAGAGGGGCCACCATGGAGATGAGTTCGGCTCGGACTTTAACCCAATAGCCAGAATATCCACGCCTGTTGAAGCACTAGCAGCAGATTCCTGTGTCAAAAGCAGCAAAGCAAGGCAGGACCCAGAAGACAAGGGAGGGAATACGCAGGAAGACGACATGGATCAGAGACAGACTAGAAAAGAGGAGAGTGTCTCAAAAACAGACAGTTGTACAGATGATTCCGAGAGCGAATTGAAAGGTGAAAACTAATTCATTCTCTCTCTGCCTCTATTAGGCTACTACTACTACTACTACCACAAACACACACACACAATAATAGCGCGCTCCCTTCTATGGAGGCAACAACATGGGAAATGACATCCAAGTTCCCATCAAAATAGAGGACCTTGTTGCACCGACGAATGTTCGGGCCCAGTGTGCATCATAACTGTCTTACAGGCCCACATGGGCTGTTCGTCTGTTATTACAGAACTGGAGTCAATTAAACAATATCATGACTACTTATAATTGAATCAGCGTGTAACACCGTTACCAAAATAAAAATAGGTCTTGGCACTGATATAAACAGGATCACCATACGCGCTGTGGTATAGTGCGCTCTTACACATCCACGCAAGTATAACAAAACAAACAGTAGACGTTAAATTCTATTAAATTAGATTTTTTATTGCACTCCAGTTGGTTGTTTACAGGCACAGTTATACCCGCTATAGGGAAATAAAAATGACGTCTACACCGCATCCCCCGCACAAATGCATGTAAATGTATGTAATTCAAAGTATTTTGTTTTGTTAATTTTTTCATACAGGTTCAAATTAATAATGAGAAATTCCATTAGTTTGTATAATTATTAGATGGTTTTGGTAAATTTTTGTGTAGAATTTTGTAGACAATGAACGAAAAAAACAATTGGCGTTTAAATAGCCTAAATAAAGTTATTTAAATTAAAACATTTAATTAATAAGGCATTTTTGCGCTTATATTGTAAATTTGTTTTCGTAATCGCTTGTTCTAAAATGTAAACCATTCCATTCAAATCTTATAAAGGAAATTTGAAATCAGTGTGTGGTCCTAAAATAATTAAATAAATACCTGTGGTTTACTAAATGTGTTACTGATATAACTGAGGCATACGACAAACAATTCTTACGTCTTTATTTAGCTTACTAAGCTCTATTATTCTCACACATGTAGTTAAATTCTGTCTTTTATAATGTATCATTCTAATTTCATTTTCAAGTATGACATTTTCTGAAATCTGCAGTATTAACACGCAGGTTGTTTCATTTGGAACAGTTGCGTCTTTTGTTTTCAAGTCTTGGCTGATGTTTTGTTAATTTAACATGACAAATTAGCCAAACATGAATGTTTTATATGGCTTTATGTTATTTGCATATTAATCATTATTTAGTTTAAGAATTTTTTTTTCTATTTTGGTTGAGGAGGTTTCAATTTCCAGGCCGAGTACCAATAGAGACTAAAATCACACAATTAAAATTGTGAAATTGGACGGATTTCTTTTCTTTTCTTTTCTTTTTTTTTTCTGTACAACGATACATGTGCAGATAATAATTGAAAATTCGTAAACATTATATATTACTTTAAACACGTAAATTAAATGAGCAAAATGGGGGAATCGGTATCGCTGCATATTGCTAATAAGAGCATTTTTAAATTAAACCGTTAGATCAAGTAGACTCTTAAGTGCAATAAATTCGACATAATGTTTATTCTGATTAACAACAACAACAAAAAGTATATTCATATTTTGTGGGGAAGAAACTAAATAATTTAATCAAGCGTGCATTTGTAGCGTCAAAGTCAGTTCTATCTTGCAATCATACTCCGGTATAACAGTTTTCTCCCTCTCTTGTTTACTTCTGCAGATGAGGCTAAATTGGAAAAAAACACGGGGAACTGGCTAAAAGCGAAAAGTGGACGAAAGAAGAGGTGTCCTTACACAAAGCATCAGACACTTGAGCTAGAGAAGGAGTTCTTGTTCAACATGTACTTGACTCGAGAGCGCCGTCTGGAGATCAGCAAGAGTATCAACCTCACAGACAGACAGGTCAAGATCTGGTTCCAAAACAGAAGGATGAAGCTAAAGAAGCTGAACAGAGAAAGTCGCGTCCGAGAGATAACCGGCTATAGTTTCAACTGAGCGCTTAAAACAGACAAAGGAAGAAATAAGAAATTACATTCTATCTCTCGTTTCCCACGCTCAGCCCCTCTCTATTACCTATTTAATCTCTCTTTTTTCTGATTTCTCCTTTTGCATTCACAGACTCACGCACACATACAAATACAGAATAGCAAGGCACTGGCCCGTGACTTTTAATGCAAAGGGACTTGACAGATCCTGCAAACAATATCTAGTTTATATCTAAGCCTAATTTATCATTGTTGAACAGACCAAAATAATAATTGTAATTATGCCAGTAGAGTAAGAAAAGGATGCTTGGTGCAAATTTTCGTGGCAGATTTGTAATTTAAAAAACAAGATGTCCATTCGATGTCTTAGATTAGTTTGTTTGCTGTCAGTGCGCTTGTCCTACAATGCGCCCTCTGTATATTGCATGCTTTGTTCTTTGACGTGTATTTGTCAATTTGATGTTTAACTCGAGAGGCTGATAAATAAAACAGGGGGTGGGAAACTATAATGTCCTGGTATGTCCTTCCCCTTGCATATTTTCTTCTGTATTCTGTTAACAGAGAAACTTTGGTTGAAGACAGGGAAGAGGGGCAGAAGGAGAAAGTGCATATCACTTTCAGTATGAGTGGGAGACCCATAACGTTGATTTAAATATTATCCAGGTGACCACAGTAAGTCAAGGTCATAAAATTGTAATGTCATGACGGTCCTGGAAAGCGCTGGGGGTGGATTTTATGATCTGCAAATATAATGTGCTGCTGCAGTAAAGATGCATTAAAAGGTGAGTGGAGGAGGGCTAATTCACATACTCGGAACTGCAATGTGCTGGCCTCACTGACGCGCTCAGCGGTCTGCCTGGCTGTTTTGGAACCAGGAACCTTTCATTATGGAGTAATGGAACGCTTTGATAAGATGGACTGAACACGGAAGAATGAACGACCTATACAGCGACGGTGAATGAATGAGTGGATCCTATGAGCTGCGTTAATCAGACCGTGTGCAGAACGTTCAAGGTAGGATAACGTTTTCCTTCTTTTTATCGATTGAGCTCGAGGGAGGCTGTTCTGGATACCCTCAAGCACTGACATGGATAACAGCTTTGATTTGAACGCATTTCTTGAGATGTGGACTTGTGCTTCTGACAGTTGTCGATAAGAGAGTGTTGTGGTAATTGCGCCCCATCTTCCAAGTTAAAGTTGTAGAGATCATCTTACACTGACATCTGTTATAAATAAACATCAGCTATTTGCAGTCCCACTGGATGACAATTATTCTCTTTTAACTACATTTTTTTTTATTTGATTACTTTCCTGGTCTGCAAAACGCCACAGAAAACACGTTTGACTGTAATTCTTGTTTAAGGTCTATACTCATTTGCATGCTACTAATTTGTTTCACTGAATCGTAGACATTTTTGTGTTGAAAATAGCAATGCTGGTTGATAGAAGAGTCAATTGTTGTTCAATTTGGTGTCAGTTCTCCGACCTACCCAAAGCTTTGGCCTTTCAGGCATAACAGAACTATCTATTATAATAGAACTATCACACAAGATGTTTGGTTAAATTTACGCTCGAGACTCTGAGGAATGGAATAAAATCCTTACTTATCTGTGCAGAGTTTGTTGTTTGACTCATCCTGTGGATAACGCCGTTACGCGCGGCTGGTGCGTGGTTTAGGTAGTTTCATGTTGTTGGGATTGGCTTCCTGGCTCGACAACAAGAAACTGCCTTGATTACGTCAGTTCGTCTTCATCAAGGGCGACAATTGCCGTTAAATTACACCCTGTGCAATGAAGTTTCCGCAAATGGCATTGTAAATGAACTGAACGATTATAGCCACAGCG